>NC_054383.1:88207771-88807771 GCF_017654675.1 Xenopus laevis
AATTGAAAAGTTGCTTAGAATTGGCCGTTCTATAACATAATAAAAGTTACTTTAAAGGTCAACCACCCCTTTAAATAAGAGATAGTGTATTACGGAGGTAGAAATTACTTTAAATAAATCTGGACTCTAAATGTAACCTTATGTGTGAACTAAGATTGGGATGTAATATGATTCACATTTAAAGCAGATTTTAATTATTATTTTTTTAGGATAAAGAAAACACTAACACTACCCCTCACAAAAATTGACCCTTGCCCCACATAATATCACTAATATTTATTCTTAGAGGAGTATAGGCACAGGCCTCCTACATTAGAAGAACACAAATAACGATTATGGGTACTATAATATATATGTTTTCCTCCAACCAATGTGTACAATAATGTGGATAATATGTATTTGTTATAAAAAAAAAATGTAATAAAATATTTAAATATATAAAAAAAAAGAAAGCCAACATCTGATTGGTTGCCATGGGTTACTGTCTAAGTACAAATGTGCCCAGTGTTTATAAATGACCCACTCTATATAAGTTTGCCTAGTTATGTGACGTGCAACTATATACTTCAACATGTGTGATATTTCTTTAATAAGCAATGAAGCAGGTTGTTTATAGACATAAGGACTTTCAGAGGCTTCTTTGTTTTATGGACTTTCAAGGTTCACATACTGTACTGCTAAACTAAACAACAATTCACATGTATTATTAAAAACCTATGATGCCCAGCACTCTGTATCTGGTATTAAATAGTACAAATGGCTAAAAATGCATTAACCTCTGTAAGGGCAGTGACTGAGAGTAAGATGCCTGGGACGGTGAAATCTACAAAACACAGGAGTTAACTGTAAAAAATAAAACATGCCACATCAATACATAAATGAAGCTTTGTTTCAAGTTAAACGCACAAGCGAGATAATCTGTAATGGGAATGAAACACAAAACATTTATTCTATTGGGTTATTCCCAGCATGTACTGTAACTCAATCATATTGTATATATTCTCTACTAATCTTTCGAGTATTAACAACATGACGTCTCAGATCCATCTTCAGTACAGTGTCTTCTGGTTTTGTGTACACATTTATTACCATTTTATTTCATTTTTTTTACGGGATGTCCCTGCTGTCTTACACAGTATTATGTTGATTCTATATTCACCCCTGTACAAAGCATATTGATTTGTTTGATGCACATTGCACTTTGCCTATAGGTTAGCATTGTGTTGATGTATGAATAAAATATTTAGTTGCTCTGTAAATAAAATATTGTTTAGATAAACTTGCCCTAAGGATGGCTCTACATCATTCTAACATTCATATCAGCAGCGCTGCACAAAATAATTCTCCAGTCCCTCTATGCCTCCATGCTAACCACACAGAAAAGAAAATGTATGTTCCATGTTAAGAGAACACATCAAATTACACAGTACATACAGAACTGCTTTGTATCTAGACTGGGATAGTTATTGTGAAGAGACGATGTTTATTTCAAAATAAACAAAACATTCAGCAAAAAATCTAGTTCTTGTCTTCACACAGACACCCTTATAAACGGAATAGCAGCAAGTGAGAAACCGCAGGCAGAAAAGCTTATTTAGAATATATTTTTAGCTTTTGTGAAAATTGGCAAGTACAGAATGTGATACAGGTATGGGATTCCTTATCCGGAAACCAGTTATCCAGAAAGCTCTGAATTATGAGATTCCTGTCTCCCATAGACTCCATTTTATCCAAATGATCACATTTTTTTAAAAGCAATTTCCTTTTTCTCTGTAATGATAAAACAGTACCTTGTAGTGATCCAAACTAAGATATAATTAATCCTTTTTGGAGGCAAAACCAGCCTATTGGGTTGTTTGATGTTTGAATGATTTTCTAGTAGATTTAAGGTATGGAGATCCAAATTATGGAAATATCTGTTATCCGGAAATCCCTAAGTCCTGAGTATTCTGGATAACAGGTCTCATCCAAGTAATATAATAATTTTAATAGTAAATATTGTGACCTTAATGGTATTATTTAAATAAAATACAGGTATGTGGCCTGTTATCCAGAATGCTTGGGACCTGGGGCTTTCTGGATAATGGATCTTTCTGTAATTTGGATCTTCATACCTTACGTCTACTAGAAAATCATTTCAACATTAAATAAACCCAATGGACTGGTTTTGCTTCCAACAAGGTTTTGTCTGGATCAAGTACAAGCTACTGTTTTATTATTACAGAGAAAAAGTAAAACATTTTTAGAAATTTGGATTATTTGGATAAAATGGAGTCTATTGGAGATGGCCATCCTGTAATTCAGAGCTTTCTGGATAACAGGTTTCCTAGTAACGGATACCATACTTTATATTGTATAATTATTGATAAATTAGTTAAATTCGTGGATGGGAGTTAGGTTGACTTTGTTTTAATAAAAAAACTGGATGAACTCCTTTTAGCAAATAACCCCCAAGGTGTCTAAAAATTGCTTATTGGCTGACAATACTAATATACCATGTAATTACTGCTTGCACTCATGTTCATTGTTGATTTTGTTGATTTTTTGTGTTTGAGAAGAAATTCATCAAACTGGAACCATTCCCTCCGTTCCCTCTAATGATTCATTTAGATTGAGCTATTACCATTGGCAGGTATTGAAAACATTTCATCTGCAGAAGTAGCCACGTTTATCTTGTATTCTAACTAGATATGCCTTGTGGGACAGTCTAAACTTTAGGTCATCCTGAGTTATCTGATGTAATTAACACCCCAGGATAAATAGAATTTCACAGTAAAGTGTGCTGAGACAACACTGTGGAGTGATATATCATTCACTAAATAGACATCCGCCATTATCAGAAAGAATGTAAATAAACAGTGGCAAGATATGGATCTACATAGCTATCTATTAATAGAGTTAACTTGGTTTTGACATTATGAAACACATAAGATGTTGCAGTATTAAATTCCAGAGAACATGCAGCGATAATGATTTATTTAGGGATAAAATGAGCCATTCCAGTCAAACATCTATGTAATGATAAATATATTTATCTTTATGTATCTTTGGCTATCCAAGGCTGAATTAAGGACTTCTGAGTCCTAGAAGTACAGTGGTCTTATATAATATGAAGAGCTAAGAACTGTATTTCTATTTGGCCCTGAGTTAATCACAACTCATGATTTTTCATTATGTCTCTGCTCATATTTATACAGATGTTTAAAATACAGATGCCACTTTCATGTAATATACAAGTACAGGTATAGAATCTTTTATGTGGAATGCCGGGAACTTGGGGCTTTCCAGATAAGAGGTGTTTTTGTAATTTAAAACACCATACCTCAAGTCTACTAAAATGACAGTGACAATTTAATATAAGCTTCATTGTACAAATTGCTGCAGAGCTGCAGAATGTGCCTGAGTTAGGCAGTGCTCAATTCAAGAAGGGAGAGTAGTAGTGATGTGCAGGTTGAGTTTTTCTCGACCCGCACCTGCCCTGCACCCGCCTCCTCCCAACCCGAACCCTGCATGGCCCGCTCTGTCCCTTCTATTTATAGACCCTCACTTGATCCACCCCATGGTGACATTGACATTGTGGGGGTAGGGCAGGGGCAAGTCTAAATTGATGGGCCGGAAGCTAGCAGTGTGAGGTCGCAGGCAGGGAGAGTGGAGGGAAGCACTCAACCCGAAGATTTTTTGCGGTAGCAGAGGGCAGGAGGGTGATGCCTACATGCCTCCCCCTGCCTGCTAGGCATGTGCAGACCAGCCCAAAACCCATGGGACTTGCAGGTCAGGCGGGTTCACATATCCCTAGCAGGTAGGGGGAGTCAGGGTTAAATTGGGGCTACTGTTGCAGGGCCCCCTCCACCTCCCCCCGCTGCACTGTCCTGTGCCCCACGCATGCATACTGTGTTTTTACCACAATCGGCCCAAAGAAGAGAGGTTGCAGCAGGAAAAAGAAGTGCAAGGTGCAGATCTGGGTCAGCGGGCCCACAAGAGCCTGGGGCCCACCGGGTTTTTTCCCGCTGTCCCACCGGCCCAGTCCAAACCTTGAGGGCAGTCATGTAGGCATCAACCTCCTTCCCTCTGCCCATACTGTATATTTTGCTTCATTCAGAGATGCAAGGTACAGAATGGCATGTGTTGCAGCCAAATTGAGTCCCGGTCCTGCCCCTGCCCTTGCACTTGTGCCCAGGGGTTTGTTAAATGATCCGGATAATTAAACATTCTGTACTTTGTGAAATAATCAAGTTACTCTTAACATCTATCTCTCTTAATTCTACTTTCATGCTGGAGTCAAGGGCAGATTTTGATTGATACATCTTTTAGGAGGGCTCCCTTCACCTAGAAAATGCATTAGAGCTCACTCACATAACCAACTCCAAAATAAAATCTAACAAAATACCTAATTTTGACAGTTATTTTGAGTGAACTCTAATACATCTTCTAGGCAAAGGGAGCACCCCCATCCCCAAAAGATGTATTAGATCTGCCAATCAAAATCTGACTCAGATTCCTGCATGAAAAGAGAATGAAGAGAGACAGATTGCTGAGAGGGGACTAATGAAGAGTAATTCGATTATTTTAGAATTAGTACAGCCATTTGAATTATTATTATTATGATTATTATTTAGAAAGTTTCTTATTTCAGTGAGATATAGAATAGAATATAGAATTATTTGCTTTAAATAGAGTCTATGGAAGATGGCTTTTCTCATCATTTGGAGCTATTTGGATAATGGGTTTCTGGATAAGGTATCCCGTAATGTAATTACATTTTGGGATGTGTAGCCGTGTGTAAAAACAGATTTAAAATGTAAAATATCACATAGAACCAGGAGTTGGAAAAAAAATCTATTTAGAAATAGGGATGTAGCGAACAGTTCGCCTGCGAACTTGTTCGCGCGAACTTCGACCGTTCGCGTCCGCCTAATGTTCGCGAACGTTTGGGAACGTTCGCAATTTGAGTTCGCGACCATTCGACCGCTAAAATCGAAAGATTTCCATTCGTTCGAACGATTTCCATTCGTTCGAACGATTAAAATCCCTCGACCGTTCGATTCGAATGAAAATCCTTCGATCGAACGATGAAAATCCTTCAAACGTTCGAATCGAACGAAAAATCCTTCGAACGTTCGAATCGAACGATTTTGCGGGTGTTCGAAGCTCGCGAACGGTTCGCGAACCGTTCGCATTTTTTGCCGGTGTTCGCGAACGGCGTTCGCGAACACCAAAACGGCGGTTCGCTACATCCCTATTTAGAAAACAATGGTGTTCTTTCTGCTTTTAAACATTATGGTATTTCTTTAATTAGTCCACTTGACTTCAATGGGCTATGCCGAATAATAGTATTATTAGCATACAAACAGCATGGGAATATATTATGCACAATACTTTGTTTAATCATTAAAATATATTAGATTTTCTGCGCACTGAAAATAGCAAATAGTCAGCGTTTCCATGACCCTGACTGTAAGCCAGATGTTTGTGTATTATAAAAGCTATACAAATTCTTAGTTGACTGATACTGGATGTTTGTTTGGATTACACAGACTCAATAGAGAATGCATGGCATTTTGCCTAAGAGCATTGTGTATATATACTAGTTGCTCTGAAGGCTAAGCAATGTCATTGGAATACTAAAAACTGCTACATACCTTTGCCTACTGTTGATGCTGGTGAATTTGCACTGTTAGGGCAAGGTCACACGTGCCATTTTTATGTGGCGTTTTTAAAAACGTACAGCAGAGCGTAAATATGCACAAAATGAGGCCCTATTGAAAATAATGGAATATGTACTATAACAATTCCCATGGGGCATTTGTGAGTCAACATTCACTAGAAGACGCCAGTATTTGTGTTTTTTAGCAGAAACGCCAATATGCCAAGGAAACACCATATTATTGAACTCAATGGGATCCACAGGTTTGGAAATACACTTTGCTGAAATACCTAAAAACCTAAAAATGCCACGTGTGACCTTGCCCTCATAATTTGATTTTTATTTCCATCATTTATTTAGGATAGTGACAACAATCTACATTCTTGACAACACATTTGTGTACACTCTGGGGTTGGTTTTTATGAAAGGTTACCTGTAAAGGTTGCCTGTATGTCTTTCAGAGTTCAAGGAAATCCATTAGACACAGCTAACTACTCTCATACAGGGCCTGGATGGAACACAACCTGAGACTCCAGTGAAGCACAGCTCTTTAATACATTGTATCACATTAACAGGACATCTTTGGCATAATTTAAAGTAACACTTTCGTTAAAGAGTTTTATTTTTAGGAAGACCATTCAAAATGCATTGACCTGCTTCGGTCTACATTACATATGCATGTAAAATGCATTCAGTGCACATCTAAGCACAACATAACAAAGGGCCTATACTTAGAATGAGGAACAGAGGTCAGGGACATTGCAGACGCAGACAAATTTGATCGGCATTACATGAATCTGGACACAACATCCAGATGTAGGTGCAGAATGTTTTTTGCATCCCCAATATGCCTTAATAGAGTTTAGATTTAGTTGTGGATTTCTTGATTAATTCATTTTAGAGTGTTGTGTTGGTCTCTAATGAATTACAGATTAAATTCTACATTGCTTTGGAACACAAATGATGAACACATGATAAGCATGATGATGCCACAGCAATTCAGATACAGGTATGGGACCTGTTATCCAAAATGCTTGGGACCTGGGGTTTTCCGGATAATGGATCTTTCTTACCTTAAGTCCACTAGAAAATCATGTAAATCATGTAAATAAACCCACTAGGTTGGTTTTCCTTCCAATAAGGATTAGTCATATCTTAGCTTGGATCAAGTACAAATTACTGTTTTATTATTACAAAAGAATATCATTTTAAAAAATTTGGACTATTTGTATAAAATGTATTCTATAATGGATGGCCTTTCTGTAATGTGGAGCTTTCTGGATAGCAGGGTTTGGGATAACAGATCCCATACCAGTAGAAGGCTAGGCAGCTGGGAGGTTGGCAGCAAGAAAAACATAAGTGGCACCTCTTTTTTTTCACTCTGTGTGTTAAGGAAACACTGTTGTATATCATGGAAGGAGCTTCTGGCTTCCAAACCACCTGTTATATAGATTTGTCACATGAAAATCAAGAGTGTAAACCATGGGTTCTCACTTTCTTCAAGCCCTCACATATTAATCAGTCAGCAATAAGGAGAAGCATCCTCTAATGCCCTAGACATGAGCCCACCCTAAAACAAATGTGGCATGCCCCTCAAATCAATCACGCCTCAAAATTTTAAAAAATGCCAGCTTTTTTTTTTTTTGTATGACTTTTCATCATAAAGGATTGATGTTACTGACATAAGATTGAGGAGGATTTAGCTTCATCTTATCAGTTTGCCAGGTCTAAGCTGGCGAAGGAGACTCTGGCGAAATGCGAAATAGTTAATATTCTGTACAATTTGCACTTTCATGAATTTGCAGTGTAACAATAGTTTGCCTGAGCGAAAATGTGCCTGGCGAAAGGGCGCAAAACTATGCTGGTGATTGTTTTTTTTCTCTAGTGAATTGTCCTCTACGCCTCTTAGTAAATTGGTGATGTCCCTGTGGATGTGATTTCTGACGAATTTTCGCTAACGACGGCCACTTCGCCCTTTAGTAAATCTGCCCCTATTGGTAATTAACTGCAACTCCATACCTGGTGAAAAATAACCGCTTGCAATTAATCTTTGGAATAAATGATGAAGAAAAATATATGTTTAAAATGTATAACTACATTATTAATGCTGTTATAGTGTTATTTTATCACAGTTACACTTTTGCTGCTCTTAATGGCAACACATGGTTCAAATTCTGCTGCAAATAAAGTGTACACAATGACACATTGCTGTGAAAAAGTCAGTGATTCACTTGACTATAACAGAGTGGTGCTGTTTCTGCCTTGATTTTGACCAGTTGTATCTGTTTAGCCTCGAGTAATCCAATCTGTTCCTATTATTGTGTATATAATTGGACATCCTCCTAACTGCATTTAACTACAGGGCTTTATTGTACAGATAATCAAAGGAGAAAGGGTTTGAAGCAATATTTGGTACTGTGCTGGTGTTATAAACAGTGGCATGATGAAGAAGCAGCAGCAGCAGCAAGAGGGTAAGTTCAATGAAATAACATTTTGTTTATATCATAATAGAATAATTTTATAAATTTGCAGTGCACTAAGCCAAATGAAATATTATATAAATGACTAATTGATACAGAGGTAGACAAATGCCTGTTGAGTTTATACAATAATAATAATAATAATAATAAAAGAATCTGTGCAGGAGAGGTATATAAAGCAATACATGAAAGGGAGACTGCTTGAACAGAGAGGGGGAGAAGAAGCCAGGAGGGGGAGTGCTGATGACAAGGGAAACAGAAGCACAGAATCAGTGTATAAAATCATGAGTACAATGCACTCAAACATTATGCTTACAGTAGAAAGGGCAGAACACAATTAAGAAATGGTAAGTGCAAGGCTTAGTTATTAATCACTGCCAAGGGTGGCATACATGCCAGAAGAATAAAACTAAGTGAAAGAGGAAAATCAACATTACACAAAGACTAACAGGAGTAACTAGCAAAGACCAGGAGTGAGCCGGGAAGATAGATGGAGAGCCTACTGAAGCTAGACTCCACCTCTGCTGCACCTGAGGGCTTAAGGGAGCTGTCCATCCCTCAGTGCTGGATGTTCATTCTGCGAGTAGCACTCAAGAGCTCCTGCCTGATTCTGTAAAATCATATAATCCCCAAATCTCCAGAGCAGAGCAACTTCCTAACGTCTGAATTTTATGAAGACTATAACCAAGAAAAACCAGACTGAAAAGGATCTGTGCTGCATGAAAATAGTAACTGGAATTCAGCGCAAGAGTACCACAGCTAACCCAGATCCAAATAGAGCCGCTGCTTTTCAAGATTCAGAAACTTTGATGAGGTTGGCTGAACTGACATCGATAAATCAGCCACAGGGAAAGAAAACTGACGTTGGATTGTCAGGTATTTATTTTTAGTCAGAACGCAGAGGAAATTGCATTGCTGACACGGCATAGTGTTAAATATCCTACAGAGATTACTGATCAGCTAATTGGAATGTGCACTTTTTAATCTGTGGGATACTGGTTATACCCAAATTTAAGCTTAACAAAAGTCATTTAAGTGAGAAACCTAAATTGAAGGTTTATAATTGCAAGTTTGTGCTCACGTTTGCATACAAGGACCATGGAAACTCTCTAAAGCAAACCCTGAACTTAAAGACCAGCAGTTGTGGATCTACCGGTGGCTTCACTGTAAAGCAATACTGTATATCTGATGGGTCTTATGGCTTGAAGGTAAGAAAACCTACTGCTGATCAGCTGGCATTTCTTTCCATGATATTAAACAGTTGCTACTTACATGCGCATGCTAAATTGCAAAATGAAAAGTCAAGTCACAGCATGCTATAAATGTATGCCATTAAGCAATACGTTACCCTAATGGTCACAAATGAAAAGCATGAACTATGAATCTGTAATGTTGCTCCTTCTAATATAATGCCTTGATATCCCTAGAACCCATTACTTTTAGTCGTGGAAAGGGTCAAAGTGTATTAAACAGGGTTAATTCCCCTTAAAATAAATAAACATAAAGCATTTTAACAGTATGTGACTCATTGTCATTTAGGGAGGAAAACACTTCTCACTGAATAGTTTACCACTGGGTCATATATTATCACATCCAGATACACACAAATCACACTCTCGGACAGTTTTTATCACTCTTTCTCTCTCTCTTTCCCATATGTCTGTCTCTTTCTCGTATGTTTCTGTCTGCTTTTTATTTCATATATCAAATACGACAAGAGATCAGAGTGCAAGTATGATTCTATATATATATATATTTATTTATATATTAAATATATACTCACACCTTAAGTAGATTGCATCGGTGTGTTGTTACTTCACTTACATTAATAATGACACATGTATAGACAGGCTCATAATTACATGTGTCTGTATTCGATTGCTCTGCAAAGAGAAATGTTAATAAGAAAAGGAGGTAAACTGACAGTGAGGAAGTGTGTTAATTTAAAAACAACGGTTCCTATAGCAATAAGGACTGTGGCTCTTTTATGTTGGTGGGAGATACAAAGAATACAAATGGCTTTTGTCTCATATAACAACCTTTAAATGAATGTCTAATTAATAGGGCAAAGTGTGTTTTCTGCACTGATAATTAAGCACTGATTAATGTGGGTTAAATAACCGATACAGTATATACATTTTAAAATGCAAGTATTAGCTCACTGTGGATGACTGATTATAATTCTTTTTCCTGATTTTTAAAAACATCATGTTTATAAATTCACATTTTGCTGAATCAGCATGGCATTTCCTTATTTAATTTTACTAATTAAACATTTAGTTTAATTTTGTGCTCTATAGGTTTGTTTTAAAAAAAAATGCCATTAGGGCAGATTTATGATGCCAGGTTATTTATTAAATCATGAACTGTAACAACAATTAACAGTAATAGACATATAACAACAGCATTGCGTTCATTTTGATGCATTTAATAATTAATTTCCTGGATCTTTTAAAACCCAACACTGCCCTCAAGCACTAACACCCCAGAGAATAAAGTTAAACTGCTTTGACCAGTAGTGAACGTTAAGACAAATTGATACACTTATTAGAGCAGTAAGTGGTTTGATAAATGCAAGAATTCAATAAACACATTTTCTAACTGTCAGACACATTTTCATTACTGTCAGGAAAGTGTTAACAGCTTGGGCATAATGTCAAAATGCTGAGAATCCTTTTAGATTCACCAGTTCAATATATATATATATAATATATCTGCCCCATAGCTTTAACACACAAAACAACATCCATGTCAAGTTATTCCTTTGTATGAAAAATAAGTCGAATTTACAATATTTTGATGATGTGGGCATGCAGCTATCAGAGAAAAGGGTTAATGTAATATCAGGCACATAGAATGCTAACCCTTTGCAACTAGCTGCTTTCAAACAACAGTTGGCTGACTGGTTGCTGTGGGATACTAGGACAACAGACGCAGTCAAATCACAAGTGTACTTTTGAGTGGTGGTCTTTATATCAACCCACCATGTTTGTCACCCACATTGTGAAAATCAGACACAGTGAAAGGCAGACACAGGTGTTTGAATTGTCACTGGTTTCTGCTGGACGTCACAGAGATCAAACAGCTCATGAGCCATAGGACTAATTATACTGATGCTCAAGATGTGGTGCAGTTCAACATTGAGCATATGGTTCATATGGTATCATGTTAAATCAGGTTATATTGAGTTTGCTTTGTCCAGTGTACCCCCAGAAGCATTCACTTTAACTGCAGATGATCAAAGAAATGAAATTGTTTCTGAGTTAATTTATCTTTCTCCAGAGACTTTCATAATTCTATTAGAAGAAAAAGGGTGTTCTTAATACCTAAAGAAGATTTTTTATAATGCTTTCTTGTCTTACTACCGTCCTTCATTGAAATAGTCGTCATTTTCGTCATTAACGTAAAAATACAAACAGTCACACACACACAAACACACAAAAGCAATGTTTTAAGTGTGAAAAGAGAAAATCACATATATATATATATATATATATATATATACAATATATATATATGTATACAAAACCAATGTACTGGTATAGCTACCAATCAATTTAAACATGTCAAGAAACTGCAAACCCAACAGATATTCATTTTGTGTTATTCAAGAAGCTTTGTTGGTTAATACTTTACTAAACTGGGATTGGAAAAGGCTATGGGCTATCAGAAACAAACTTTTATGTTTTAGTAAGATAATGGTTATTGTTGGTACCCTACATTCTTCTTCAGCTTCTCATTGTTGATGAAATGACACATGTACCAAATTAACAGTAAAGACAATAATATCTGCGAAGTTGCAGAAAGGTGTTTCCAATTTTATTGCAATGTTCTGAATGGAATTGGATCAAATGTATGGAAACCATAGCATGTCCTTCCTTAAGTTTTCTGTGTCTACAAAGAGAAAAAAGTCCTCATAGTTCTATTTGCTATGAACTCCACCATTTCAAAACAGTACATGAATGTTATAAAAAAAAGTGATACCTTCTTTCATTAATAAATTTTATGAAACCTCTGGTTGAGTTATTTTAGGAGGAAACTCCAATTTTTAGAGGAAAAAAAACCTTAAATTTTTAGAGATTAATTATACCCCAAAGTTGCAGAAATCCATCCATCTAAAACCTGTCAAGGTTATGTAGAAGTCAATGGCACATGTCCCTGAAGCTGTTTCTTGACATCATGATCTGTGCTGGATAATCTGAAAAAGTTGGGGTTTTCAGCCAACAACTTGAAAAAAATCTAGGGATTCAGGCATCAATTCGTACAATTCAAAATGTCGGACGATTTTGTAGCAACTTTTTCCACCAACTTTTTTGTGGATGGGAGTATGGTCGACTTTCATTTAACAAAAAAAATGAGATACATTTGAGTTTTAGTAAATACCCACTTAGTGTGCATTATTCAAAGGCTTATTGGCATTGCTTGAAAGTATATGAAAAGAAAATGCATTTTACTGTTTTGTTATTCTGTCATCGCTAAAAAATAAAAAAAATATTTATAGGTATTGGTTAGTGGTAGGGCTCAATGTTTGCAGAATCATTATAAATGTTTCATGAAGTGATTGTGCAAAATGTACTGTATATAACTTCTCAAAAAATTGTAGTTTTAGAGATATCATATATGACATGGTACAGTATATACAGTACCATATTTTTCACATGAACCTAGTTTTGTAATTTGGATTTTATCATTATTGTGGAAAAAACAGTTATACTCTTGACCAGGGATCCACAACCTTTTTTTACCCATGTGCCACATTCAAATTTAAAAAAGTTAGAGAAGAAAACAAGCATGCAAAAGGTTCCTAAGGGTGCCATTTATGGGCTGTGAATGACTATTGGTATTCCCTATGTGCAAGGAAATGCTGGTTGTCAGACATCTTGCTGTTATCTTACAAACATTATTGTGTAATTTTAGCCGTAATTATATTTCCCAGTAATCAGCCATGGGGTGGAAGGACGTTAACCTGCATAATGCTTCCAGCTCCTAATGCAGGAACAAAGTTCATGGAGACAGATTTACGATTATCAGGTTGGATTTTCATTGGAAAATTATTTACACTTGAATGCAGTTGCTGGATTTGGAGAGCTGGATGAAAGTTCTATTACGCAATATTGCTTTAAGAATAGAGAGAGTTTTGTAGTTCAACAGTATATAAGTAAAGTATGGATGAGCAACAGATACCCTTTAAGTCTCTTTAATCACAACTCAAGATTATCAAGTTTCTTCTCTGACTCTAGAAAAGTTAATTTTAACTATTATTTATTTGTGCTAAGAAATAATTAGTAAATAATAACCCTGCTTACAGTTCACATACGTTCGAAGAAAATAGTTCACCATATCAGAATTTTACTCCAGTACAAAGAAATAACTAAGCAAACATTTCTCTTTATGAACCTTATAATAGCAGAATACAGTACAGTCATGAGAAATTAATAGCAATATTGGAAGATTCACTAATTCAATTTATGGGGAAATTGAATATGCATCTCTTTTTATTGTGGAAAAGCAAAAACATCTTCAGTGTAGTCTATAAGAGTGACATAAATTATTTACTAGACTCTGTGGGACTTAGGAGTTGTCTAGTAGATATGAGTTGGAGAAGGCTGTGAGAGACATAAACATTATTAAATTATTGGTGAACCAAAAAAGGGGATTCCAATGAGTATTTTTCAATCAGAAAAGAGACTTGCTACAGAGGGGAGCAGATTTAATATGGATTAGAGTGGGCACGGCTGATGAAGCACAAAGATAGGCTGTATTTTTTAAAGATATGATGAACAGGGGGGACGTTTTGTTAAATCATATAAATGGTAGAGTCATGACTTAGACTTTGCTTTTTTTAAATTAGTTTTTATTTATTTATTCCATTTCTCTGTAGACTGGATTTGTTTAAGCTCCAGTAGATTAAAAACAATTGAGGGTTAACTTTCTAAATATAATGAATATAATGAGGCAGTTCTCAAGATTTGCTGGAGATTGGATTTATAATAGGAATACTTTCCTAGACATTGATCTTTACTTGAATGGAACATCTAATTCAAAGCAACTTTTTCACCTCCCATCTAGTAAATTGACTACTACACCAAAAGATATTACTCTATAATAAATAGTATTAAAGCATGGGGATAACCCCAATGTGCTCTACTGGAAACAGTAACAGTGGTCTAAGGCAGTGGGAAAAGGGGAGTTCAACCTAAATATGTTATTTCAAAGACTCACTATAATGTCATTTTCTTATTCATGCATTATGCTTTTATTGGATAGACTATATATTTTGCCAGAAAAATGCAAAATCAGATAGCTAACCAGGATGCAGATGACCCATTAAATCATATCTGGAAAATAAACTATACTACAGTCTCTAAAGCACTAGTCTCTAATGCACTAGGACATATTTACACACACAATCAAAATAGACCTTTAGGGAAATGGACTGAACATTAGTGATGGATGAATAAATTTGCCAGACGCAAATTCACAGCGAATTGGCACATTTTGCCGCCGGCAAATACATTTGCAAAACTGTTGAGAAAATTACCCGGCAAAAAAATGTTGACGCCCATTGACTTCAATGCGTTTGACAAACTTTTCGCTGTTTCGCAAATTTAACAGAAACTTCTTGCATTTTTCAGCGAAGCAAAACAGGACAAATTCGCCCATCACTACTGAACAAGTCATTGCCCTGCAAATTCTGCATAAATCGAATGCCTAAATACTGGGAACCAAACAGATTTTTACTAAGGGGCAGATGTATCAATGGTCGAATTTCGAGGGGTTAAATCCCTCGAAAATCGACTGGGGAATAGAATCGAATAGGCAATTCGGGCGAATTTACGCGCTGGCGAATAGTCGAATTGGCGAATATTCGCCAGGCGAAAAGGCGCCCGATCGAATATTCGCTCGAAGGATTTTCGTTCGATCGAATGCCCTTTTATTCGATCAAAAACTTGGAAAACAAGTCTATGGGACTTTCCCATAGGCTTTTAAAGCAATTCGGTAGGTTTTAGGTGCCGAAGTAGGCAGTCGAAGTATTTTTAAAAGAGACAGTACTTCGATTATCGAATGGGCGAATATTCGCAGCGTTTTTGCGCTCGATCCAGTACTTCGACTATCGAATGGCAAATAGTCGCAGCGTTTTTGCGCTCGATCTATTCGAATCATTCTACTCAGGCGAATTTACGCCAATACGATAGTCGAAGAGCACAAAAAAAACACTCGAAATTCGAAGTTTTTTAATTCGAATCCTTCACTCGAGCTTGATGAATCGGCCCCTTAATGTATAAAGAAGCGACAGACATTAGCTAAAAGGCCTATTTATCAAAATTTCAATATGTGAATTTTTTTTAAATGTAAACAAACTCGAAATTTTCAAACTATTAAAAAATGTCAATCTAAAAAATGCAATCAAATAAAACTGTGAAAAAACCTTCAATGCATTGAATTCCTATTCTACTCATCATTTTCTATGGGTCTACCAACTCTCAAAATAATTGAAAAACTCAAAAAACATACATATATATGTAAATAAAAATAGACAAATTGAAACCACTTAAACTTGTGGCGTGAAATTGTGTAATTCATTTGAATTCAGATAGCTTTAAAGACTAAACCTAACATGTACATAATTAGGCGTGATATAGAGCAATACACACATAATTGCATTTATAAATGTAACAAGTATTACTCTGCATATGCAATGGAAATTACAATGTTTATTAAATACATTGTAAGTGAAATGTCCATACAAAACATCACAAGCAGTGTTAAACCAAATCAACAACTTTATGCTGATGACATCAATGAGGTGTTATACAAAGAAATGGAAATATGATTTTTAGCTCTTATAAATGTGTACTACATCTCTATATTTCTATCTCTCTGTATTTTATTAATAGGTTAATAGCAGCTAATGGCTTCAATCCATACAGTTTATGAATATGGCAGTTATCTAGGGTATTCTTATATGATGTCAACAACATATTCTAAAGTGCAAATAATAAGCTTTCAAAATAGCACATTTCAATAAAGCTGGCCTTTTGTGATTATTACCCACAACGTGCAATATAATCCTTGATGAATCGATATGCTTTAACATTTGAACTTTTTTCTCATGACCAAAACCATTGGTAAAAAATGCCCACTAAGATTTTTTTAACCAACGTACCATATACACATACATGGTACAATGATATATTAACTTAATAAAATACTTATTATATTACCCACATCAATCACATTTATTCTATGTGAAGTTTTACTAATACAATTAGGGGCAGATTTACTAAGCTCGAGTGAAGGATTTGAATGAAAAAAAATTCGAATTTCAAAGTATTTTTTGGGTACTTCGACCATCGAATGGGTCAAATTCGATCAAATTCGATCGAATTGAATGATTCAAACTATTCGAAGTAAAAATCGTTTTAGTCGAAGTACTGTCTCTTTAAAAAATACTTCGACTACGTACTTCGCCACTTTAAACCTACCGAGGTTCAATGTTAGCCTATGGGGACCTTCCCCAGCACTTTTTTAAAAAATTTTTGATTGAATAAATATCCTTCGATCAATCACTTAAAATCGTTCAAATCATTCGATTCAAAGGATTTAATCGTTCGATCAAACGATTTTTACTTCGATCGTTCGATCGAAGCATTTGCGCTAAATCCTTCGAATTCGATTTCAAAGGATTTTACTTCGAGGGTCGAATTTCAGGGTTTATTAACCCTCGAAATTTGACCCTTGATAAATGTGCCCCTAAATGATCAACTTGATTTATTTATTTTTGGGAGTCATAGTTTTGAAGTAAACAACCTTTGATCATAAATTTCAACTCCACGCAATCCATCTTGGTTTAGTGACAGTGACATTTAAGAGCTCCAAATTTATCTCAATATTTTCTGCTACAAACTCCGATCAAATCTGCTCTGGTTTACAGTTACAGTTTCCAGAAAATTTGCTTTGCGGGAAAAAAAAACAGATTTTAATTGTGAAATTGTGTTTGCCTTTACTATAACTTTTTTGTTATTTTACCAGACCGTCAGTTATAGACACACTCTCAATCATAGCATACTACTCACATTGCAATATTACTGCCCTTCTTTTATTTAGGATTACAACACAGTTATAGCTAGTTAGTTGAATTTAGGAAGTTTGCCACCTTTTCAGTTCTGACACAAACATTTAGGTTTTTCTTGGGATGTTTCGATCAAAATTGTCTTTTTTGTCTTGAGAAACCTGAACAATAATCTGGCCATTAGCCACCTCTACTCTTGCACTTCCTCCCCACAAGGCACAAACATGCCCCCAAATGTTATGACCTCACCCCCAATGTCATCATCCCACCCTCTTGTTCTGTTTTTGACAAGGTCACTGGTGGAAATCCCAGCAATAAAACTGCCTTCTAAAGTAAAAGCAGAGCATTCTAAATTGAGATTAAAAAAAGAATGCATCAAATATCAAAAAATAATATAATGGTAGATAAGATAATACATAAAGAGCATTTGTTAAAGTGGTTTGTATACCTTTTGCTAGGTAGGAAACATTTTCCTTTATCCCTGTGAATATTACATATAGCCATTTTGGTGTATATACCATTTCCGCATTACACTAGAGTATGAGAATTACATAATTTAACAAAAGGTTTGGAACTTATAGCAGCCAAAGCTACTAAGCAAATAAGAGCAGAGAAATATGGAAGCTATTGGCTCACAACATTATAATCATGCCTGCATTAATATTCCTTTATAGATCTGTATGTTTAGGATAGCTGATAATATATTATTTAAATAAGAAGACATTACAGTCTAGAGGGTCTAAAGCCAGAGTTTGAATAATGTGCAAGTATGTTTTTTTCATTATGTACCACACCATACTCCATTCAAATGCCAGCAGGTGGCATCTAAGTTCTGTTAAAAGAGAATCCCTGCTACACAGAATACTTTTAAATGCAGATGCTACATTTTAGTTTTTTTCTTCCCTGGGCAAAACTGATATTACATCCATTTCTGTAAATTATAGTAAATAAATGAGCAGATACAATCCGAATTAAATATGTTTTCTGGAAATCTGATTTGAGTGACCAAACAAATTTTAAAACTAGGGGGGGGGGGGGCGGTTTATTAACGCTCAAGTCTTTAGGCTCAAGCATTTGGCTACTAAAACCACATGCCAGTTCCTAAACTTTTGCATAGTTTCTGCATTTGAATACCCTGGGTTCCTGCCAATCCTTTTTTTTGGCCAACAAAAATTAAAATCTTGCCAGGTTTTAGTTGCCAAGTGTTTTTTTTTTATTGAAAACCCACTCAGGAAAAATACCAGGTATAATTAGGAATCAAGTAGCGATTAATTTTTCACCAGGCATGGATTCATGGTTAAATTCTGCATTTCGACATAGGGATTATATTCACAAAACTATGGGAACATTTTTCCACAAAAAAATGCCAATTGATCCCACAAAAATGATCACCAATAAAAAAAAATCAGATACACACACTATAGCAATTGTTTTACCTCCAAAATGTTGTGTGGCGATGTCAATAAATCATGATAAGGATTTAGCACAATTGCTATAGTGTGTGCCATCTGATTTTTTCCTATAATACATGGATTGTCAAAACTTTTTGTGCAGCAGAGTTTCCAGATTGAGCACCACAATATATTGCACACAGAATCTTGGACTTTTATTTATTGTGTATCACCACTAAAAAACACAACCAATAACTTATACTGTATGTAATTTGTGCTAGAAACGTAGCCATGAAAAAATTCCCATAGACAAATGCATTTCATAATGCATAATGCTTTGGAGAAGCAAAATGGGGCAGATCCGCTCATCGCTAATCTTAAAGGGATACTGTCATGGGAAAAAATTTTTTTCCCAAAATGAATCAGTTAATAGTGCTGCTCCAGCAGACTTCTGCACTGAAATCCATTTCTCAAAAGATTTCAACAGATTTTTTTATATTCAATTTTGAAATCAGGCATGGGGCTAGACATATTGTCAATTTCCCAGCTGCCCCAGTCATGTGACTTGTGCTCTGATAAACTTCAGTCACTCTTTACTCCTGTTCTGCAAGTTGGAGTGATATCACCCCCTCCCTTCCCCCGCCCCAGCAGCAAAACAAAAGAACAATGGGAAGGTAACCAGATAACAGCTCCCTAACACAAGATAACAGCTGCCTTGTAGATCTTAGAACAACACTCAATAGTAAAAACCCATGTCCCACTGAGACTCCTTCAGTTACATTAGGAAGGAAAAACAGCAGCCTGCCAGAAAGCATTTCTCTCCTAAAGTGCAGGCACAAGTCACATGACCAGGGGCAACTGGGAAATTGACAAAATGTCTAGCCCCATGTCAGATTTCAAAATTGAATATAAAAAAATCTGTTTGCTCTTTTGAGAAATGGATTTCAGTGCAGAATTCTGCTGAAGTAGCATTATTAACTGATGCATTGAAAACAACATGATTTCAGATGACAGGATCCCTTTAAGCACAAAAATCAAGCTACAGTCTCATACTGTACTCTATCATTTTGGTAAAATAATGTTGCTTGGAATCAACAGTAATTTATAAGCACTACAACATATCAGCATATGCCCCAAAACTCAGCATTGAAAGGGATCAGCCAAACAGTAGAGATCTAGCCTTAAGCCTTCCTAACCAAGAAGAACCATTAACTTTCTGTTCCCACATTATCCAGAACATATCAGATATTCTGGGCAATCGTGTACAACAAGATATGCAATTATAATAATTCTTACTGTAAAACATACAAATCCAAATGCTATGCTACACTATCAATAAGGGTTACTGTGGAACTGAAGGATGCAAATCACATCTATCCCAGAAAAAGTCAAACTACATTTCAATTATATGCTGTATGGCTCTGACTGCATCACATTTCCTTAGTTGGTTTAAAGCGTGACACTCCATCTCAAAAGACTTCCAAATACGTAATTAGATTTACATGGATAAAAGTGGGCAAACATGGAATTGATCTACAAAATAAGTCCATGTGTCAGAAAAGAATAATCATCTCTTCATGTTTGAAATACTGTACAAGACATATTACCATTTAAAACATGCAATTAAAGCAAATTAAAACACATTTTCTTTGATCTTTTAAAAGTAGATAACTAAAAGTTATCAGTGTTATTCTGAATTTCCTGGATTATTATAACCTTGTAATCTTCACTGCACTAATACACCAATTAAAGCAGATTTATGTCTAAGCTTAGACTATGATAGAGGTCATTAGGCAAATGCAGTTCTGGAAAAAATATGATAGAAACCGAGGAACTGCTAATGTCATTTGCAAGTGTAATATAACTATCACATTCATGAACTTCTATCTGGGGAAAGAAACTCAACCTTAGAAGGTTATTAACACCTTCTATTAATCAATTTATTAAGTTGGGGATAATGTCTAACAGCACTGAAGTATATAAGTTAGAAGTTGGAGATAATTATCACTGTCAAATGTATCCATTTCTGATGTTAATATGCTTAGGGGTACATTTCTTTTTCCTTCTGAAATTAAAATTGGTGTTTTTATCCTGAAGCTGGAATATTTCCCCATTTATGAAACCTATTATAACCAATGACAAAAATTGTTGCCTTGTTATCTTGTCCATTTGAAAAGCTGATGATCTTGATGGATTCCTAGTAAAAGGAAAAAGTGTATGTATTTTTGCAACTGTATTATGCTAATAAAGTGCTAGTAAGTAGTGGATTTATTTTCCTCTGACAAAGGGAAATTTTTCCAGGGGAACAAAGCCTCAGAGAGTCACAAAAATAGCACAAACAAAATGTAGAGGTAAAATGAGAGGAGACTAGAGGGCAAATTTACTAAGTGCCGAAAATTCGCAATCGCTAATTCTGCAAGCAGAGCAAAGTTGCGCTAGCGTTGGCTAATTTGCATACGCCGTAAAGTTAAATTTGAATTTACGTATGTGTTGCATCAAAAACATTACATTACAAGCCCAGGGAACCTTAATAAAAGAAAATAGATTTGTTATATTGCCCTACAAATGTGTACAGTGTACAGTTTATGTGCCATATGTTAGGAAATGTATGGGGGAGCCCGGGTACCCCAAAAAAAATGTATGCACTTTTCCAGCCTATCGCCCTGAAATAGGGAAAAGATGCCAGCGTTTTTTTTCAACTAAATTTTGAGGAAGTCCTATCTACTCTATTGCACTTAGCCTGGGGTAACGTTCAGTAAAATGGGCTTTTTAGTGAATTTGCGATGTTACTTTGTTTGCCAGAGTGAAAATTCAACTGCCGTTAGAGTGTGAAGTTGCGCTACTATCTATCTCCTTTGCTAGCGAAGTTTCACCTGTGCCCATTGGTAAATCGGCAAAGTACCGAAATGACGTCAAGCTGGCGAATTTTCGCCAGCGTTAGTCACTTCGCCCTTTAGTAAATTTGCCCCTTAAAGTACAGTGATGTTTAGTTCCAGTGGTGTTTATAAAAATATCTGGTGAATATAAAATATCAGATGAAAGGAAGACCAAGTATCTGGCCTTTAAACTATTGTTAAAACATTTTCATTCAATAAAACTAAACAAGATTCCAATCACAGTTTTGCTATGATTATTCTTGGGTATTTGTTCTGACATTGTTTCCACAAATTGTTTGGAACGCAACTAGTGATGGGCGAATTTATTCGGCAGGTGCGATTTTGCTGCGAATTCCCATGATTCGCCACTGGCGAATAAATCCGCAAAACCGCTGAGTAAATTCGCCTGCAAAAATTCACCGGTGTCAAAAAAAAAAACAGACGTTGCCGTCAAAAACGGACCCCGGCATCATAAATGTTTCGCCGTTTCACGAATTTCACGGGAAGTTCAGAAATTTTACGCGAAACTCCCCAAATTCCCCCATTAATAAATGCAACAATGAATGTAATGGCTCGGAACATGCAATATTAGAAAGGTTGTTAAGATACATTTCTTCATAGTGTGTCTGGACACATTTGATAATGTGCATATAAAAAATAGCCTACCCTACTGGCTTACTTCAACATCCTTTCAACAGTACACTGTTACTAATAATTTCAGCTTTATTCATAAAGGCTTCCAAAGAAAATGGCATCTGCTTCTCACATTAAGGGAATTCCTTTCATCCTACCCATACTATCAAATACATTGTTTCTGAATAAGATATGACAAATTGTTTCTGGCATGCTGGTTTAGTCTGTTTAGTCATGTGCTTTTTTCATATTTTTTGTTTTGGGCATTTTGTAATTGAGCTGGACATTTATGATCTAAGCCAGATCGGCATCATGTAATGAAATTCCATCTCTTTGATACAGTAACTATTTCTTCTTTTATATCGAGATTAATTGTGTTTGTAAGAGACAGTAGTGTTTGTATGTGTTTTCCTGTGTGTGTATAAATATATCTATGTATACACAAATAAAAATTGTATAGGATATGATATAAAAACCAGATGGAGCTACAGTACTGTATATGCATCAAACAACATGTACACCAAAAGATTTCCTTCCTAATAAATCTTATACTATTATAAAATGGTTATCAATATAGCTTTGAAGACAGTGGAGTAATACAGCACTCTGCATATTATTCCTTTTTTATTTCTCTCTTAATCTCAAACATAAAACATGATAGTATGCCACTTACAATTAATCCAATGCAATATCAAGGCTATGGAACTAAGTAAGCATACACCATCTGTTTAGCAATTGAATAAAGCATTTTATAAGAGTTTCTCTGCTCACCTTTCAGTCCGTTAGAGAAGACAGTGGCATACTCAAGACTGGCTGAAAAGTCAGTGGTGACATCCATTGGCAGGACAAATTGTTCCTCTTAGCTAAGTATAATCGGAATAATAAGTTACACAGTTACATAGATAAATTGGGTTAAAAAAAGACAAAGTACATCAAGTTCAACCTCTCCAAATGAAAACCCAGTATCCATACACACACACCCCTCCACACCTTCACATAAATTATATATACCCATAACTATACTAACTATAGAGTTTAGTATCACAATAGCTTTTGATATTATGCCTGTCCAAGATATCATCCAAGCCATTCTTAAAAGCATTAACTGAATCAGCCATCACAACATCACCCGGCAGTGCATTCCACAACCTCACTGTCCTGACTGTGAAGAACCACCTACGTTGCTTCAAATGAAAGTTCTTTTCCTCTAGTCTAGAGGGGGTTCCTTTATGGGTAAAATGGTCTCCTGCTATTTGTCTATAATGTCCTCTAATGTACTTGTAAAGTGAGGAAACAACCCCAACATTGACAGTCTACCCTCATAATTTGTCTTCCATCCCTCTAACCAGTTTAAAGGGATATATTGCATAAAACAGCTCATATGTAAAACCCTGCTTCATTTAAATCAGGAGTGTCCATACCTTACTAATGTGAAGTCTACTTTTAGTGATGTTGTCCCATTATGATTTACATCCATAAAAGCATTGTTACAATTCTGTTCCATGTAACATATTACTTAAATATTGATTTATTAGAAAATGTATATTGCTATATTTAACAAAAAAATATTTATTATGTAAGCTTAACTTAATAAATATCTAAATGAAAAGCAGGAAATAGTAAGTTGATTTAGACAAGCTGTATGTTGACAGTGTATTGAGATCTATTGATCACCAGCTTAAGGTCTATTGGTAGATCCCGATCTACCTTTTGGACACTCCTGATGTAAATAAACCATTTTCACAATAATATAATATTTTATACGTACAGTATGTGCCATTGGCATGGAGCACACAAACATGTCATACATGTTAAGTCATATGAGCCAATTAACAGACAAAGTTCTGTCTTTTACTCCCACACTTCTTCCTGTTACAGTTAGAGTTTCATATTTCTGGTCAGGTGATCTCTAAAGCAACACACAGACAATCACATAAAATGGTGGCTCAAGGTAAGAGATGTAAAAGGACAATATTTACTTAAATATTTATTCCAGTATAGTAAAATTCTTTAATATGCCGCTTAATTTATTTTGAGGGTAAATTTTACCTTTGATTAGGCAATACATGATAAAGGTGTCAGGAACAAAGATGCCCCAGATCAATTCAAAATGAACCAGTTCATAAACTCGCATTCTGTCTTCCCATTTAACAATCATAAAACCTAAACTTAACCTTAACTTTACCTTAATGACCTACGTTAAAATTCTACAAGAAGGGACTAAAGGTAAGTCATTTTGGACTTACGAAGATGAACACTAAAATGTGCAGACCATTGAATTACTATATTTTTCAGGGATAATTGGCCACACCATCAAAAAATGATTTGTAAGGTGGTAAATCTATACAGCATTTTGTATATTGAGAATTTTAAGTTAAGTTTTAGGTTTTGTCATCATTGAATATGAAAAATCCAATAAAGATTATTGCACACTCAAAATCTGAAATAAACAAAATCAAGAAATTGGCCTTACGCGTTTCGACTGTAAGTGGTCTTCATCAGGGGTTAAATATCAAAAACAATACAAAGGAAAAAAGAAATGCAGAACACGTGTCCAGTCCATTCCAGTTTTATACCTTCATTTGTCAGTCCCTGTCCGTGCTTGTTGCCTGGCATGTGTCATCACACACAGTAGCACAGTGTGCTACTCGGATTGGAGCGCAATTGTGTTCCATGATATAGAGCTTACCAATTTAAAACTGTCAGTTATATAGAATGAATTGGACACTCGTTCTGCCTTTTATTTTTCCTTTTTATCCTTGTATAGTTTTTGATCAGTTTTCCCCTGATGAAGACCACTTATGGTCGAAATGTGTAGGGCCAATGTCTTGATTTTGTTTATATTTGATGGAATAAAACAAATTAAATTTTTCTTCTGAGTGTGCAATCTTCATCTTTATTGGAATTATTGTAAGCCTTGTTGAGTCTGATGGGGAGTCCCATTTGGATTAGCACCTCACATTTGTGTGAGTGTGCACCGTCTAACCTTTTTTTCATTTATATCATTAAATACGAATACTGAATGATGCTTTCTGAGCTGGTTAATTTTGAAGTGGTCTGGGGCATCTTTGTCCCTGATACCTTTAGTCTGTATTGTTTAACTTGAAACATCATTCACAGAAACCTTACTGTAGTAGCAAAAGACAAGTACTGCTTAAATGTAAGACCCATTCACTTTTCTATCAATGTATCTCATATATTTGTCTTATGGACATACTGTATAAAGATGTGAATGAATCATGCTGCAAGGTCTCCTCTTGCTTTTATTACCGGTTTTTTTTTTTTCCTTGTGCTTAATGGGATTCTGGTGACTTTTATTGTGTAGTTTTTATTCCTAAATTACACTGTTTACATTGCAAATATTTCCCTTTTCTATATAAAATGTCATTCTTAATCCAGCAAGTGTATTTAGTTTAGTTGTAATATTGGTGTGTAGGCAGCCATCTCAGGTCATTTAGCCTGGTCATGTGCTTTCAGAAAGAGCCAGTGCTGCACTATGGAACTGCTTTCTGACAGACTATTGTTTCTCCTACTCAATATAACTTAAATGTCTCAATGGGACATGAGTTTTTACTACAGAATGCTGTTCTTATATATACAAGGGAGCTGTTATCTGGTTACCTTCCCATTGTTCTACTGATGGGTTACTGGGGGGGAGGGGGGTGATATCACCCCAACTTGCAGAAACAGTAAAGAGTGACTGAAGTTTATCAGAGCACAAGTCACATGACTGGGGGCACCTGGGAAACTGACAATATGTCTAACCCCATGTCAGATTTCAAAATATAAAATAATCAGTTTGTTCTTTTGAAAAACAGATTTCAGCCAATAATAGCTGAAAACAAGAATCTTAAAAAATCAAACATTGGGGTATATTTATAAAGCTGTGTAAAATAGTAAAATACACTGCACATCACTATAGTAACTCCATTATACAATATGTAAAATCACATGTATGATAACGCTGTGTAGCAACATATACAACTCTAGTGTAAAAAGCTGTGTCAAATACGCAGCTTTATAATTTATACACCCTAAGTATACTGTATCTATGGTCTCTACAAGAAAGGACACAAAACAATTTATAAGCCTTTAAAGAGTGGTGTATTTGTAATGATGTTTCAGTAAGCGAAAATGGTTTATATATATATATATATATATATATATATATATATATATATATATTTATATATAGTATTATACAATATGTAAAATCACATGTATTTATAAAGCTGTGTAGCAAAGTATACAATTCTAGTGTAAAAAGCTGTGTAAAAAGCTATGTAAATCAAAATACACACCTTAATAATATATACACCCTAAGGGGCAGATTTATCAAGGGTCGAAGTGAATAAGAGGGAATTTTTAAAAAAATTCATAATTCAAAGTAATTTTTGGATACTTCGAATAGGATACTACAACTTCGACGTCGAATTCGATTCAAAGTAAAATAGTTTGAATATTTGACCATTCGATAATCGAAGTACTGTCTCTTTAAAAAAACTTCGACTTCAATACTTTGCCAAATTAAACCTGCCGAAGTGCTATGTTAGCCTATACGGACATAGGCATGAAGTCAAAGTAAAATCGTTCGATCGTACGATAAAATCGTTCGAATGGTTCGATTCGAAGGATTTAATCGTTCGATCGAACGATTTTACTTTGACCACAGAATACCCAAATTTGGTGAAAAAAGTTTGAATTCGATATTCGAATTCGAAGTATTTAAATTTGATGGTCGAATTTTGAAGTATTTTTTACTTCGAAATTCGACCCTTGATAAATCTGCCCCATAGTATATCTATGGTCTCTACAAGAAAGGTCACCAAACAATGTATGAGCCTTTAAAGAGTGGTGTATTTGTAATTATGTTACAGTAAGTGAAAATATATATATATATATATGTATATCCTGAAAATAAATGTAACAGCACTCCTCTAAAAACATAGGTCTAGTGTTTAAATTAATCTATTTTATGAATTTTCACCTCTGGGCATTAGTGGTTGCACATAGGTCAGAATTTAGGAATTGTCTTTTGCACAAATTAGTTAATCACTAGCCCATAGACAGGGAGATATTTAAAATATTGCATGCTTCTAACCACAAAAGAGAAATGTTTTGTTTTATAACAGACAAAAGCACAAGGCATAATATGTACCTTTATATTATGTACTGTACATGTAATGCTGTTCTTTAAGCTGGCAATTTTTGTTCTAACTGTTAAGCCCAGGAGCGACCTTCCATTCCTTTTCTAATAACATTGTTTGCAGTTTTATTGACATTCTATTGCCTCTGTTATACAATACACTTCTTATTTTAGGATTGCTTATAGTTACTGTATGTTCTCGCTCTTTATGAACAGAGCTTATGATCTAGGAATAATCACTGTATGTTGATCTGTGATGCCAGAAAGCAATTGATGTCCCAGATAGAGTGCAGCTTGTGGGAGTCAAGGGCGTTTGGAAGTTATAGGTTGCATCGGATGCAAAGGTAATTTCAGAATTTGAATGGATGCAAAGGAGTTCATGTGGCATCTCTCTGGGATTCAGATAAATCGAAGGTTCACATCCCAGAGATGTGGACTATGTACATTTTCTGCCACAATCCTTCGCTTTGATATAAAACAAATGCAAAGCATCTCAATAGTCACGCTATATTCATCAAGTGAACTGTAACTCCCTTTAATGAGCTCATGGACAAACTGTTTCTATGGGAAGCATAGGGTGGCCACCCTGCAGGTCTAGCATTGATCATACATGGTGTTTTTTTATATTATAATGTATTAATAAATATGGTTTTAAAAATGAATTGAGGTTGTTTGCTCCATAGACCACCATCGCAAATTTAAATGGTATTGAAAAAATCCTGAAGGTTGTGAATTTATTGAACTGAGTAAGTTGAATCTTTGGTTTCTTTATTTCTAATATTTAAATTGAACTGAGCTTATACTGTACTATAAGTTTCAACATAACTCCTATTCCATTGATACCATGAAATGACACTTCTCTTCCCTTTCTCTTGCTATTTTTTAATATCGAGAAATATCTAGTATATTACTGAACATGTTTATTAAATAGACTTTCACTTCTTCCTCATACCATCATTTTAAAAGGGACTGCTGACCAGGTCTCAAAATGGTCATTCTGTAATAAAGTCTCCTCTTACACTTCATTCAAGATCCCTCTGAATGACCCCTGCTACATTAAAAAAAAAAAACATTTTTGTAAACAGAAACATTGGAAGCAAGGGGTGTGCCCTAGTGGCATTCATTTATAACCACAGGGCAAATTTGCATTTGGGCACCTAGCTGTGACACCATGTAATGAAGATCATGGGTATAAATTCACTAAACCTCGATCAAAGCAGTTGACAAGCACACAGCTGTTCACTCCCACAAAGACAAGCATGCAGCTAAATGTGCTCTTTGTGCTTTGGATCAATAATTTTATTGAGAAGAACAACCACACATATAATACATTAATTCCTTGGAGATAATCATTTTTGGAAGAACGGTGAGTCATAAGCTGACATTTACAATAAGAGTGAAATTCTAGTCTGGATTTTGTAGGACAAATGTTTGCTTTCAAGTACAGATCCTGCACAGCAGAAGGTAGGATTACCAAGAATCATAGTTTTGTTCCAAATATTTGTTTTAAGACATCTTACCATTCTGTTTCATAACATAGGCACCTGAGTGGTTTTGGACATAAAGCAGGGTTGCAGTATTAACTGGTTTAAGGTATTAGATAATTTTTGATAGATAAGGTACGTTTTAGATTTAGATACGTTTTGCTGTAATATCTTTTAACTTATTTCTAAGTTACAATAGACAATAAAATAAAATAAAATGACGCATACAGTCCTTGACGCTCCATATCTCCAGTAATTGAAATGATGATACAATATGTATGTATATATTTAATAATTAATAATTAATAATAATTAAAAAGGCAGCTCAAGACAGAATGGGGGAGCTCCAGCAGCCTGTGTGAGCTCACTGAGAGGACTGAAATCACCACAAGGTTTGGAATTGTGTTTTTCTGAATGTTCTGCTTTGGGGAGACCGGTGGTAGGCTTACTCCTGGTTAGTTAGGAAAATTGACTTGTTAATAAGGCATCCAGCCCTTACCTGATTTTTTTCTAATCTATCAAATAGTATACCTGACTCAAGTGGAGAATTCCAAAATATGTTTTGACCTCCTAATAAGGTTGCAAATATTAGTTTATAGAAAACGAATTTACCCATGGAAAAAACAGGCGCAAAGTCTTTTTCAAATCGGATGAGGGTAGTCTATCGATAGATTAGTAAAAAATCAGGAAAGGGCTGGATGCATTATTATCAAGTGAAAAAATACAAGGCTATTAATATCAAAACTAGTAACGGTACTCCTTGCCAATCACAAATTCTAAAAAAATTCATTGAGATTAGTGACAGTATAAATAATGTTGCAGTATAGCACTGGAAAGCTTCCAGTTAAAAGTGGTCATACAGCATAGAAAGGGACATTTGTATGGGTGAGTGGCTGTACAGTTGCTGTTAAACTGAAAATACTGCAATACTGTATAAAATATGGCTTCATAAATCTTCTATAACTGACAGAAAGAGCTCAAAAGAAACAATCTCAATGCAATACCAAAAATATCACCCTGAATTATTAATGTTACAAACAAATGCTGAAAGTCCAGTAACTCTAAGGGGCAGATTTATCAAAGGTCGATGTGAATTTTCTAATTGAAAAAAAATTTGAATTTCGCTCTATTTTTGTGTACTTCGACTAGGGAATAGTCCAAATTCGAATTTGCAAAAAATTAGAAAATTTGAATATCGAAATTTATCATGTACTGTATCTTTAAAAATTAGACTTCGACCATTTACCATCTAAAACCTGCCGAATTGCTGTATTAGCCAATGGGGGACCTCCTCGAACCTATTTGGAGTCAATTGGTGGACTTTGAAAAATCAAAGTTTTTTAGGGCAAAACTTTGAATCAAATTTGATCGAATGTGATATTCCTTTGATTCGAATTCAGCCGAATACGAACCTATTCATTCGAAAACTGACCTATTTGACCCAAAAAAAACTTTGACTTAATTTTGGTTGGTCTTTTTGAATTTCAATTTTTTGAAGTTTTTCCAGTTTGAAATTCGACCCTTGATAAATTTGCCCCTAAAAGTGAAAATTCGCCATCTATTGTAACTGTTTTGATTCTACATAAAGTGCTTGTTTTTATTGCAGCCCTGCTATTTTCAGCCAAATTTTGTCTAACCAAAGCCCTGCCTGGTCTTTTGCACAAAATATTTATGTAATGCCTCCAAAAAGGATATTTTAAATTTGGAAAAAGAAAACTTTGTGATCTGGCACTAGATGCAGAGTTCTGCCAGACCCTGGGTGCAAATGCTTTTTGAATGAACACTAAGGAGCATGCTTATGCTCCCCTTAAAGCTCTAGCCCATAGCACAAAATTTTTCAAAAAACTTTTTTATAAAAATTTAATTTTGTTTTTTTTTCTGAAACCTCGACTAGTCAGGATTTTTTAACCAAAAAGTCTGTAAAAAGTTGCCAGAAAAAAACTTGCCAACTAAAGGCTGCCAAGGTTGTATAGAAGTCAATAGGACCATTATTTATTTTTTTAAATTAATAGGGAAAAAAGTAACAGAAATTGAAAAAGGGTTATAATATATCAAACTTCTTACATAATTTGCTAATGGATGGACAAGCAACACAGAATGAGATATTTTTCAGGCTTAATGAAAATTAATCGAAAAATGTGATTATCACCAGCATGATACTTTTTTCTGTGAAAAAACACTCAGAATATTTTGTCACTTTTTTTCTTAAATAAGATACTGTTCAAGCAGAAAAATTTGTTGAGTTTTGCATTTTCTGTCAAGTCTTGCATTTATTTTTGTCCCCCTGAAATCTTTGAATGCACAACCAGATCATATAATAATCATATATATCATATAATGACAAGATTAAATTAGATGTACAATTAGGGGGTAGATTTACTAAGCTCGAGTGAAGAATTAGAATGGAAAAATATTCGAATTTCAAAGTATTTTTTGGGGTACTTCGACCATCGAATTGGTAAAATTCGATCGAATTTGATCGAATCGTTCGACTATTCGACCGTTCGATAATCAAAGTATGGTCTCTTTAAAAAATACTTTGACTTCATACTTCGCCACTTTAAACCTACTGAGGTGCAATGTTAGCCTATGGGGACCTTCCCCAGCACTTTTCTAAGTTTTTTTTGATCAAATAAAATCCTTCGATCGATCGCTCAAAATCGTTCGAATAGTTTGATTCGAAGGATTTTATCGTTTTATTCGATCTTTCGATCAAAGGTTTTGTGGTAAAATCCTTCTAATTCAATATTCGAATTCGAAGGATTTTACTTTGAGGGTCGAATTTGAGGGTTTTTTAACCCTCGAAATACGACCCTTGATAAATCTGCCCCTCAGTGTGCAATAAGTAGTGTCTAATGAAACAACTACTTACTACAACTCACTCACTATGCTGCACGTGGGAGCATTGCTAGACTATAGAAATATTTTATTCAGTTTATTGTCGGTCTTCATTCCATACCAGTTTTTTTCCTGTTGTTGCTCTTTATTGATTGAGTTGGTAAAGAAATAAGTTCACATTTAATAACCATTTTCCATTTTAAATATCTGGATTCTGGTAGTATACATTAAAAACTCTAAAAGATATTTATCTGCTAACAACATAACTATTTTGGTATTATCATTTCACTCCCAAAGCAAGCCAATATAAATTTGTATTAATTCTTGTGTAATTTATTTTTTATAAACATCTATGTGCTAAAATAATTTTATTGAAAAGAAAAGTTTCATAGGAGTAAATGACTTCAAAACAAATTAAGGTGAGTACATTCAGCACATAATGATTATGTGAGCCAGTTAATTTCTTGTTGGTGAACCAGTTAATTTCTTGTTGCTGTTCCTTGAAACTCCCTAGGTCCTAGGACATTCATTATGTTCTTGAAATAAAAAAATAATAAACATCATTTAATGGTGCATGACAGGACCAAGAGAAAGAACAACTTGAGATTATGGCTGGAATGATCAGTGATACCATTAGCTTTGAATAAAACCCAAGAGAAATAACTACATTCGTAGACCATAAATATTACACAAGGATCTGCACATAGAAAACAGAGCTTACTTACCCCCATCTATTAAAGCCATAAATAGTGTGGCTCCTTGTGCAAAATATGTCTATTAATGGTGACATTTTACCAGACGTCCAAAGTAATAGTAACTAACACTACTGCAACTGAGAAACAATTGAAGGTGCAGTTGTGGACTTTGTATTGCAAGACTTGTGCCATATGTGAATCTCAATGATAGTGAAATATTGCTTTATGGTTACAACTACAGAATTCCAGAGTAATTTGCTCCTAACAAGCAATGTGTGATTAGTTACACTAGAGTAAGTTTTAATAACCATTGGAAGGCATCCAGTTTGACATAGCCAGAAGAAGGTAGGATTGTGATCATTTTAATTTACACCAGCCCTGAAAATAAACTCTGCAGCTTGTCTAATTAAATGAGAGTAAAATGTGTTTTCTTGTTAATATATGCTGCTAAGAAGCAAAACACAGCTTCATAATACAATATACATGTTATATATTAATTTGTACAGACAATAAAAAATGCATTGCAGTTGCACCAGCATTCCTTTTTAGTTTAATAATCTGGGATACACGTACACTTTGACCATTCTGCAGCCAACAGATAAATGTTTCCATTGGGATTTCTTGAAAAGGAGAACAGCTTCTTTATATCAAAACTGCAATTCGAAAGGCCACAGCTATGCAAGGAATTTAATGTAATCATTGCCTTATAACACTGGTCTCATATCAGCTTTTGGGATGGCATTTTAGATATTGAAGTAGTAGACAGTTGGAATCCTGGGAAATAAACCAGCATAAAGCCTGGTTTAATAAAAAGATAACAGCATAAAATGGAATCTCCGGATTCACATCCAAATGTGGTACAAACAATTGCAATACTTTCTATAGGTAGTTCTTGGATAAAAAATAAAAGCACATAATGATAACTTGGAATAAGATAAATATATGTAAATACCAACTATAAAGCATCAGTGATTGCATATTTTATAAAAGCAGTTCCATAACTGCACATAAATATAAAGCCTAAATTACTTTATGACTATAAATAAGTAGCATTTTTAATACATTAAAAAACAGGACATCCTATATGCAGAGATAATGATCCCTAAAGGATGGCTATGAGTATTTACTCACAATGTCCAGGCAATAGATGCAAAAGTGAAAGCAAGAACAACTATAGCAGCGGTCACACATGTATTTATTACGTTATAGTTACATAAAAACAACCAACATGCTCAAATATGTTCAGTAAGAAGAGAAAAATCTGAGAAAAGAAAACAAAAAAATTAAAGTATTATATGTATTTATATTTGCTGTGTCCTATATTTTGTTTTTTAGATACTGTTGTTGTAACATTACTACAATGTTATCAACACAAACATAACAATTATATTTCCTTTATATGCCCTTTATAAATGTGCACATTCTGTTTATTTAATTACTGAAATTTCTATAACACTTTTGTCCAGATCATGGATTATCTATTTTCCTAGCAAACAATAGAAGCTGAAATATTAGCAATGGATCCAAGAGAGGTGACAGTGAGTGATTCACAATTGTTGTTCAAAATAATGGCCTGGATAGTCCATAAATCTTATGTATTATAAGATAACTTATTATTCTATTCATTATTATAAAATCTTTATTGAAAATGTACGTATGTTCAAGGAGCATCTTTGAAGAAGGACATACCAAGAAGTCTTTTCTAGGTTATTCTGCATTAGAAACTAGGAAAAAATGTTTGAAAACCTGGAAAACATAAATCTATCTAAACAGCACATAATATTACATAAATATGAGAGAGAATTACCAGTTTCCTTATTGTATAGAATAAAATTCTTCTGGTGCATCTACAAAATGTTAATGATTTCATAAATTAAAAACATGCCTATCTAAGTTTTAAATAAATAACTACCATAAGAAAGCACAACGAGGAATGATGAACATACTAATGTTAAAAGAGAAAAAAAGTACCCCACTTAATAAATCTAACTCAACCGGTCACTAAAAGGAGAATGATGAACATACTGTAAATATTCCTTATATAGTTTGATATGAAATGAATCCCTTCATGGAGCACAATGCTACAAAGGAGGTACTGCACATAATGTAATAATTCCAAAGATTTAGGGGCCGATTCACTAACTTCAAGTGAAGGATTCGAAGTAAAAAAACTTCGAATTTCGAAGTTTTTTTTGGGCTACTTCGACCATCGAATGGGCTACTTCGACCTTCGACTATGACTATGACTTCGAATCGAAGGATTCGTAGTAAAAATCGTTCGACTATTCGACCATTCGATAGTCGAAGTACTGTCTCTTTTAAAAAAACTTCGACCCCCTAGTTGGCCATCTAAAAGCTACCAAAGTCAATGTTAGCCTATGGGGAAGGTCCCCATAGGCTTGCCTAACTTTTTTTGATCGAAAGATATTCCTTCGATCGTTGGATTAAAATCCTTCAAAACGTTCGATTCGAAGGATTTTATCGTTCGATTGAAGGAATTATCCTTCGATCGAACTATCTGCGCTAAATCCTTTGACTTCGATATTCGAAGCCGAAGGATTTTAATTCTTAGTCAAATATCGAGGGTTAATTAACCCTCGATATTCGACCCTTAGTGAATCGGCCCCTAATAGTTGTCCATTGTTTAGGACAGAGTCCTATCAGATATCAAAGTGAGGCTTTGTTAGTGTACAACATATATTAAAACTACTATTCCAGAGGTGAAGTTCCCAGACATAGCTAAACCAAAAATTCCACTAACCTGCTTTATAAAAAAGGAGAGAAAAAGGCAAATAGTGTAATTCAGATCTGTCATCATAAATATATATACATTTGCCACTTCATTTGAAAGATAAGGGATACTAGTGATTTAAAAAAAATGTGTGCATGTTAGCAGTGCTAGAAAATGCGAACCATTAAGTTAAGCGCATGGGGAGGTGATATTGAGAACTTTGGGAAACTAAAGTTAAAAGGTGTTAATACTTGCGGTGATCTAAAGTGGTAATTAATTTGGACCATTTATTCTGGAGAGTTTGAGCCAAAGATTCTTTAAGACCATGTTTTGAGGCATGAGGGGATTGGTTTTTGAATATTATCCAAGACAATGGGCCAGATTCAATTCAGTGAGAAAACAGTTTATCATGTGAATTTGAGATGCAATTCAATTAAGCAAAACATCTTATAGTTTATAACGTTAAAACGGCATTGAAGTCTATGGGAAAAAACTGGAAAGAATTTGGAGAAAAGTTTTTTAACCTCCATTGAATCTTGCCCATGAATTTTCACGTGATAAACCTCAATGAATTGAATCTAGCCCAATCTTGGGATTGTTAGGGTTTCTATCTTCTGGCTATAACCAGGTGGGTCTCTGGGAGTATTTGACTGACCACTTATTCTATATTGTATAAATAATTAACAATGTAACCCCTATTGTAAAATATAGGGATATTATAAGTCACCAAGGAGTTCCATGACAATATAAAATCATGAGGCTGAAGGCCATGTGTTTTTATACAGGTCATGGAACACCGAGGGGACTTCTTATTGCCTCATATTTTACAAAAAGGGGTACAATATTTATTATGATACACAAGTTTAAAACGAGTTATGTGACAGAAATTACATCACTAAGCTCTGATTATAACTTAACAAACACTATATATAAGTATATCATTTACAGGACATTCATGGCTCTTGTGTAATATAATGATACATCCTTATATGGACGTAGTTTGAAGGTAGTTTGTGTGAGATGTTGCAAGGGTTACTTCATTCATTTCAATAATAAGTGATTAAGATGTTATAGTTACATAATTTACAAGAGTAAATTTGATTAATAATAAAGATTCTTTGATGACGGTATATAAAGGACATTTGCTGGGATGGAGTCTATTTCATTTTAGCCCCTTGTAGTTGGGTTCCTGCCTGCTAACTTATTACTAGTTTTGATGTGCTGCTTCATAGAATTTCTGCCTCATTTCAGTTAGTTTTATAATATAGATTAATTTAATTGCCAGTGAGTATTTCCTAGGGCTGAGGGGGTGAGAGATGTAGTCATATATTGCATAATATTATTAGTAGTATAGGGAATTCATAAAGTTATGCCAGGCAAATATATGAATCAATATATATGCTGGACCCCCTACAATCTGGTTTTAAGCCACAACACTCCACGAAAACTGCCCTGACTCGACTAACTAATGACCTCTTAACCGCTAAAGCCAACAATCATTTCTCACTACTAATACTGCTTGATCTCTCAGCCGCATTTGACACCGTAGATTACCCTCTCCTCCTCCAGTCCCTCCAGTCGCTTGGCCTTCATGACACGGCCCTGTCCTGGTTCTCTTCTTACATCACCAATCGTTCCTTCAGTGTCTCCTACAATGGAGTATCATCTTCTCCCCTACCTCTTTCTGTTGGAGTTCCTCAAGGCTCTCTCCTGGGACCATTACTATTCTCCCTCTATACTTCCTCCCTTGGCAAATTAATAAATTTGTATGGTTTTCACTACCACCTCTATGCTGACGATACTCAGATCTATCTCTCATCTCCTGATCTCAACCCAGAACTCCTAACTCACGTCTCCTCCTGCCTGTCCGCTATCTCTACCTGGATGTCGCAACGCTACCTTAAATTAAACCTCTCTAAAACTGAAATGGTTCTCTTTCCTCCAACTAACACCAGTAGCATCCCCGAAGTATCCATCATAGTTAACAATTCCACTATCACCCCCTCTCCCCAGGCCAGGTGCCTTGGGGTTGTCCTAGATTCTGCCCTGTCATTCACTCCTCATATCCAGTCACTTATTAAATCATGTCACTTCCACCTAAGGAACATATCCAAAATACGATCATTTATTAAAAAATTTCTTATTCACTCTCTCATCATATTGCGTCTAGACTACTGTAACTCTCTTTTAATTGGCCTCCCCCTCCAGAGACTGTCACCTCTCCAGTCCATAATGAACACTGCTGCGAGGCTCATACACCTCAGCAACCGCTCCTCCTCTGCCTCGCCATTCTGTCAATCCCTGCACTGGCTTCCGTTACCTTTCAGAATCAAATTCAAATTAATGACCCTGACATTCAAAGCACTTCATAACTCTGCCCGACCCTACAACTCTGAACTCATCTCTATATACTCACCCACTCGCTTACTACGCTCCTCTACTGACCTGCAACTCAACTCTTCTCTCATTACCTCCTCACATGCTCGCATTCAAGACTTTGCAAGGGCTGCACCCCTCCTCTGGAACGCTCTTCCACGGTCTGTCCGACATTCTCCCAACCTTTCTGCTTTCAAAAAATCTCTGAAAACGCACTTCTTTCGAGAAGCCTACCCTCACTCTGCTTAACTACCAAACGCAACACCACATACAATACCACATTTCTCACCCACTTAATTCGATATTGCCCACTCCCACACCTTGTGTATTACTCCCTTCCCTTTAGACTGTATGCCTATGCATAGGGCCTTCCTCACCTTTTTGTACCTGTATTGATTGTGATGTTTGTTACTCCATATATTCTATATATGTAATTCATGTGATGTAGTTGTATAATCACATTTACTTTACAGTGCTACGCAATATGTTGGCGCTATATAAATACATGTTAATAATAAAATAATAATAATTCTTGCATGTATTTTGCGTGGGGTTTAGAAAGAATTGTATTGCTTTTCCTTAGGGTGACTTTATACTACATATCTAATAAGGATAATTTTCTAATTATTTTCTAAACCCCTATTTAACTACCTTACAGGGATATAAAGTTATTATGTTTAAGTATGAAGACTCTGTCCATATTTAGAGGCTTTACAATATTAAAATCCCAACCCCCTCCCAAATCAATACATATTATGAAGGGATAGATTGAACGCTTTCATTAGAAGTGGAATCTGGCACTGTTTGGGTTTTGTAATTTTTTAGTAATGCAACAAACTTGTTTTTTTAGCATAATAAACATGTGGGTAAACTTTCAGTTGATTTTTGGTAACACCATTTGAACCCTTAATATGTACATTTTTTTTAAAGGTAGTTTTATTATTTTAAACATAGTACAAAAACACAACATAACAAACCCACTCATGTTCATTATATGGAGTCCATCATGAAATGCAGGTCAGCACATAGAGTAGTGAAGAACTACAAAAAAACATACAAATTAAACAAAATATTCTAGGTCACACATGTATTTGTACAGGATAGTTAGTACTGTCTTATATTCTGTAAATGTAATAGAACACTGTATCAAACTGTTGTTGTATCAGCCTTCTTCTTATGGGGACCGTTAGTTGTGAGGTGCTTACTATATTTGGCCATGGTGATCCATGCTAGAAAAATTAGCAATGCAGATTACCTCAAAGAGGCTACTGCCCTATATGATTGACTGGATCATCCAAGTCACACCAAAGACCTGAAATCGAATTGAATTTGGTGTTAGACCCTCTGTTTTGGTAGGTAAGCTTATATAGGGGAATCATTTTGTTAACCAAATACCTCCAGGAATTTACTGTAGGGGGTGTTATGCTCATCCAGTGCATGGCCACTGTTTTTGTTTGCATAGAAGAGCAGTATTCAAAAGAGTATTTTAGGGTGTCTCTGTGGCATGATATCATCTAACAAACCCAGGAGGCATGTTGCTGGTGCAACCACTCTGGGGTAGATCAGGTTGATTGCTAGGAATTCTATTACAGCTGACCAAAAGCCGTGTTTTTGGGGACAGGACCAGATCACGTGGAAGACATTCACTGAGGCTGTGCCACACCTGGGGCAGGAGTCAGTAGGTACTCGAGCCATTTGGCGTAGCTTCATGGGAGTTACATATAGGTGATGGAGAAGTTTGTATCAGAGAATCCTGTTTTTTATCGAAATGAGGACATTATAGCAGTTCTCAGTCACCTCTTCCCAATTTTCTAGAGTAAGATCAGGGATTTGGGTCGACAACCATTCTTCTGCTGATCTGAATGGTTTGGGACCTATGAGCATAAGGTTTTGATAAATATTAGACGTTAGTTTAAGGTGGGGAATGGAGTATTTCCTCTAACATGAGATGGGTCAGCTGAGGGCAAAAAGAGGCAAAATGTGTATGGAATGCATGTCTCAACTGCAGGTATTTGTAAAAGGGAAGTTGTGGTTTCTGAGTTTTCACCTTAATTGTGAATATGTTGGGGAAAGTGCATGTTCTAGGAGGTGCCCCCGGTACTTGAATTTTAGGCCAGAAAATAAAGTCCTGCAAAAATCTGGTGCGTGTGCGATATCAGAGAGGTAAATTGCTAGACTTTAGTGGAGGAGAATGACCTAGCTATTTGAGCGCAAGAGTCCAGGTCTTATGTGGGGGTACTCAGTGTGGTTGGGAGTGGTGGGACATCCTTGGGGTGATGTTATGGATAGTTACGTAGGCCCTCCAGGGATGCCAAGATTGCTGCCTGGAGGGGTGTGTTAAGGATGTATGGGTCAGGAATAAAGCACCATTGCAGATGGTGCATTGATTTTGGAATGCAAGGTTACCCTTGGTGGTTTATTGTTCCATATGAAAGGGAATAGTATTTGGTTACATAGTTACATAGTTAAATCAGGTTGAAAAAAGACAAAGTCCATCAAGTTCAACCCCTCCAAATCAAAACCTAGCATCATACACACACCCCTCCATACTTTAATACATTATATATACCCATATCTATACTAACTATAGAGTTTAGTATAACAATAGCCTTTGATATCATCCAAGCCATTCTTAAAGGCATTAACTGAATCAGCCATCACAACATCACCCGGCAGTGCATTCCACAACCTCACTGTCCTGACTGTGAAGAACCACCTACGTTTCTTCAAATTAAATTTATTTTCTTCTAGTCTGAAGGGGTGGCCTCTGGTATGGTGATCCACTTTATGGGTAAAAAGGTCCCCTGCTATTTGTCTATAATATAATGTCCTCTAATGTACTTGTAAAGTGTAATCATATCCCCTTGCAAGCGCCTTTTTTCCAGAGAAAACAACCCCAACCTTGACAGTCTCCCCTCATAAATTGTCTTCCACTAGTTTAGTTGCACATCTCTGCACTCTCTCCAGCTCATTTATAACCCTCTTAAGGACTGGAGTCCAAAACTGCACTGCATACTCCAGATGAGGCAGTTGATCTGTTTAAATAGGGATTTAGGGATATAGCAAGGGACATTATGTAGAAAATATAGAAATTTAGGGAGATAGACCATTTTAATAAGGTTAACTCTGCCCCATAGCGAGAGTGGCAGTTTTGTAATGATCGGGTCTAGGATCAGGTTGATGTACTTGTTGGGGTCTACATCTACCATGATCCCTAGGTACCTGAATTGCTGGGTCCAGTGGAGGGGAATCCCTTGGGTTAAAGTTTGTGGTTGGTCAGTATCAATAGAGAATAGTACTGATCTGTCCCAGTTAATTGGAAGACCTAATAAGTTACCAAATACAATCACCAGTTGGAGAAGGGCCAAGAGTGACTCTTTAGGGTCTGCAAGGTAGATCAGTAGGTCATCAGCATAGAGGGAGCCCTTTTCCTGCATTGTGTTGCACATAAGGCCTTTGATTTGAGGAGCGTTCCTGATGGATATTGCAAGGGGCTTAATAGCCAGTGCAAACAGAATGGGGGATAATGGGCATTAACATGTACATTTTTAAGAGATAGCTCCTTTGAGCTTAAAATAAAGAAATAAACAACTGGTCTTCACAATCATAAGACAATGCTTTATAATAAGTTTCTTAATGACAGCATATATATTTGTATCTAAATCCATGTTGCCTATTATGTAGACCTGAGGAGTTTTTTCTATTGTGATGGGTACTTTTTGCCTCCTTTTTGTGTAGGATCACCTTGAGTGTGATTGATAAGAACTAAAGGTCTAGTGAGGTCTTTACTTGTGTCGGTTCAGTTGTCAGCTTCAGTTCATGACTCTTTTCTAAGGTGATCTGGTATGTCATTCAAAATCAGAATTTTTAGCTCCATAGATTTTTAGACAAAAGTTATCTTACTTTAAAAATAGCAGGGCCTTTTTTGTCTGGGGACAAATGATCTATAGGTCCTGACAAATCTCCATGCTTCTCAGTAGACTGCTGGGCATATTATTGAAATCTCAAGACACTATTTGTCTTCACGCCCTTTATAGTATTCTTTGAATGTCCTCTTATTCAAATTCTCCATTCCCTAGTTGTCCTACACATAGTTAATTTGAGTTGAAAAAGGACAAAAGCCAATCAAGGTTAACCTTTTCTTTTGAAGCACAGCACATATACATAAATACACATACTTATCCAGATCTATCTATATTACACACAAATATAAAAATACATGCTGTAGACTGTAGGGGCAACAGATATACACCATTAGCGCTATTGTATTATACTATTCAAATTATCTCATATGTTTTCCGACTTCTACTTGAATTATAGTCCATAACCCTCTTATTCTTATTCCAATCTTGCAGATTTTATAAGGGTTATATACAACCACAATTGGATGTGTAAGTACTTAGAAAGGCACATTTTCTGCTCATTCTTGATGGCATTCATTAGAGGTACTTGCATCCAAATACAGTCCTTGCACTTCTGTATAGTTGATCTAAACATCCATTTTGCAAATACATTCACATGCAATTCTGTTATTCTGACTTATTTTGATAACTTCCCATGCAGCCACAATTATGCTGGAATTCTAGCAAATAAAACTCTGCATTTTGCTTGGTTTGATGTGACTTTGGGTCAGATTCAATTCAGTGAGAAAAAGTTCTCTCACAATTTATCCCGTGAAAACTCATGAACGAGATTCAATTTGAGGAAGAAAAACCTTTCTCCTAATTCCGTTCCAGTTTTTTCCCATAGACTTCAATAGAATTTTCACATGACAAACTGGGAGATAAGTTGTTCTGAATTGAATTGCATCTCAAATTAAATCTTGTCAATGACTTTTCCCATGATAAACCTTTTTCTCACTGAATTGAATCTGGCCCTTTGTATCATAAATGTATCCAACATTTCTTAATATGAGGGAGGAGCTCAGGAACCATGAAGCACTGAGGTGCATCTGTCATTTTGGTAAGGTATGAATTTTGGAATTATATGCCAAATAAATGTTTTCATGTGTGATACAGCCTATGTGCAATACTTTGCATGATGAAGGCGTTTTAAAGGACAAGGAGAGTCTAAAATAGAATAATGCTAGAAATGCTATATTTTGTATACTAAACATAAGCATAAACTTACTGCACCACAAAGCCTAATCAAACAAATGATTTATGCTTTCAAAGTTGGCCACAGGGGGCTGTCATCTTGTAACTTTGTTAAACATCTTTGCCTGACCCTGACCCTGCACATGCTCAGTGTGGTCTGGGCTGCTTAGGGATCGTCATAAACAAAGCTGCTCCCCTGCTGTTCATAAGTATGATAGTTTCCATGCAGGGCAGTTAGGGACCGTCTGACAATTCCTATCCACAGCAGTAAAAGAAGGGAGAATTTCACTGCATACAGTCAGGTTTCTTATAAAAACGGTACACATTTTTTTAATTAAAGTATATTGGAGATAGGTTTCTTTTTCATTAAAGAAAGTAAAAATGGGATTTTATTTTTTTGCCTTTCCTTTTCCTTTAAATGAACATTTGGTTTATATAAATTTAATTTCTACTGTGAGATGGTCTTTCCTTACATTTTTTATTTATACATATACCACAATAATTGATGTCATATACACATGGATCATTGTATTTTAAAAGTAACCTGTTCAGAAATGCAGAATATTTTCACGTTAAAGAAACAGATTTTGGAACCATTTTACATGGCTTTACTGTGTCATTGAATCTTTTATGAGATTTTAGTTGTTGGACCCAGTGTTTCATGGACCCACGGGCATCGTAGACAGTATAGATTCAAGGGAACCAGTGGTTCTTAATTTTTTTTTCATGTCAGCTGTAGAATTGCATTCTTTTTCCATTATAAGCCAATTATTTTTAAGACAGAACTGAAGGAAATTACATAAATCTTGTGCAGCAGTGCTCAACAGAGTGAGGTAGAACACATAATCTAATAATATAATAACCTAATATAATAACCTTAAATAATTTCTAACATAAAGTATAAGATGAACATTATCAATATATAACATGTAAATAAATCAAATCGAAAAGTGAGTGATTTGCTAAAATACAATACATTTAGAGGTACATTTATCAAAGGTCGAATTTCGAATTCATGTGATTTTTTAAAAACTCCCCTTTACGCCCATAAATGTAAAATTCAACCAATCAAAATTTATGAAATTTTTTTTTAAACTCGGATAAATGGAATCGTCTCGAAAACTCGAATCGAATTCGATTCGAATATTAAAAATTTGATTCGAGCTTTTTCTCTGAAAAAAACTTGAATGTCAGGAAGGCTGCAAACAACTCAAAATTGATCCCTGGACCTCTCCCATTGACTTAAACAGCAACTTGGCAGGTTTTAGGTGGCAAATAGTCAAATTTGAGTTCTTAAAGGGCCAGAGTATTTTTTAAAAAAACTTGAATAGTATTTGAACAACTCCCTAGTTGAATTTGACAGTTTTGAACATAAAATATTTGAAAATTCAAATTTTCAAATCGATCCTTGATAAATCTGCCCCTTAATAAACCAAACCCCTCTGTTTTTTATTGAGAACCACCTGTGCATGGTAGCATTTTTCCATGGCATTCCATTTTTGCAGTTACCCATGCAAACATTACCTTACATACATTATTAAAAGTTAAAAAACCTTAAATTATTTTGAATTCACAAACTAAGAGAGATGCCACTAGTACAGGGAAGGATGGCTGTCTTTGGAGGTGTTTATGGAGTGGTCCAAGAGGAAGGGGGGGATGTATAGAGGCAACAAGATTTAAAAATAATACAGGGTGAAATCTTACTAAATGTAATACAGACAACTGCGTGGTATAAAAACACAACATGAAAGAATAAAATGAGGGGGAAATACAATACTATTGCTCAGCACAGAGCTATAGAAAATATGTTTTGGGAACCAGTGGGAGGTCTATGACAAAAGCAATAAAGGAATAATTTCAGCTAGACAGCACCTGGCATCCCACAGCTTGATTATGTTGTCTTTGGATCCCTGCTGTGACTTGTATGTAAAAGTGACTGAGTACATTATGAAAAGATACTGACAGTTTTATAAGCAAGAGGCATAGCTACACACTTCTCTTAGCCATGCCGAAATTTGCATCAGAGACCTTTCTCTCTCACACCTGGGACCAACAATCCGAAAGCGCTGACAGTCGGAGATCCTTTAAGTATGTTCTCTAGCAGCAAGCATATCTATTAACTTGAAACCAATGTAAAATCGAGGCAGTACATTATCTAGTTAGTGATGCTAAAGCAAAGTAAAGTAAAGACAAATATGCAAAATTCTTGCACAGATTCAATAATGCCTGAATAAAACAGAATATTTGTAGTATTCCATAACTTTTTGTTATGGGTTTGTTATTATTATGGACTTGTACTATTTCTCTGCTGCTGTCTTGCCCCTCCTTCCCTATTAACTTCAACTGTTGCCAATTAACAATGTTGCCCCTTTTATGAGGCTGTTACAAGCAACTCCCGGTTTTTTTGATCATTAAGCTCCGCAGCCAGATCTAACCTGTGATTCCTTGTTCCTTGTTCCTTGCCTACTCTCTGAGTACTCTCACTGTTCCTGTACCTTTGTTCCTGGTTCCCTTCCTGCTCGTGTGGATCTCCCGGTGCTGACCTCAGCCTGCTCTCCGGACATTCTCATTGACCCCTGCCTACTTTGTGTGGATCTCTCGTTACTGACCTTGGATTGCTCTCTGGACTTTTCCTCTGGATTTCTGCCTGTCTCAACCTCAGTTTGTTTATCGGACCTTCGCTGTAAGCTGCCTGTCCCAACGTTTGGACTCGACTATGTTTTGCCTGCCGGTATCCCAGGTTATTCTGGTTATTCACTGTTTACTGTTTTGCACCTTGTTTCATTAAATCTTAAATTTTTCATGGCTTCCAAACTCCGTTCTCCTATTTATGGTTATACCCCGGGTTATCCAGTATACAGACTACTTTATTCCTATTTGTCCTCAGTGGCAGAACATGACACTTTTTTTGGTATTAGCTCAAGGGATGAAAACATAATTATGCCTCTTATAGGTTCCTTGTAAGGCCTCATCTGGAGTTTGTGGTGCAGTTTTGGACTCCAGTAAGGGATATAAATGAGCTAGAGAGAGTGCAGAGACGTGCAACTAAACTGGTTAGAGAGATGGAAGACGTAAATGATGAGGGTAGACTCAAAGTTGGGGTTGTTTTCTCTGGAAAAAAGGTGCTTGCGGGGGGACATGATTACACTTTACAAGTACATTAGAGGACATTATAGACAAATAGCAGGGGACCTTTTTACCCATAAAGTTGATCACTGTACCAGAGGCCACCCCTTCAGACTAGAAGAAAAAAAACTTTCATTTGAAGCAACGTAGGGGGTTCTTTACAGTGAGGACAGTGAGGTTGTGGAATGCACTGCCGGGTGATGTTGTGATGGCTGATTCAGTTGATGCCTTTAAGAACGGCTTGGATGATTTCTTGGACAGACATAATATCAAAGGCTATTGTGATACTAAACTCTATAGTTATAATAGATATGGGTATATATAATTTATGTGAAAGTAGGGAGGGGTGTGTGTATGGATGCTGAGTTTTCATTTGGAGGGGTTGAACTTGATGGACTTTGTCTTTTTTCAACCCGATTTAACTATGTAACTAAGTAAGTTGCTGTTTGATATATTTTAATAGATTGTGTGCTTAAAAGCAGCTAAATATGACTGCAAGCTTTTCATTTTCTTAGGTTTCAAACTTAAAGTGACAGTGATTTATACAGGAAAAAGCCTCTGGCCTATTTTTTGCAATAATTAAACAGATATGTATCAATTTAATGCATAGATGACATGTTATATAAACTTCCTTGCTGCAGAAGTTATAAGAAGTCCCCTCTCAAGAGAAGTTGTGGGGAGGGCTATCGATGAGACTATCTCATGATGCTATTATTATTTATCGGTGGTCAGTGAAATAATGTGACCTAGACCATACTGCCTACCTGCTTTTAATTTATGCAGCAGTCAACCAAAAAGAAGAGGCAGCCGGGTAGCAAGAACAGGATAGTAAGTCAAGGACACATGATTAAAGTGTTACACGTTAGATGTAAAGTGTTGCAAAGCAAATGCTAGCCACATGGTCAATATTGTTTTTAGAATCTAAAATGTAAGCTATAACCTTTACATTTTGTAAAGTAATTGCAAAGCTTTTTCTGACTTGTGTAACAGATGAGGGATGTGCATACATAATCTAGATATCTATATATCTATAATTCATGAGCAGGAAGAAAATAAAAATGATGTGAGTCTAAAAGCTCTGTTATTGATGTTAGATTCTGCTTTATGATATTTTGTTAGTATGTAATCCAAATGTGTCAGACTGATAAATTATAGTGGCAGACTCACCCAGCCTTAGTAATAGTTTGTATCTGGTGTAGGTCACATACTGTCTATGAAATGGAACATTTGAAGTGACATCTCTTGAGCTATTTTGCCATATTTGTCTTACAAGTCAGTGAATGGCGTCAGCTATTATTGATTGAAAGTTTAAAGGTAGCAAAACCCAAAATCACGATTGCTGCTATTGTCTGCTACAGTTAATTATTAAATCCTGCCTCTTGAAAATTCTCAGGTTTATTATAATTGTTGCAATTTGTAGTTGGGAAAACATGCGTTAGACATACATGGGAAAGCCTGCATTTTCGAGCTTTACATATACTGTTGGAGCCACAAAGATTTTTTTTTTGTTATTAAACATTCTGCAGGAGGCTGACAAGTGGCACTTCTTTCAATTCCATAAGTCAGAGACAATGTTAATAGCTTTCTCTACAGTTTTAGCATTTCAACAGGATTTATATTACACTATGTCCAGCTGTATACCTTCAAAATGTTTTTTTTTGTATTTTACTTCCCATACAGTTTGGGTATGAAGAAAAATGTGATAGAATCTTTATTTAATCATGCATGGCTTATTTTGCTGATAATTAAGCTCCAGGGTAGGTATGGGTGAGTGAGGTGACTCAACCTTCCTAGCACAGCCCATGGGATTACACATACAGTTAGTGTCAATATCCTAATTGCATTTGTGTCTAATTGTAAAATTTTGTTCCTACCTTCCCATGGGATTTTTGCTCAAGGTATTTACTGTATATCAGTTGGGGTTTATGTGTGTACTAAAATTAACTTTTTGATAAATTACTTTTAGGAAAAAAGCAATACAGTATAAATATACATTTAGAGAAACATTTATCAAAGGTCAAATTTCAAATTTATGTGAGTTTTTAAAAACTCCCCTAAACTTGAAATTCGACCAATCGAAATTTATTAAAAAAATCTAATTTTATGAACTCGGATGAATGGAAACGATCTGAAAACTTGAATCGAATTCGAATCGAATTCGAATTTTAAAAACTCGGTTCTCTCGAAACTCGATTTTCTCTGAAAAAAACTCGACTGTCAGGAAGGCTGCAAACAAAATCAATCCCTGGACCTCTCCCATTGACTTAAACAGCAATTCGGCAGGTTTTAGGTGGCGAATAGTCGAATTTGAGTTCTTAAAGGGCTAGAGTACAATGAATCTCAAAAAATCTAATTACAATTTTGTTAAAAACTCGAATGGAATTTCCTAGTCAAATTTGGCAGTTTTGACCATGAAAAAATGTGAAAATTCAAATTTCGATTTCAAATTTTTAATTCGACCCTTGATAAATTTGCCCCCTAAAGTAACACATATTTTGAAGCAGTTTTATCATGTACAGAATAACACAGAGTTGAATGTTTTGTGAGTTATTTCCATTTTTGTAGATGTTTTAGCCAAAAGTCAGCAGTAAACAAAATTAATTTATGAGCCAGTCTGCTGATCAGATATATTGACTAGTTTCAGTTTGGCTTCTTGTAGTCTACAGTATAACACAGACCCTCACAAGTAATGATGAGCTAAATATTTCGCCAGTCACCCCATTTTTGTGAAACTACATAAAGAATTCGCCACGTGCCTCATTTAGTTTTGTGCGACAAAAAAAAGATGCTTGGCAAATGCATAATGTACATCATTTTATCCTTCCCCAATCTTTCTACATCAACCAAAGTGTTTTTAGCTGTCCCACTGTCTATATAAAGACATTATATGGTTTCTTCATTTTAATGGGGGATACAAAGCACCAAGATATCTGTTGGTGTCAGATTTATTATTATTTGTGCCTGTGTTTGTAAGATGGTAGTAATATATAAACAATAGATGGCACTTTTTGTTTAGTGCAGTCGACCAGAGGTAATGTCAAAAATCACAGACATGTTTTTAAGAAATTTTTCCTCTATTAAAGAAGCAGCTGTAGCAATGCATTACCCTCCCAGTTTTTATTGGTAACCCCAAAGCAGAAACAAGATACCAAGAAAAAAAAAATGGCTGTAGACTGTCATGTAGTTTGCTACAAAAATGGCCGTTGAAAATGTTTGTTGTGCAACAAAATATTCACAAGAAAGTTTGTAGTATGTTCCAGGTAGCTGGGGGTGGTTAAAACCAATTTAGGCTGCAATATGTAGAAAACAGAACACCAGGAATACTCAGTCCTGAATGTCCAGAGCAGCTTGTAAATGCAAGTTTAAGAGAACCACAGCTGTCCAACTTATCAAAAAGCATCTTGCATTTTATTGTTATTCACATTTCTGTAATGAATGGCCCTGAAATGCCTCAGCAAACAGCCACATACCATTCTTCAGTTTCTCAGCTCAGTGATCTCATAAGCAGATGCTTTTTTTTCTATGTTGGTTTTATCCCAGCTGAAGCTCAGCACACACAGTGGCAAAATGTCATTAGAGTGATATGAAAGCGGCCACTGGAACCATTGATTTCCCTCATTTTACACGTATACCCTGTATACATTTATTGGCTGCTGCAGTCAAATATCATTTTTTTCCATAACTTGATATAAGTAAATATCTGTGCTTCATTGCTTCACGACTTCTCGGATATATTTTTGTTTTGATGAACTTGTTTATTTTTTGGAGGGTTTATTCTTTGTGTTAAAGATATTTGGTACCTGCAGTTAGAGTAAGAATGAAAAATCACTGCCTTCAATTCAATTTTTTAACCAAGCCATATATACTCACCTCACTTATCCAGAGCCATTGTTGAAATATTTCATCAGATCAGTATGACAATTTTTAACAGCTGTTATTTACTGATATCTGAGTTTGAAATATGACCATGGATGGCCCTACTTGTTGAAGCCAACCTTTTGACCATATCTCTTTGAAATCAGTATTAAATATCTGTGACCTAATAAAGAACTCATAGATGCGGGTATCTTGAAAATAAGTACACCAACACCGAGCTACCTCCTACCTCTAAACAACTGGTTCCCTGACTGAGAGTTAACTACTTTCACAGGACAAGGGACTTATTTCTGAAATATATTGATCTAGGCATATTCCCACTTCTGCTCAAACCCATAGCTACATATTGTTAGTGACAGATTTTATTTATTGTTTTTTTGCAGCCTGAAAATGACATGTTATACATACAGGAACAACCAGCTCTGGTATCACTCTCAGCGTTTCTTCTGTACATTTCATTGAGTCCAGTATCTTTTAAGTTATCATCATCTCAGCTGCCTACTGGGAATTCCAAACTGTTCTTCATATATGTATTTATTCTAAATCATCTAGTGTCCTCTATCATTGCAAGGGCATTCCTACCTGGTGCCAGTGCACAATGGAGTTTAGCCATTTAGTTACAAAAACAATTGTTTTTAAAATTATGATACTTCTTTATAATGTGCCAGCTGTTATACTACTGCTTCCAACATCCTTCCATTAGATCAGCTGATGGAGCTTACACTGAGGTTCTATAACACCTAAATTGCTGAAGCTTGCCTTTCAGATTATTAAATTTGCTTTGAAAAGTTCATAGCTTATATTACATTAATCTTTGAAAACTGGATAAACTATAGAAATGTGTGCTCACTGTTAATTTTTAAACCATTAAGCAGAGGTGCAATGAGGCTGTGACTAGTGACGAGGGAGCATTTTCACCAAGTTTTGCTGTGTACAAAATGCCCATAGACTCCAATGGGTGAAAAAAATTGTTGTGCGTCAAAAGAATGTTCTCTACTATAGATTTCAATGCATTTTGGCAAATTTGGCCAATTTCACAAATTTTCTGCGAAACAGGTCAGATTCACACATCACTAGCTGTGACCACAAAATTCATATAAACAAATACAAGATGTCCTCTACACTCCACCAATTATCATATATTAAGGACATTAAGACATTTTGTGCTTTCATCAACCAAAAAATGGTCAATCCTGCACACAACTTGAATCTAGCATCTAGAAACAATATTGGACTACATTTATAATAAAAGAAGGAATTTTCAGTGAAAGGTCTAAACCAGATTGTGGAATTTACCCAATGAAAGGAGAAACTATATTACAGTACTTGGCTCTCTGCTTTTAGCTGCAGTAGATGCAAACAAAACACCAGCTAACTGGCATTATCATTCTCAGCTTAGCTCAAGCTCAGTATGTTGCATGTTCATTTAGTCACATATGAAGATTTTATAGGATACACCACCTATATCAGAATCATCATGTTTATGGTGTTGTTTTTATTTCTACATTACATTGTTTACACTGCAAATAATTCACTCACCATATAAAATTGTATTCCTGAACCAACACGTATATATCATTTTTTAGTTGTTGGTCTCAAAAGAGCAAACTGATTTTTTTTATATTTAAGTTTGAAATCTGATATGGGGCTAGATGTATTGTCAGTTTCCCAGCTGCCTGCAGTGATGTGACTTGTGCTCTGATAAACTTCAGTCACTCTTCACTGCTGTACTGCAAGTTGGAGTGATATCACCCCTCCCTTTCCCCCCAGCAGCCTAACAACAGAACAATGGGAAGGTAACCAGATAGCAGCTCCCTAAAACAAGATAACAGCTCCCTGGTAGATCTCAGAACAGCATTCAATAGTAAAATCCAGGTCCTATTGTGACACATTCAGTTACATTGAGAAGGAGAAACAACAGCCTGCCAGAAAGCAGATGCTGATTCTGAGAGCACATGACCAGGCAAAATTACCTGAGATGGCTGCGTACACACCAATATTATAACTAAAAAAAATACACTTGCTGGTTCAGGAATTAAATTTTATATTGTAGAGTGAATTATTTGCAGTGTAAACATTGTAATCTAGAAATAAAAATCATGACAGAATCCCTGGATTTTTACAATTGAGTGTTCTTCTCATATGTACCAAGGAGCTGTTATCTTGTGTCAGTGAGATGTTATCTAGTTACATTCCCATTGTTTCGATGATGGGCTGCTTGGCTGTTGGGGGGAAGAGAGGGGGTGAAATTACTCCAACTTGCAGTACAGTAATATAGAGTGACTGAAGTTTATCAGAGCACAAGTCACATGACTGGGGGCAAATTCGCCCATCCTTACTGGGGGCACCTGGGAAACTAACAACATGTCTAGCCCTAAGTCAGATTTCAAAATTAAATACAAAAAAGTCTGTTTGGTCTTTTGAAAAATGGATTTCAGTGCAGAATTCTACTCGAACAGCACAATTAACTGATGCATTTTTTTAAAAAAAAACACGTTTTCCTGTGACAGAATCTCTTTCATATTAACCTAGGCCAAGACATGGTCATTCTAAAACATTGATTAGTATAATCTGCATTCTGTGTGACCTAATTAAACAATTAAACTGCAGTTGATGGGAATTCAGTTTAATATTCTTCTGTATTAATTTATGCTGCTTGTGAAGAATCACAAGTCATTCAGATCCTAATGTCACAAAGTCTCTCGTGAAAAAAACAGCAATTTTCTATATATGGAGTGAAATGTCTTGTATTTGCCAAGCATTAGTGCTCCTTCTCAGCCAAAAGACAATAGGGGAAAGACTGATTTTCTTGGAACGCTCATAGTTATTTACTTACTTCTGAAATAACAATTCTGGTGTCTCGATAACATTCCATGAATTTGTTTAACTCTAAAAAAATTTAAATATAAAAATATTTATATTTGCTAAAGAAGGCATATCAATAAAAAAAATATTGTTTACGTATGTATTATGTAACAATGATGATGGGACATCCAAAAACTAAAGTTTGCTATATATATAGATGTTATGGCAAAGTTCTATTATAGTATCCTGCATTATAGTTCCATTGTGCTTGTACTTTAGAAGGATATTTGAAGATATTGACATGGAGGCATTAATTAAAGAACCTCTATACTGTAGGTTCTCCTATATGTCTAATGAATAAAGTAGGAGGTGTGGTTAAAAATAGAGAATTATAGCACGTTATTCATAAAAAATAAACGAAGAAGGGGCAAAGCACAAGCTTTTCAGATTCACAACATGTAAACATACTCTTCATAACACTGTTATATATCATAAATATATCATGCCTGATATAGAAGAGATTATTTTAAATTTTTGAATCTGTAAAGCATGAATTTTTACATAAAACATTTGGCCAACAAATGGCTAGGTTCTCTAGTAGCATTAGAACAGCCAGGTAGGTGTTGTGTTAATGTGATAAACACTTTAGACTGCAGCACTCTTGGGCCTGAGACTGATGTGAATGATAAACACACACAGTGATCTATAAATAAAAATATATATAAGGTACACTTTCTTCTATTGTTATGACATTGTTGTTACAGAAAGCCACAAGCATATATTTAACTGGTTGCTCTGATGAAAAATGAGGGGAAAAAATATAAGTACTTACTGCTTAATAATGGTATAGGCATCAAAAAAAAAAAAAAAATCAAAAACTTAAATTTTGCCCCAAATGTCTTCATTTTACCATCAAGTAAAATAGTAATGTTTACTTCCAAGTAAATTGGCAAAATAGGGGCCAATTTACTTAGTTCGAGTGAAGGAATAGAGGAAATATATTTCGAATTTTGAATGGTCGAATATGGCTACTTCGACCATCGAATGGGCTACTTCGACCTTCGACTACGACCTTCGACTTCGAATTGAACGATTCAAACATTTGACTATTCGACCATTTGATAGTCGAAGTACTGTCTCTTTAAAAGTTTCTTCGACCCCCTAGTTCGCCACCTAAAACCTACCAAGTCCAAAGTTAGCCTATGGGAAAGGTCCCCATAGGCTTCCTAACGATTTCCTGATTGTTCGATTCAAAGGATTTAATCGTTCGATCGTTCGATCGTAGGAATAGCGCAAAATCCTTCGACTTCAATATTGGAAGTTGAAGGATTTTACTTAGACGGTCGAATATCGAGGGTTAATTAACCCTCGATATTCGACCCTAGGTAAATGTGCCCCATAATATAGTGTATTCACAAATACAGTAATTGGCATTAGTAAAACATGCATAACAGTTAGCCAGGGTCTAAAGAGATAAAACTTGGCACTCAGACTTTCTAAATTAAGGTTTGACAGTCTTGGAAATGTTACTTATAGCTGGATTAGAGAAATGGATGGGGGTTGTGTACACAGAATACTTGCCAGTGGTACATTATTAACAAGGTAAGGGCTGTAAATGGCATGCAATCTGTTAATTAATTTCTTGGAGTAGAGCATTTGAAACAAAGGATCTGCATATGCAGCTGATTTTATAATTGCAGTTGGATGGACAAATGAACAATCTGCGTGTTTAAGTGGCAGATGAGATTCAATGTAGATGATTGTAAAGTTGTGCATTATACATGTATGCCTTTACTGGATTAAAAAGGTTCATGGTTTATTATTTCACTAATAATCTTATTATTGCAAATTATGTTCATGGGTGCACCCCTTAGTGTTCATTTAACAAGCCCTTGTACCCAAGGGAAGGTTGTACCTCCTCATGCCACATTGAAAATCTAGCACAAGGAACAAAGCACAGCGTCATCTGAATGTTCTTCCACCCACATCTCTTTGGAAAAGAGATAATTTATCTGCTGTATTGCAAGTGTGGTAGAAGCTGAAGGACTGCTCTATTATTTTCAAAAAATATCCAAACCTGCCCTGGTGGATACATTTCTTGTTGTAGCACTACTGCGCCATAAGATTTTGTGATTAGTGACAGATTTAATCTGTATAGCACTTTATCATTGAAATAAATTGATGCATATGCTTTTTTTTTGGTTAAACTATTAAATAATGGCAACATTGTCAAAATTGTCCAAAGAACATTTGATACATGTGATACATGTGAAAGAAATTATGATCAACTACAGTAGGAAATGGGCAAAACGTACCAGCAGGAAATGCTGCTCTGCCTATGATAACTTTTCCCTTGTATCTACTGGAAATTCGAAACAATATCATTTAGATTCCAGACGTGGAGCTTCCACGTGTATTAGAAGATAAGGTAAGGGTTAAGTTGAAAATTTAGTGACTCAAAAATAAGATTTATAAGGGAGGAACATGATTTTTACTTGTATAGTTCGAATAGTCACTTTTGATTTGGTGAAAGTGAATCCTAAAGGGATTTGCATAATGGGATTTCAGGCAAGGTTAGGTGGATTAAGTAAATCATCAAGCATCAGCATTTATCACGGAATGGGATTAGATAGGTCACTGGCATATTAGCATGAAGGGTATGATGTGACCAGAATCTTTATAGATAACTAAATTGCTTACAGAAAGTACTTGTATGTGAGGGGGCAAATGTTTGGCATACTCTCCATGTACCGTAGGATTAGTTCCCTTGTCTTGCTGGAAGTAGCCCCTTTCATGCAAAAGGAGGAAAACATTATGAACTAAAAGGGCAGTATTTGATATATTTCTCAGTTTTTCCTCTCATTTGTCTCTTTTAATGAAGTGACCCTAGTTCTTCTGTTACCTTTTAATTGAGTAGTGGAAGATATATAATTTCAGCATTTGAGCTTCTGTTTGAAATGTACACCAAAGATAGTATTTTAAAGAAGGTGCTATTAAATAGGCTTACATAATATGTAAAAATGATGGGACCCTCTATAGCAGGCCAGATATTATTCTAGACACCATGGTTGAGACAGTTATGTGGAGCAGGGTTTGCATCTTACATAAACTCTACAAGCAAAGCATTGTGTGTGTGTGTGGGTCAAGACTTTACACTATGGTGGGGTTAAATTGCTGCATATTCACTAATACAGGCAATCTAAAATAAAAATGTCAAACAGATTTTTCTAGAACAAACCTATGAAATCTATTTGTTTTCTTTGAATATGACAATATATTTTTATAAGAGGAAAAACAGCCTTCAGTTTTACACTTGAATGAACTTTTAATAATGTATAATGCTCATGAAAAATAAGCAAGCATTATTTTCTTAAACATGGCCACTGTAAATGTGCCAATATTGACCGATCTTTTTATTTTCCCTGACAGAACGATCTCAGTGCATTTTCTGTTAAAATAAATTATGTTTGCCAGGTCAACATAAACTCTCCCACTTTATTTACTCTCCATCAACTGATAGATATTTTAGTATATGCACAACTAAGTTCCAAGTGAAACAGAATATCGTGGAGTCCATTTATCATGCTTGACAGTATACTAACTGGGATGTGATTTAGAAAATCAATCAGTTTCATGGACTCTGCTCTACTACATTGCAGCTGATGGAACATCTCAGCTAGGTAAGAAAAATGCAAGATAATAACTTGATTTTTCTTTCCTTTTGAAAATAATCTGTTTATTCACATCACTGAAAATATTAACTTGTAGGAATTGTATCATGTAACATTATCTTGTAATATTTCTGTGCAATATAATATAAAATATATACCATTTTATCATATTATTTTGTTTAATGTATAATGTTTAATTATAGCGCCATTATACCCTCAACATTTCCCTTCAGATTTATTCATTTATGCCTAGTACAGAGGAGTGCCTGTGCTGGCCCAGTTTTATTGTATCTCTCTGTATAGGCTATGAAAAATTTGAAGCAAAAGACCTTTGCCGATGGTGGGACAGGGTACAAATGTGCAAAAAAATGGTGGTTTGGAGCTGTAAAGGCCTCTTATCTTTGAAAAAGGCAATCTTGCATTAAGAACTTAAAGAACAGATTTATTAAGATTGAAACTAAGTAATCTTGATGGATTACCAGCATTTCAGATTTTATCACTTATTATTAACATATTCCTGGCAGTCTGGAAATAACTATTTTGTACCATCCCTCGTGCCTTTAACCTTTACTTTTCAATATACAATTCAATATTTCCCAAATTCACATCTTTAAAATCACTTATTACCTTAATTGTCTGTTTGCAGGTGCAGTTAAGTAGGGTTCTGCAAGATCACTAATCTTTAATACTTTATAACAGTGATCCCCAAACAGTAGCTCGCGAGCAATATGTTTCTCACCGACCCCTTGGATGTTGCTCCCAGTGGCCTCAAAGCGGGAGCTTATTTTTAAATTCCATGCTTGAAGGCAAGCTGTGTTTGCATAATAACCAAGAGTACTGCCAAACAAAGCCTCATTTATAAATATATATAAATATATATATATTTTGGAGAGGCCGAAACGTTAGTCGTTTAGTTAATAAAACATTTTTTATTTCAATTTAAGTCCTGAGAGTGCGGACCTTCTTTGTGGGATAAATATATATATATATATATATATATATTTTTATATATATATATATATATATATTTAATGTCAATTTGAAAAGAATTAGGTTTATTAAAAATAGAACAAAATCTATGTGGCAAATGTAAAGAGTAAAGAAAAGCAGAAATAACTCCTTAGAATTTCTGGGTTGGGTGGGGACAAGTTTGGGTTGGTTGCAGGCAGGTTTGGGTTGGGTGCGGGTTGAGTTATTCTCGACCTGCACATCACTATAACAGGCCCAGATGTTTCTTAAAATGTCTTTAGTTTCTCTTTGATCTCCTGCACTGACGCCAGAACAAAGTTTCTTAAAACGAACCAAATAAGAAGCTTTTAGCAGAGAGTGCAGAATACTTAGCGCCTGCACTTAGATAAAACAATTGTAACTGATAAGATAAGCAGGTCTCTTGGGGAAACTGTGATTGGCAGCTTAAAGGGCTATTTCACCTTCATTAGCAAAACTGTTATTAACACATCAAAGGTGTACCTAAAACCCCCAGAAATGTGTTCAAACTTTCCATAACCTGCCAAATTTTGTAAAATGGAAATGCTATTTAGGGGGTGTGACAAAAATTGGTGTGGTCAGGTTTTTTTGACATGCTACGCAGCAGATCTTTTTGTCCCTCTTTACATTTCTCAAATTTTGGTAAGTATGTTATAGATTTCTGTTTCATGTTAGTTGTGTTATATATAGAATACTACAGTTCCCAGCATTCCTCTGCTACATTAGAATGTCATTTACTGTGTTTTCCAAAGCTGCACATTCCTACATTAAAGTAAATAACAGTTCTTATATGCATATTTGCTAAATAAAAGTTATCAGCAATAAAGAGTGTTGTTGGCCCGACAAATTAATTTCATGCCAAGTTCTATCCTTGTTATCATCTTTGTCAAGGTAATTACATATATTAGTTTAATAAGCAATTTGTTCCTTCAATTCTGATTATATGTGACCACAAATTTATTCTCATTTTCTTTGTGTGGGTCAATAATATTTATGGGACGTCACAACATAAGTAGATTTTTAACTGTTTCTGCACATTGCTTGGGTCAGGGGGCAGCGGATTTTCACTCATGCTCATAGCATTTATGGGGGCCATGTTAATGACACGTTCAAGGAAAAAAAATCACACCTGTTTATTTTCAGAGGACACAGTAGGAGAAACAGGGGCAATTTGGAAAAGCTGAATTAGCTAAATTAGGTAAAGGCTTTCCTTGTCCTTGAATAAAAACTATTTTTAAACACAAAATTGCAGTATGCAAACCAAGGGGTTATTTATCAAGATCCACATTTTTCTGATTTTTTAAAAAGCACAATTTAATCAGACTGGGGGAAAACTCTATAAAATCAAGCAAAACCCCAGAGAGGTTTTTCCCAAATTGCTCAATTTTTTTGTGCTTTTTTCAGATTTTTGTCCAATAGTCGGATTTTAGGGATAATTCCAGTGCAGACCACAGAAACGTCCATATAGGATAGGGACCTCTCCCATGGACTTATATTCAACATTGGCAGGTCTGAGATGACAGATTTTCGGATATGGACTTTTTTCATTTTTAGAGATTTTCTGGAGTTTTTGATGCTGACATTTTTGTGACAAAACGAAAAAGTGTTATTTAATGTGCGACAACTCTAAAAATGTGCAGTTTCTGTGACTTTTCCCATTCTTTCTTTTTTATTGAATTTTTTTAATAAAATTCGTAGTTTTGGAGAAAGTAAGTTTAGTCGTGGTTTCAAAAACCTCTAAACCAGTAAAATCCGACATTTGATGAATAGGCGCCGATATATATTATTTTGTGGTCCCTAGCATTTAAAATTGGGTTTTAATCTTTGAGGTAGTAGAGTTCATTTATGAACCCAACTGTTTGTCTTTGCAAGCAAAAATTAGTGCACGCTGATCTTATTCAGAAAGGTACATGAGCCCATACAGAATATGCTCCCTACAGCTTACAGAGAGCACCAATGCTGCTATAAATGGCTGTACAGTATACTGTATGCTTGCATTGTTACCCTACTTTTAAAAGTATTGGGCAAAAGTGTTCAACTGTCTGGACAACTTGATTAAATTCTCCTAGCTGTAAAGAATGCTGAGAAGGTAAAGGCAGTTTTACGGCACTATTTCTGCAATTTTCAATAACGGTTTTATGAAATGTTTCTAACAATAAATGGATTAATGTTAGCATACATTTTAAGTGTTTATAGGACATTCCACATTGTATTTGATTACTGGTCTTTTCTGATATCTGAATGATAAATCATATTCTAATATTGAACCACAGCGAATTATTATTATTAGACAATAGCTGTCCTTATACAATGCTGAGGTCACAAGTCCTTTAGGTCACCCTTGAGCTATAATTATTTGAGGGCTGATTTTAAAAAGGGAGCACTTTGGACATGTTAATAACATTGAACCTTAAGTAGAAATAGGAGAATATATTATTTAACATTAATTTTATATATGCTTTTGTAAGTTATCATTCTTTTTGTTCGAAAGCACTAATAATTATGTTCAATACCGTGCATGCAAAAGATTGTAGCTATAGAAATAGCAAAGCTCCTAACCAGTAGAGCTTGCAATGGAATTGTGTTGCCTGACAACCCAGGTGATTAATTGAATGCCACCACAAACCATAAACCAATGACTTAACTTAGTTAAGTCTTTTTTATGTCTGTCCAAAACTTACTCCTTTACTTGGTGGCTATATTAGAAGACACTTCCTTCAGCTTTTCCCACAATAACAGAAGAAAACATAAAATGGTATTCAGAGTAAACTGAAAAGTGCTTTCAGTGTACTACACTGTTTAAAGTAACAAATAAAAGACAGATATTTTGAATTAATACTAGAGGCAAAATGCATGTCCAATACTCTCTGCAGAATTAAATCTCTACTATAGTAAAATTCTGTGAACTGATTTAAACAAACAATCATTTTCTAGATGTTACTAGTCAGCCAACATATTTTATTGCTCTAATTTTGTTTTGTTGTTTTTATGAAAATATGACATGGTCTGTACTTGTAAACCAGGGTCACTGTTCTATACTTTATCACTGCCCTTTTCTTTTAACTTCAGTATGTTTTTCTAGATTACCTAGCCTGCTTCTTCAAAATATAAATATTCCTGAGAATTCCTATTAGTGCTGTCGCATTAATCACCTCTCAATTAAAAACTCCTGAAAAATATGATAATTGGCTTTAAGTCAAAGGGTTATATTTATACAAAAATAAAGCTATATCCTGCTGTTCTTGCAAAATGGATTTTATGTTGCAGAACAAACATGCCAAGCATTTAGTGTCTAGCTACCTCTTAGGAACATATACGCTACAATAATTCAAATTAGGCTCACATTTATCTAAAGGTCTAGCACATTTACCAATTCGGTATTGAAAATATGAATGTCCTTTGACTGTATTTTCCCTTTGTACAGTACCTCTATTTCAGTAAGTAACAGGATTAATAACATTTGCGATTGCATTTAGAAAAGAAAATGGACATTTGTGTAATTTTATTTTTTTCTCATCTGAGAACCAATATTTGTTGATAAAAAAAACAATTTATACATACAAATGCACATAGATACAATACGCAGTGGGTTATTCTACTATATACTCTACATGTGCACAATAAAGGTGTCTTTATAGATCCACAAGTAACATTTCATCAGCATAATGGGGAAGTTGTGACATTATCAAACTTTACCCCTTTTAACACCTGTGCTGATAAAGCATATTGGTATCTTGCTTGCATATTGATGACATTAACCATCTCTGACCCCTTTTCCAGCATGACCATGTTGAAGGAAAACTATACCCCCCAAACAATGTAGGTCTCTATTAAAAGATACTGAGTAAAACAGCTCATGTGTAAAACCCTGCTTCGTGTAAATGAACCATTATCATAATAATATACTTTTCTAGTAGTATGTGCCATTGGGTAATCATAAATAGACAATTGCCATTTTAAAAAATAAGGGCCGCCCCCTGACATAGTAAGATTCACTGTGCACACATACAAACCACATGTAAGGTCACATGAGCCAATTAACAGACAGAGTTCTGCCTTTTGCTTCCTTTACTTTTTCCTGTTATAGTTAGCGTTGTAGTATTTCTGGTCAGGTGATCTCTGAGGCAGCACAGATAGAGTCACGAAATGGTGGTTCAAGGCAAGAGATGTAAAAGGGCAATATTTATGTAAATATATATTCCAGTTTGGTAAGATTCTTTAATATGTCATTCAATTTAATATAAACTATCTGTTGCTTAAGTATTCATTTTGGGGATATAGTTTTCCTTTAAAGAAACACAACATCATTGATAAGCTTTCTTATCTAATGGAAACCACAAGAGATAAACATGTTATTATTTTCATATTGTTTCATCTCCCTGGTCTCAATGAAGGTGTGAATGGTCTGCCACTTTAGTTGAGACTGCAACAGTATCCAGGTTAGTTGACCACAATCTTCCTTATTGAATCCCTGAGCCCTCTTCTATTAAAATTCCCTTGCAACAGTGGTTCCCAAGTTAAGGGGCTTGTAAGATTTGATATCTTATTAATAATAATATTATTCCCCCTTTTACTAGGGGTATGGTTTTGTGAGCAAGTAGAAAAAGAATCTAAACCAATAAATGTATACTAAAGTGATTATATTAGAATAAATCTATGGATTGTTACACAATTAAATTAAAACATTATTTACAGTGTTTACAGTTACAAATGATTATATAGTCTACATTATCATTACCACCAGGCCCATATTTCTTCTCTCTGGGTCATCTGATGGCTCCTGCTCCCATCTTGCTCCCAGGCTGCTCCCCTACTACTGTCCAGTGTCCAATTTATACAGGTTTTTCCCACCTCCCCCACAGCTACCAGACCCCCAAGTTCATTGTCCTCATCCTGTCAAGGGAGTTTCCCACATACACAAATAAGTTTTACAGCTCTAGTAGCAAACATACAGCACCACTACCATTCCCAGGAAACCCTTTGATATATATATATAATTTGGGTCAGCGTGTGACTTGGAATGTAAGATACATGGAAAACTGAGTTTGTTATCTGCATAATCCCAATACACAGTGGATAACACAACCCCCCACAAACACACATATATATATAAACAAGAAAATAATATCAAAACCCAGATGGCAATGTCTTACAGGCTTTCCCCCATGGGCCTTAAGTGGGTTGTGGGGCCCAGCATCAAAGTCAGTTATGGTGAGATTTGTTGTTTGCGCTTATTTTCTGCCCCTGAATAACCCTAGAACCACAGTAAGTATTTCATGTATATGTGTATCTTTAGCTAATGGGGGCCTGACTAAATGAATTGTCCCCTTTTAAAAAAAGGGGAAAAAAGTCTTAAATACTCTGTTCCCTCTGTTAAGTGATATCAGATGGAGTCATGGCCTAGAAGCACTTAGGTATGACATGAAATGTAATAATCAGTTTAAGACATAGATTGAAGCCATACATTGACCTCTCCATAGCAGAAAGACATTATAAAAACCATCCTAAGATGCTATAAATTCAAAAGTATCCAAACAAATGTTTTATTAAAAGTATCCATTGAGTTGACGCTCAATGCTGCTCAAACTGTATCCAGTTGTGAAGTCTGCACAAAATCTATTAATAACATCACCATGTTTATTGCCAAGTGTCAGTTGGATGAGTGTAAAGATCATTGTACTCTGAAGTTATACAAGCTACTTTACCAATTGTCAATCAGGGTATGGAAGAAACCAGGAGAATCTGCATAATGCAGATGGTAAATGTAGGTAACAATAGTTACATAACTTCAGCAATCGATGTACCGATTTAAAAAGTAAATAATTATTTACTTATACTTATAAGTAAATACTTATAAGGCAAAGTTTTTTTTTGTCCAAATAGGTCCATTTTTGATTGAATAGGTCTGTATTCGGCCAAATTGAATCGTACAAATCAAAGTAATAGCGCATTCCATCTAATTCAATTCAAAGTTTTTCTCAATAGAAACTTTGATTTTTCAAAGTCCACCAATTGACTCTAGGAGGTCCCCCATAGGCTAAAACAGCAATTTGGCAAGTTTTAGATGGCGAATAGTCGAAGTCGAATTTTTAAAGAGACAGTACATGATAAATTTTGATATTCGAATTTTTGAATTTTTTCCAAATTCAAATTTGATTGAAAATTTGATTGATTGAAATTCCCTAGTGGAGGTACACAAAAATAAGTCAAAATTAAAAAAATTTTAATTCGAAAAATCAACCTTTGATAAATCTGCCCCTAAGTTGTTTTCGTGGAGTGTGTCTGTAATATATCAATTTATAATTTGCTATGGTCCTTTTATCCACATTGTTAACGACAGAGAACATTTTCTAAATAATTTTGTATAAATATAGTGTTTGTGTGAGCAAGTGCATGTGTACAGTATGTGTAGGGGCCCATAGGGTTAATGCTCACTTTAAATGCTTACACTTCCTTGTTCTCTAGTTGCTGGATGAAAGCCCATGTATCGACTTTTGCTTATTGGCATAATGTGTTATGTGTATCATTGGTCCAGAGACTGATGAACACTTCCTGTAACACTTCAGTATTCTGCTGGGCATAGGGTGGGTCTTCCTATTTTGCCTTCCACTCCAGGAGGGAGTGGATGCTGCTGGGAGCTGGGAGTTTATGCCCAGTAATGGAATTGCCGCAAGGGTGGTGAGGCCCTTGGTGAAGTCGGGGATACAGGGACTCTTTAAATGAGGTAGGACAGGGTAGTTCTCTGTAACAGCACTTTCTAGGAAAGTGTGGCATATAGAACTAGTGAACAAGAGCAGCCTGTGCTCTGACTAGGGTTAGCTCTCCCCTCAGGGCAAGACTGGCCTTTAGTAAAGGGATTTAGGTTATGTGATTTCCCTGATCCAATGTGTGGGGATTCATATGACGGAACAGAGATCCTGAGGATGCATCTAGAAATGTGGCACACTATCTCCACAGAGATTTCACAAGGTGCTGCCTCTGAATTACTGGGATGTTACCTGACATGTAGGTGATAAACCTCAAAGGATTGTGACTATGAAAACCCTGATTTGTGCTTTAAGAGAATAAAGCCTATTGCTACTTGTTTTCTTCAATAACTTTGTGGCTTCCAATTCTTTTATTAGTCACACAGCACAAGTGAGGTGTAGCTGCTCAACACCATTCCTTCACCCTTCCATGTAGCAAAGGCCCATCATGTGAAGAGAAGTTCAAATGTAACCAGAGCTCTGCCTGTCTTTTAGCCAGAAAAGGTCTAGCCGAGCCTAGATGGGGCTACATATGAGTTTTGGATTTCCTATAACGTGTACCTTTGTACCATTAGTATTAAAAGTGTCATACATGTCCCCAGAAAACAATGGTGGCACTCTGGCACTTGAATTTCAGTGTTAACGATTCTAAGATTTCCTTCAATGAAGTGGTAATTTTATAGCTATTTTAATAAATTACATTTTTAATCAAACTTTACAGGCACAGATCAAAAATTCAAAATGGCAAATTCTGCTTGTTGACAGGTTGGCAAAAACATACTTATAATATATAACCCATTATGTTGAGTCCACATATATGTCCAATTTAATTAAGCTGTGTGTCACTGGCAACAGATCATCTTTTACTCATTATTTATCCTGTAATTTAATTCTGCCTCCACCATTTCCAACCAATGTATTAACCCCAAAATAAAGAATACAACACATTAAAATATACATATTCAAAGTTTCAATTATATTATATAGTTATAGAATGTATACCTCAAAGCCAATATTCTATTCTATTCTATTTTCATACTGTATAACAAAATGTATATTTTCTGCAATGAGGCGAGCATTTTAGATAATTCATTTTCTAGGCCACTGAATATTAATTTTACCAAGCGGAAGCAGGTGAAAGCATCTGCACAGTAAAACACATTTACGTTTATATTTCCTTCTTACAATATTGTTAAATCAGCCAGTTATATGACTGTAATTTCATGAGACTCAGGTGGTGTATGCAGAAACATTTATATATGAACATGGTTATACACATAATGCTTTGCACCTGGTAGAGTAGGGGGTGTTAAATTGCACACGATGATTCACTGAAAAAAATATCAAGCATAATCCTCTACCTCTACAGCCCAAAGGCTGTACATATTATTGCACCATTAATTACTCTAGCACGCCTTAATGCAGTGCTATTTGCTCAATGAATCCCTTACTTAAAGGGATATTGTCATGAGAAAAACATTTTTTTTCAAAATGAATCAGTTAATAGTGCTGCTCCAGCAGAATTCTGCACTGAAATCTTTTTCTCAAAATAGCAAACAGATTTTTTTATATTCAATTTTGAAATCTGACATGGGGTTAGACATATTGTCAATTTTACCAGCTGCCCCAAGTCATGTGACTTGTGCTCTGATAAACTTCAATCACTCTTTACTGCTGTACCGCAAGTTGGAGTGATATCACCCCCTCCCTTTTTCCCCCCAGCAGCCAAACAAAAGAACAATGGGAAGGTAACCAGATAGCAGCTCCCTAACATAAGATAACAGCTGCCTGGTAGATCTAAGAACAACACTCACTAGTAAAAGCCCATGTCCCACTGAGACACATTCAGTTACATTGAGAAGGAAAAACAGCAGCCTGCCAGAAAGCATTTCTCTCCTAAAGTGCAGGCACAAGTCACATGACTGGGGGCAGCTGGGAAATTGACAAAATGTCTAGCCCCATGTCATATTTCAAAATTGAATATAAAAAAAACTGTTTGCTCTTTTGAGTAATGGATTTCAGTGCAGAATTCTGCTGGAGTGGCACTATTAACTAAAACATGTTTTCCGATGACAGGATCCCTTTAACATCTGATAAAGGCTAGCTTTAAGTACAGGCTTCTAGATGAACCTTTCATTCACCATTACACAAAGTGAAACTGTCCATGTGCTGCCCCTTCTATGGAATCAGTTAGAACATATTCTTAGTGATGGACGAATTTATTCGGAAGGTGCGAATTCGCGGCAAATAAATTTGCGAAACCGGCATAAAAATTCACCAGCAAAAACTCGAGAAAAAAAATGAAACGCTGGCGCCGTTTCGCAAATTTTTTGCCGTTTCGCGAATTTCGCCACAGATTCGCCCATCACTACATATTCTAACTAATATAACCTCTGAAATATTTCCTAGAGACTATATGGTTTAAGTTGCTTGCAGAAATATTGCATATGTATGTTCATTTTATGCTTTGATTTTCAGTAGTGCTGTACTAAGTTATTGAAACATTGACAGTTGGCACAATCTTAAAATATGTTATCCTTTTAAAATCTCTCTTGCACCCTACTCTCAATCCTGTTTTAGTCTTGGCAGCTGTTTATGTGGCTGTTTAATTGGTATCTCTTAACTTTGAGAAAAGACAAGAATTTATCCCAGCTCTCTTGTTTAGCGAAGCAAATCCCCTCTCAATGGAGTGACAGAATGCAATTATGCTTGCCACTAAGCAGTCATTTTTATATGAAGAGGAAATAAGATCTCCTTCTGCTTCCTCCCATTGATGTCAATGACAATTAACAGAATAACTACCCACTCTGTTTTCCCTTGAAACAGATTAGAGAAACAAACCCGAAAAACATACCATTCCACTCTGCAGCCATAAGGGTAAAAATTTACTTGATAGAGGTGCATTTCCTGACTTCCTAAACCAAAAAAAATACATATTTATCACTGAAAAAAAAAATCCAAATTTTGTATAAACCAGTGCTTTGTGTTCTTCTGTGGTTCATTTGATACCAGATAAAATGTATGTTTTAGAATTGAATAAAAGATTTCATAACAGGAAAGATTTTTTTACAGTTGCGGTTATATCATATTTGGTACAAGTGGGGTCTGGAACAGTAGCAGGGGGCTAAACCTTAAAGGAATTGTTCACCTTTAAATTAACTTTTAATATTATGTAGATAGTGATATTCTGAAACAATTTGCAATTGGTTTTAATTTTTTATTATCTGTGGTTTTTGAGTTATTTGGCTTCTTATTCAGCATTTTGCAATTTTAGGAATCTGGTTGCTATGGTCCAAAGTACCCTAATAACCAAGCATTGATATGAATAAGAGACTGGAATATGTGTAGGAGAGGCTCTGACTAAGAAAGATAATTAATAAAAAGTAGCCTCACAGAGGATTTGATTTGAATCAGTGACCCCAATTTGAAAGCTGGAAGGTCAATTGAAATGTTGCTTATAATTATCCATTCTATAACATACTAAATGTTAACTTAAAGGTGAACCACCTCTTTAAGGTTATTTAGGTTGATGGTTTGGGTAGACTGCCTATTTCTGTTCTATGTACTATGAAATTCCCCTTGAAAAAAATCTTCATTCTTTGGCCACTGTATCTGCTTCCTTGTATGCTTTTTGCCTTTATTGCATTGTGGAGAGATTTGGGATTTCCTTAATTGCATTGTTTTAGACTTATTCATGCAATACCACCTTGTGTGTGCAAACCAATTATTGGAGAATACTAGCTACTCTAAAATCCCAGATAGTTCAATAAACATGACATTTAGGGGGTTATTTATCAAAATCTGAATTTTTCTGATATTTTTAATTAAAAAAGTCAGAACAAACTAGAATCCACTATTTGACCAAATGTATTATTAAAAAAGCAGGATTTAATCGGATTGGGGGATAGTATGATTTTTTCAGGTTTTTTCCCAAAAAGCCCGAATTTTCTGGATTTTTACCCAAAAAGCCCAAAATAGTTGTATTTTTGGGCTAATTCCAGCACAAACCACAGAAACTTCCAAATAGGATAGGGACCTCTCCCATTGACTTATATATACAGCCTCGGCAGGTCTGAGATGGCAGATTTTTGGATTCTGACTTTTTGCATCATCATCAGACTTTAATAAATCCCAGAAAATTTGAGTTTTACACCAAAAAGCCTTACCAGACTTTAGTAAACAACTCCCTTAAAGTCAAACATATTATTATTATTGTTATTCTGCTTTTACATGTTTGGCAGTGCTTAGAATACAAAAATGTATACATCAAAAATACAAATTACAGTACTAGTCAATGCATCAAATAAAGAGGGCCCTGTCCTCCTGCTTTTTGACCACTTCTCATTAACCACACCAGGTCATGATAAATTATATGATTCGTTCTTAATATTTTCCAAGATAAAATATTTCATTTTATACATTTAACCGTACTACTACCATGCATTTCCAAGGTTTGTTTTGTGGTACAGACACATAACACATATTAAAATCCTTCGACTTCCAATATTGAAGATGAAGGATTTTGCGTAAATAGTTGGATCGAACGATCGAAGGAATAATCGTTCGATCGAACGATTCGAAGGATTTGAATCCATCGATCAAAGGATTATCCTTCGACCAAAAAAAGATAGCCAAGTCTATGGGACTTTCCCCATAGGCTAACATTGACTTCGGTAGCTTTTAGGTGGCGAACTAGGGGGTCGAGGTTTTTTCTTAAAGAGACAGACTATCGAATGGTCGAATGATTTTTAGTTCGATTCGTTCGATTTGAAGTCGTAGTCGAAGGTCGAAGTAGCCCATTCGATGGTCGAAGTAGCCAAAAAAACACTTCGAAATTCAAAGTATTTTTTCTTCTATTCCTTCACTCGAACTTAATGAATGGGCCCCCTACAGTAGCTGTAATGTATATATGCAGTGCCAACTTCATGTATTGCCCACAGAGCACAGCAGTATAAATGTATGGCCTTCTTCACGATTGATGTCCCTATACAACCAACATAGTCAAAAATATCAAGAAGAATATCAAATTAGTGGTAGAGTGGCAGCTTGTGTTTGAGCAAGAGTTATGACAGGTAGTGGCGTGTTAAGTATGTTGGGGTCATGGAAAGTAGTTAACAGAAAGGTAGTCAGAGCAATGCAGAGTTAAGAGGAATATCACTTGGGATAAAGAAATACCGTGGTATTTACAACAGTGAGCTGTCTGGGACAGGTACGTAATAGGGGATTTATGAATATGTAACAGAAGAAACAAGAAACTGTTCCTGGTATCAGGGTTAAAAGAGAGGTGGTGATGATAAATTGGAAGCCTAGCAACAAGGAGCAAAGAAAAAAAAAACAAATCTCCACTTCTACTTACAAATGAACACTGCTAGAGATAATGCAAAGGTTGTTTTCCCAAATCCACACCATGCTGTTGATCATACTCTCTCTGAGTCCTGCACTGTTGTTTCCCTAATAGAAATAGGCAAGTGATTAACCAGTGGACGGAAAGCACATTATGGGCCAGATTCAATTCAATTCAGTGAAAAAAAGTTATCTTGTGGTTGATCACGTGAAAAGTAATGCACAAGAATGTATTTGAGGAGAAAAACATTTCACCTAATTCAGTTTCAGTTTTTTCCCATAGAATGTTATAGAGTTTTCACATGATAAATAGTGAGATAGGCTTTTCTGCATTGAATTGCATCTCATCTTGCAACTTGTCCATGAGTTTTCATGTAATTGACCTTTTTGCACATCTGGCCTAAGTTGGACACAAACATACAGTTTGACCAAGTCCCCCAAAATCTGCATAACTATCTTTGAATATGTCTCCCTATATGTCTCCTTGTAAACAACCATTTTAGCTTACAGGCATCAAGCCAAAGTGTATTGGCCAACACTAAAAGCAAGGCTGACCAAAGACTCAATTGGCTGCCTGTATGTAATCATTGGCTGAACAGAAAATTGTACACGATTCAGATCTGCGGATTTAGCTAGCTATGTCAACTAATAGTAAAGATACAATGAATTTCTTGTGTATGCAAGTGGTTTTAATAATATGACTGTGGCATTATAGAACATACCAGCAGCCAATAAAGAAATTAGAATGTTTACAATGCAAGAGGAAGCAGAACAATATAAAATGTTCACCAATGAAATATTAGCAAAGACAGCTGGGGAATTCCAAGAGAAAAGTAGTTGTGGGAGCACATACCGGTTACCTCACATCTACTGCGATCCCAGCAGTCATCCATAAGTCAAATGATGAAGCACCAGAGAGACCTATAAACATTTAAAAAGGTGAAGTTTATTCCATCATCATTAAAAATAAAAATATATTGCATGCCCCTACCGTCCCATGGGCTGCACGCTCGACGCGTTTCGTTGCCACCTGCCACTTCCTCAGAAGTGGCAGGTGGGGAAAAACATCAAACTGTTCCTTTATTAAACTAAATATACAATATTAGTAGTATTAATTATTATTGTTTTTGTATTGCTATTTTAACTGGACTTCTGCAATTATAATATAATTATAATTTCTGCACCCCAGATACTCCTTTTGTGTTCCATTTTGGAACGTTTTTTACTAAGTTTCCAGTGTCACTCTTCATTCATTAATAAACATAATGCTTTATATAAATAATACAGAATGTCTTGAAGGTACAGATCATTAACATGTATGTGTTAATGTATGCAGGGCCTTTTCATTGATGTTACTGGCTTTTTATACAAGAGAAGACACATTACATGATTCATGCCCATGACTAAGTGCCCTAGGGGCATGAAAATCGTAGGGCCATTAGGAGATGTTCTTTTTTTAATGTAAACTAATAAACTGAGTTTTATAACTTTACATTGTTGCCCAGTGGATTTTCTAGTTTGCCTGAAGCTCCTTTTAATGGTATTGCTGTGTGAGTGACAGAGGCATGGACAGGGTGCAGAGTGGACAGGCGAGATATCTGGCACCATGAAACTGTAGCTAAGTTTCTCACATCACAATAAGTCTATAATGGGAATCACCTGAGATGTCCTAAGAGGTTACCTGCCAACACTTTAGCAAACCAAAGCCAGGTTGACAGGGCCATAGACTAATGGTGCAGTAAAAAGATTTTTCTGTGGTTTTTACTTTTACAAGATGTCAACCTTAACAACCACTGGAGTTATTTAAAGTATTGTGGAATGACAATCAATAATATAAAATGCTAAGTGTACGCTATACATTTTCATTTTCCATGCATAGCTGTGCTTACTATAGAGCTTAGGAAAAAAAGCAAGTTGATATATTGTATTTTCTAAGTTGTTTATGTCATTGCAATTATACCATTACAGACTAAATCACAACACTGACTAAGGGAACCGATTCATAAAGTCACAGAAAAATTAAGAACCTTGAGTTAATTTAATTCAATACAATAATATTGGACGGCTTTATGAATCAGTAAAATCTTTTCCATATCATTTCGATGTTTAAATAGAATAAAAATATTTGTAGATCCACAGCCAATCTTTCTTTTTATCCATCTGTAGCCTTCCTTACCACTTGAAAAAAAGAATCCATTGAAAAGTTTGCACCTAAATACTGTTAATATAGCTTTAAATGCTCGGGGTATTCCAGATAATGGATCTTTCTGTAATTTGGATCTTCATAACTTAAGTATACTAGAAATTCATGTAAACATTAAATAAACCCAATAGGCTGGTTTTGCTTCCAATAAGGATTAAGTATATCTTAGTTTGGATCAAATACAAGCTACTGTTTTATTATAACAGAGAAAAGGGAAATTGTTTTTACAAATGTGGATTATTTGATTATAATGCAGTCTATGGAAGACAGTCTTTCCATAATTCAGAGCTTTCTGGATAATGGGTTTCCAGATAATGGATCCCATTTCTGTATCTGCATGTCTCAATATATGGCGATTAGCATTTTCTCAAATGGATTTTCTGATTGCAGATTTGTACATCTGCCACACACATAGTTTGTGCCAGATGCTGAAATCCCAGATTCATCTGTATGCAGTACAACCAATAGTTTGACATTTTTTGTGTATTAAATATATTTGGTGGATGGAGCTCTAACTTTGCCAGTATCAACTAAAGAAAATCAGTAAAAGTGCCTTTCAATGCAGCAACACTGCTCTTGGCTTTGCCAGTATGTAAGATTATCTTTCTGAATAACTGAAGGTAATTAAATTTTTTCCAACTGTCATGACATCTTTTGTTTCTTTTGTTTATCTTTAGTTTAGGATTGTATAAAGCATTGTGCAGGGAAGAATAGTGATTAAACGTTTAATTAATTCTTTTGACTGTGACTAATTTATTACTTTTTAGTTCCTACATTGGCCTGTGCACAAAAATATTTATAAACTGCAATTTCATTGTTAAATTCTTTTTTTTTTTCCCCCACTGCAGATTTAATGCTTGTGGATCTGTTTAAAGGTGGCCCTTTATTTACCATTGCTAGTCAAAATGCAAATATAAAATGTTAATGAGATTTGCCAAGGTCACTGAAAGAGCTACCATTAAAACATGTTTTTTGCAAGGACTACTAAATGTTAATAGGGTCCATTAAAGTGTGATTAATTGGCCCTTTGTATCAAGATTTAAGGTTGACAATAGAATCCTGCAGTAGGTTGGGTACCTGCACAATACCCGCAAATCGATTGGTACTCGGCAGGATTATACTTCATGTCCCCAACGTATGGGTGGCCCTCAGATACCTGAGTGGGGTGGGATACAGGTGGCCATTCAAGGGGTAACAAAAGAAGATCAACACTTTCTAATGTAAAAATTCATCGGTGTGACATCACTGCTGGCTTCTGTGACATCATTTCCGGTCGGTGCACTATCACTGTGGATGGAACTTCAGGGGGTTGAAAAAGTGGGTCAGTGTGACTGGTACAGGCTTAGGGTAAGTGGGTATATGTCAGGCCTGGGTCTAAAAAAGCAGACCTGCGCAGATCTCTAGATGAGACCCATCAATAATGTCTTCAGTATTTGTATGTGGTCTGTTAAGGCTATAGAATGCATAGTACTTTGTCAAATTGCTTCTACTCCACCTAATCACTCGGTTCTAAAAGAAATGTGTTTGTTGCTTAGGATTTCACATGCTGCCCATAGCTGTGAGACAGGGCAAAGGTGCTAATTCGTTGATTAATTAAACGGATAGTTAACGTTTATGTTAACTTTTATTATGTTATAGAAAGCTCAATTCTTAGCAACTTTTTAATTGGTATTCATTTTTTATTTGTTCTGGTTTTTGAGAATTGCCTGACCCTGGGAGCCAATAAAGATTGTTCTTTGAGACTACAAAATGTTATCATTATTGTTACTTGTTATTACTTGTCTCTCTATGCAGGTCCTCTCCTTTTTGTATTCCATTCTGCATTCATACTCTTGCCTGGTTGCTAGGGTAATTTTGACCTAGAGCTGCTGACATTCCAAACTGCATAACACAAAGCAAAATAGTTAAAAAATAACAAATAGGACATTGATAATTTCTCTGAATATCACTGTCTGCATTTACTAAAAGTGCATTTATAGGTTAACATCCCCTTTAATTTCATATAACTACAAGGAGCGTATATGTAGTAATGAGCCCTCTTTCACTTTGACAAAAAATTCTCGAAATGCATTGAAGTCTTTGGGATTATCGCACAAACGATGATCTTCAAAGACAATAGTCAACATGTTGTAGCTATTTGTGTTATTTGTAGATATTCAGAAAGTAGATATTTTTTGACCACAGGTATATACAAACATATTTTATTTCAAATTAAATGTTTAAGCATTACTACAGTGTTTACATCCATCTTGCTTGCTGCTAACAGAACCACCAAACATGATGAACATTTCAGGCACAATTCTCCTTCATAATTTTCTTTTTTTTATTATTATTAAAGATTTTTATTTTATTTTCCATAAAACATGAACAAGCATAGTATTAGCACATATATGGACTCCTTCATAATTTTCTGATACATAAAGTGTTTCTTTTTTTAGTTAATAGTCCCTCCCTCCATCATACTCTTCTTTAAGTCACCTGTAGCTAACATTCAATTAAAATGTGACAGCTAGCAAGCAGCAACACTTACAACAATCAACTAAACTTTACAGGTTGTCAAAGGACCTTTCAATTAGCTGTTATTTAGGGCTCCTAAGAAAGTGATTGCAGTTGTCCCTTACAATACAAATACTGAAAATAAAAAAAAGAGGGCACTGAAGAGAAAGGAATGAATATTTAAATATATATAGTTTCTGTATTTGCATACCTAGCACTTAGCACTTTGAAAACAAAACAAAATGATTGTTCTGGAACTGGAAGAGGTGCTTGGCCAGTTGCTAATTATCTGCATTCATTATATTGATTAGCAAACAGAGAAGACAAAATCTAATTATTACAATCTCATATCCTTTATTTTACCATAGGATTATTGTATACCTCTCATCCTGAATGCAATAAAAGCCTGGCAATGTATAAGGGCAAGCAGCAACCTACAAATTATGATTAATTGCTTGCATTTTCCTCGTATTTTTTTTTTTACATTCTGTCTATTTTCTTTTGTTATTTTTTTTTTAATGTGCCACGATTTGTGAGAAAAAGTGTTGTGTTTGAGAAATATATGTACAACAGAAGTGCCATGATTATGTTACAGTATATACAGTATTTAAAAACATTGCACAAACACTGGTTATGTGTTCTAGAATGTCATTGAGGATATAGATATGGCATCAGGTGGCTGGTTAAATAAAGATTCAGGTTCAGTGCCTGGGCGTTTTCAATGTCAATTCATTGTGGCCAAGTGTCTAAAGAATTTATCTTAAATGGGTGGTTCACCTTTAAGTCAACTGTTAGTATAGTTATAGAATGAGCAATTGTAAAATTCAAAGCAGATTTTCAATTGGTCTTCATTATTTTTTTTTTATATAGTATTTTAATGATTTGCCTTTTTCTTCAGAATTTTTCCAGCTTTCAAATGGGGGTCATTGACCCATATAAATAACAAATACTTTGTAAGGATACAAATGTAATGTTATTGCTACTTTTGATTATTAATCTTTTTTTTTCAGGCCCTGAACTGAGAGGTAATTTGGACACTAACAACCAGATTTCAGAAATTGGAAACTGGACAGCCGCTGAATAAAGAGCTAAATAACTCAAACACTTCAAATAAAAAACGAAAACCAAAATGAAACCCAATTGCAAATTGTATCAGAATATCACTCTCTAAAAGTTAATTCAATTTAAAGTTAATTTGAAAGTTAATACTTAAAGGTTATTTAAAGGTAAACAGCTCCTTTAACTATTTGCAATCCAATAAACTCTTAAAATATCTTTGCAAACTGAGCCATGGTGAAATTCCATTATTGGACAGGTATTTGGACTTTTTGGCTTTATTGATGGCATGTACTGCTGGATAAGAATTGAATATGTTAATAACTCAATCTTTCTACAGATTTTTAAACTTTTTCAAAATTTCACTACTCATCTGTATCAAGTAGGGATACACCAAATCCAGGATTCAGCCTTTTTCAGCAGGATTAAGCTAAATCCCAGGGGGTTATTCATTAATGTGCTTTCCATGAAGAGTTTTTGAGTTGTTTTTTTGGTTAAAACTCATATTTTTGTGTTAAAAAAATAATTAATTTTTTTTTTAAAAAAAACTAAAAAAGTTTTTTAGATTTATTATATCCGACCCTGGAAATAGCTTGAATCTGAAAATACACCATCTAAAACCTGTCAAGGTCATGTAGGAGTCAATGGCAGAGGGTTCTGCAATTTGAATGATTCAAGCAATTCAATTTGAGGTTTTTTTTACTCAAACTCGCAGTATCAAATTTTTCCATTCGAGTATTTTCTTAAATAAGATACCATTCGAATTGAGTTCATTCGAGGTATAAAAAACATTTGACCTTTGGTAAATAACCCCTTAGTGTCTGACCATCTGATTCCTTAAAATTCCTTAAAATCTCGTAAAAAATATTTTTAACCACTTGTGTAGCTGCAGCTCACAGTTCTCTTTTTGACATTCATGACACTAATCTTCATATGCAAAATAGGGTTTGGATTCAGTTCGGTATTTGGCCAAGTCTTTCATGAAGAAGATTCAGCAGAATCCCAAAAAAGTGGATTCAGTGAATTCCTAGTATCATGGGAAAAAATTAGCTCATCCCTACCTCACACAGGACTCCCACACTCACACATTTGACAATATTCTCCCCTTGGTGGTGCACTCACTTGGATGATCACAGGGGCTTTCAGCACGCTTCGGGCCCTCTTACAGCCAATTGGATGGCTCCCCTGATTGTAACCGGGCTTGGTGATGTCACAAGCAGAGAAAGCTAAGGACAGCAGCTGGTTGGTTTGAAAGGAATGCAGGCAAAACTAGAGGAAGAATAATATGATCTCCTACACAAACATTTTCTTAGTTTCTTAGGTGTTTTTTAATGCTTCTTATATATTTAAAGTGTGTTAGGGGTACATTATTTATTATGATTTACTTAAGTTTTATTTAAGTTTATTAAGTTTTATTTTCAGTGTGCATTATTTATCTAAAAGTGACATGATTATGGCTATTGCATTTTATATACATAGATTTGAAACTAGGAGAAGAGTAATTCATTTTAAAACAAACAAAACATCTCCTGCTGACAAGTGTCATCACCTTTAATGCTAAGTATGTGAGCATTGTTGCATATCTGTAATTTGCATTTTTAATTCAGCCTTTGTTTTAATAATCCACAATGATGCATTTAGCACTAATGACATAAATTATAATCTTCCCCATCTTTTATGAAATAAACACATGGTTACCAGTCATGTCCTTGATTATCGATAAGTGGTGCATCATGTCCCAAAATTAATTATAGTATATACAGTGTAGTAGGCACTAGACAAAAGATTAATATTGATTAGTGATGGGCGGATTTTACTTTGCCGAAAAATTCAGGAATTTCCTGCAAAATGGTGAAAAATTCGCGAAACCGCGCTGTTTTTTTATTTTTACCCCGACGTCAGTATTTTTGGCGAAAATGCACCGGCGTACAAAAAACTTCCAAAATTTGCGCCTGGCGAATAACTAATATTGATATAATGCAGCTCCCTCATTAACTGTCACAAAATATATCAAGGAAGAGACTATAGAATCTGTTGCGCCCACATGTTTAATGGTGTTTGGAATTATCTCTGATGGATACAGTTTAATTAAATGCATGTTCACCAGTATATACAGATTTTCCTCACAGAATGACACAGTGGATATTTCATGTATATATACCCCCAGAACATAGGTATACTGAAAAAGGGGCAAGGGGGAACACTCATTGCCCCTTGGAATTTTGCCCCTAAACAGTGCCAGTGTCTACAGTGGTATACTGTAACTACCAGAAGTATGAAGGGGCGAATAGGGGGATGTCATTTTCTATGTGCCCCAAGCAGTACTATTCAAATTTTTTTTATTATTATGGCAAAATGTGTCTGTGATGTTAAATGAAAGCAGGGCAGGGAACGAAGCAGGAGTTGCTGGACTACACTGCTGCTCTTGCAACACAGCCCTTCTCAGAAACTGTCCAATCATTATAGGAGGGGGCAGTTCTACTCCAAGTGCGGACCCACAGGAGATGTTAGAAGACATAGTGCTGAAGAGCCGGGCTCAACAAAATGGGACAGTACTTTGATTGCTATTCAGTGAAGCAGCTCCTAGCTATCCACAGTCAGACAGTGGCATCTGTTACTTGACATTTAAAGACCAGTAACGTTAAATTTGTTTTTAAAAAAAATTCTTTGTATATAATAAAAAATAACCAAATGCATTAAAGTCAACGGACACGAATAATTTTGATGGCGAATTGTTGCAGCAGTTTCGCAAATTAATTCGCTTGCAGCAAAACACAGAGATTCGCAGCGAATTAGTGTCTGGCGAATTTATTCGCCCATCACTACTTTTCATCAACCATATAAAATGTTGTTTCTTATTGTGCCAAATGCTCTGCACACATAATTCAACTGTCAGAATTATATGTTGCTGTATTTTCAGATCAGTTGTTTCTATGTATTTAGGAAAGTAACTCCCCACAATATGAGACAATACTGTATATACACCTCTTTGGGGCATGTTTACTAACATTGGAGATAAATATCTGGAGAGATTTCTGGAGATGTTGCCCATAGCAACCAATCAGATCTTTGCTTTTGTTTTCTAACGTGGCTGTTTAAATCTAATTGCTGATTGGTTGCCATGGGCAACATCTCCAGAAATCTCTCCAGATATTTATCTCCAATGTTAGTAAACATGCCCCAATGTCTGAAGCATTTAGTAACAGCCAGTGGAAGAGGTGCAAGCACAAAGATACCAAGTAAGGGTTTAACTACTCCTCTGAGCAGGTTATGATGTAACAGGGGAGCAAATTAGATGCTTTCACAGTAAAAAAAAAATATTAACTAACAAACTGTATTTAAATTGCTGCTGTGTTGGCAGTAGGGGGGCGAAATGTATATTTGGGGAGGCTAACAATTTAAAGCTTTCCATTTGAAAAAATATACTGTAGATGGTTTCTTTTTGGGGAGGTATTAGACAAAACAATTTAGCATCCAATAGGATCAAGCTATTTGTAAAAATTAAGTCCATTCTTTTAATAAATCTCATTAAAAGAAATAAGACACTATATAAAAATACTACCGGTGACAACAGACTTGCTACTTTTTGACAAAGGTAGCTTTATGCTTTATACAAGTGTTCAGAAAACTTGACAACAAACAGGAAATAGGGACTATGTGACAACAGAGAACAAAGACAGAAAACAATATTTCGTACCATCTGGAAATGGATAGTGCAAAAGTGAAAGAAGATTAGTAGATCTTGCCTTATAGGTTCACTTGCAAAAAAAAAAGTTGTACCTCTGAAGAAGGTTTAAGCTTTTTTTTCCTTAATGAGTAGGAAATGAAGCGAGAAACAGATGGAATGATGATGGATAGACTATTGTACATGTTATAAGACATGAAAGAAGAATGTGATGATGTGTAAACGATGAATAAAGAACTAATGGGTTGGAACCAGAGTGATGTATTAGCAATTTAGTGAATAGCATGAGTATAAAAGGGAAATTTTACAGAATTCAACAAGAACTGAAAAAGATTAATTCATATTTCGGTGTATCAGAAAAGGGATTGTAAATATAAGTAATAAAGATAGGCCTGGGGTAGGAATGCAGGATTAGTGCTGAGAATAAATGTGAATGTTTCACATTTCAAATGAACAACAGTTTTTTAGCATTTGTTTCACTGCCATGTACTGTATTGTTATATATTGCTCTATTTATTGAAATAATTTTCTTGGCTTACAAGAAAGCATTTTATAATATTTAAAAATGGATGCATCTCTCCTGCAGGGCAGGTATTTAATGCTGACACCTGTCAATATTTAGTGTAGGTATAGGATCCTTTACATGGAAACCCAATATCCAGAGAGCTCCAAATTACGAGAAGATACTCTCCCACTCTCCCATACTCTAGAGTCCATTTTAAGCAAATACTTCTGGTTCTCAAAAATTATTGCCTTTGTAATAATAGAACAGAACTTTGCACTTGATCCCAACTAAGCTGCACAAATCCATATTGGTGGCAAACAATTCTATTGGGTTTCTTTAATGTTTAAATTTTTAGCAAATTTAAGGTACAGGTATGGAAATTGTTATCCAGAATGCTCTGGACCTGGGATTTTCTGAATAAGAGGGTTTTCTGTAATATGGATGCCCATACCTAAACAATACTAAACAATACTTGAAACATGAATTAAGCCCTAAAGACTTGTTTTGCCTCCTATTAAGTTTAATTATATCTTAGCTGCGATCAAGTACAAGCTACGTTTTTATTATTACAGAGAAAAAGGAAATAATTTAAAAAATTTAAATTGTTTCATTAAAATGGAGTCTGAGAGATGGCCTTCTCGCAATTCAGAACTTTCTGGATATAGGGTTTCAGGATAATGTATATTCTTCCCCAGGTCCTAAGCATTCTAGAAAATAGACCCCATGCATGTTCCATAATTTTCTCCATGGACATGCTTCTTCCTTATATCAGGGAGAAGAAGGTATATACAGTATCTTTCTTTTGATCCTGACTCATGCACATACAGTATTCTGCAGCATGAATTCAGTGATAGCAAATTAACTTCATAATTAAAAATCTGATAATTTACTCACAGTATTGCTACACCTTATTATCCATCCATAAACAAAGGACTTACTGTATATAACAAAAGTGATATAAAGGTGATACCATTATTTTCTAACTAGGGTAATCATACTTTAGCAACACACATTCAGAACATTTCAGTTCCTTTTTGGGGGGGTACACATCTTGTTTTTTATTTTAAAAGGCTAACCCTGTAACAGCTATACACTCAAATAGTTAATGGCTGCAGAGCTGTACATACACACACAGTCCAAGGAAAATCATAATATGCTTTGTGCCCACGTACAGTCGATCCTCCCACACCTATTTCTGAAATCCTGACAATCTTTATTACACAGTCAGGCAACAAATAAGAACTTACGTGGAGGAGATACACAGAAGAGCTTATTGTGTGGGCTGCAATCTGAAATAACGATTAAATCCAGAGACTGTTCACTCGTTAAAATTATTCAATATAATCATTTCAGATATTATCATCATCCCCAAGGATGAAAAAAGTCAGAATCTGAAAATCGTCCATCTCAGACTTGCTGAGGTTGTATATAAGTCGATGGGAGAGGTCCCTATCCTATTTTGAAGTTTCTGTGGTCTGCGCTGGATTTAGGCCTAAAATTCTGGGGAAAAATCTGAACATTTTTGATTTTTCGGGAGAAAGACAGAAAAAAAACATGCAATTTAGGAAATAATTCAGAAAAAATCACACGATTCTGATTTTCGCTAGATTTTATCTAGTTTGTCCCCAATCCAATTAAATTGTGCTTTTTTAATAATAATAATAATAATAATAATAATAAGGTCCAATTGTGGATTCTAGTTTGGTCGGACTTTGGATTTGATAATGATGCGCGTCAATTTCGACATCCACGCTTATTTTATACACGCTTATTTTGTACAAATGCATTTTGTATTTTGTACAAATGCTTTAAAGTCAATGGGCGTTTGAACAATTTTGATAAGCGCCCAAATTTTTTTGACACAGCAGATTTTGCGCCAGATTTTTTACTGCAGTTTCGCGAATTTTTTCGCTGGCGGTGAAACGCTGAAACTCACCACAAATTCGTGCCTGTTGAATGTATTCGCCCATCACTAGTCCTATTTATCAAAGTAAAAAAAGACAACAAAATACACCACACATCAGCGTTTGATTGCCAGGCATCTCCATGTACAAAACAGCATCCTTATCTAACTGTATATTAGGGGCACATTTACCTAGGGTCGAATATCGAGGGTTAATTAACCCTCGATATTCGACCGTCAAAGTAAAATCCTTCGATTTCGAATATCGAAGTCAAAGGATTTTGTGCTATTCCTACGATCGAGCGATCAAAGGAATAGTCGTTCGATCGAACGATTAAATCTTTCGAATCTATCGATTCGAAGGATTTTAATCCATCGATTGAAGGATATTCCTTCAATCAGGAAATTGTTAGGAAGCCTATGGGGACCTTCCCCATAGGCTAACATTGGCCTTGGTAGGTTTTAGGTGGTGAACTGGGGGTCGAAGAATTTTTTAAAGAAACAGTACTTCGACTATCGAATGGTCGAATAGTCGAATGATTTTCTCGAAGGTCGTAGTCGAAGGTCGAAGTAGACCATTCGATGGTCGAAGTAGCCATATTCGACCATTTGAAATTCGAACTTTTTTTCCTCTATTCCTTCACTCGAACTAAGTAAATGGGCCCCTAAATGTTGGTGTCATTTTTTTCTGCTAGAATCCTGGCGTTAAATGCAATAGCTTCTTCAAAATGTTGTGTAAAACATTGTGTAAAACATTGTTTATCCATTGCCTCTTTTATATTCCCTAGCTGCATCAAAATTTACTGGCCATCTGAATTTTTTCTTTTGACCAACAACACCAAGCTCCTCCCCCTTCCTTACAATAATAAACCAAACCACATGAGATGTTTTTGGGCACAGGTTTTTTTTATTAACAAATTCACATAAATAACGACCAGCATAAATCATCAGTTAAGTGTAAAGAAATATAAATAATTACATTTCTCCATGCTTGGAGACTACAATAACACCTTTATTGCTAATGGTCATTTTTATTCAAAGAGTTATTGTAACCAATATTATAGTTGCACATAAATGCACATTTAGCAATAACTCCCAAAGTAATGTTATCAGAGATGTCATCAAAATAGTCTGTTTGATTCCTGATCATAATTTAATGTTTAACAGATAGCTATTCAGATAATTTTCTATGCAATCTGTAGACTTTGAGACACTGTATCATAAATTAGTTGCTGAACCTCAGGTAAAATCAATTTAAAAAATGAGGGAAAGGGAAATTCACTGAAAAAGGTAAATTGTGGGCAACAACAAGTATAGGTATGAGTCCTGTTATTTGGAAGACAGTACAATTTCCTAGAAATTGGATCTCTACTAGTGATGGGCGAATTTATTCGGCAGGCGCGAATTTGCGGCGATTTTGCGCGATTCGCGCCGAGCGAATAAATTCGCGAAACGCCCTCGAAAATTCGCGTCAAAAACGGGCACCGGCGTCGAAAAAACAGGCGCCGGCGTCAAAAACGGGCGCCGGCGTCAAAAACGAGACGCCGGTGCCGTTTCGCTAATTTTTCGCCGTTTTGCAAATTTCGCGCGAAATTCGCAAATTCGCAAAACGGCGCAAATTCGCCCATCACTAATCTCTACTTTGAAGTATATCTTATGATAGCCATGACCTTATCTGATAACTTCTGGAAAGAGGAAGGGGAGAAACAGTACAACCCACACACAAATCTGACAACCCAGCATTGCTCATGGTGACAAATTGAATTGCCTTCTATGAGGAGGTAACATAGTTAAATCGGGTTGAAAAAAGACAAAGTCCATCAAGTTCAACCCCTCCAAATGAAAACCCAACATCCATACACACACCCCTCCCTATTGTCATATAAATTATAGATACCCATATCTGTACTAACTATAGTATTTGGTTTCACAATAGTCTTTGATTTTATGTCTATCCAAGAAATCATCCAAGCCACTATTAAAGGCATTAACAGAATCAGCCATCACAACATCACCCGGCAGTGTTTTCCACGTCCTCACTGTAAAGAACCACTTATGTTGCTTCAAATGAAAGTTTTTTTCCTGTAGTCTGAAGGGGGTGAGCAGAAACCTAGACATTGTGATGCCAATGGATGTGATCTACTTAGTTTTAGCTAAAGCATTTAAGTACCACACAGAAAGATAATGTTTTTTGGCCTAAAACCACTTAGCAAGTGCAATAAACAAATTGCAATTTCCAGGTTTTTTTCCATATTACAATATGGGCCACATGTAGAAGATCTTGACCTGCGGTAAATGCAGGCAAATAATCTGCTCCTCTTCTACTGCTCTTTTACAATGTTTGCCTGCATCCAAGCTGAGGCACTGTATCTGGTTGCAGACACATGGAACAGTGGAGGAGAACATTCTTGGACTGCATTCTATGCAACATCTGGTCCTAGCCTTAATTCTTCTCAGTGGCCCTGAGCCAGCCAGGTGTTCATATGCAGTAAAGTGAAAAACGAGCTTTGTCTTCAAAGTTCAGCTTTTCACTCTACTGCAGTGCAGACCAGATAAAAGTGTGGAGCTCCTACAGTAGTAGCCCGGTCTGGTGAAATTTTCATCTAGCACCGGCCTGGTGTCTCAAGTAAGTCATTATAATCACTGGGGGGGGCATGCCCCAGTGATTATACCTTTCCATCTCCTTTAAGCATCGGGAATCCATCATGGCTTTGTTCAGAAGACAAGAAAGAGAAAATGAGTTTATATACTGCAGATAACCAACTGCATTATACTATAGAAATGCAAGCTCACACTGTATTTTATATACAGCTTAAATTTCCTGCTTGTTTTTTTGATTAAAAATTCATGAAAACCATGAGTTCCTCTTAGCGTGAAATTACAGTCATTGAGTACTGTGTGCTTGTTCACTTCTTCTGCTGGCTGGTAAAAACTCAGGGGCACTGAGTCAGTAAAAGACCCTTCTGATATAAAAACTCCTTGGCTCTGCAAACACAGTCTTTCCAAAAATACACAGTTCCTATTTTTCTATATACTGTATAGTGTTTTGCAGTACGTACTTCTTTTCTTCACACTACTTTATTATTATAACTGATTTTGAATTATGGTAGTAGTGCATGTTGAATCCAAAATAAGGTATCACAACAGGGTATATTGTTTGGTATATCATCAGTTATAACTCTGGGGCACATTGCAAAGGTTTAATCAATTTCTGCTTTACTGTTTTAATAAGACCCAACTTGGGCATTTTACCTACATTTGGTAGTCCCCCACAACTCAAACATTCCTTCCTCTCCTGTAACCATGATATGTCTTCCCAACTGGACCAATGCACCCCTACTGCTTGCCTGGGGGATCCTGGATACATAGCCACAGGAAGTATGTTTGTCTGTTTCCAGCCTAGAACACAATCAACTGGGCAAAGCCCAGAATTACTCAGCCGCCTGAAATAAAAACATTTTTATTATAAATTGTAGATTTTTCTTTTTCTCCATTCAATTTTATTACCATTACTAACCCTCAAGCCACTCTTTGCTTATTCTGTTGCCTCATATATTCTAAAGGTGTTTAATATGTATTCCTTTGCTGGGCAATCCAATCACTGACTGAAGACCATAACAAACGGAAAATGTGGTAACGGTCATAGGTGTGTACCAATGAGGATGTTTGAATTGTGAATTTTCAGAAATCTTATCTTTTTATGTGTATAGAGGACATATGCACATACCCCAAGTGAATTAGTGAATACCATATGTTCTTTTCAAATCCCCCAAAGGGCCTTGTATATACCTCTTGAGCACTGATCACTGATACCATCCACTGCTGTAAACCTCCTTGATTGCGGTTAAATAATTTTGTGCACAGGTAGCTAAGCTCTGAAAGGATTTTGCCATAAACATGCTGGAAAAGTAGCATCTATCTATATGCCCATTGCCTTTCCCCTCTAAGGCCTGCTTTGATTTCTGTGCACCAAAGAAGTTTGTATATCCCAGCGTACTACCAAAGCAGTCCATACAGTGAGGGCATCAATCCTTTAAAGAAGTTGCCTTGAGTATAATGCTAATGCATGTTAAAAGAGATCACTCCAACAAGCAGATTAACTGCTATGGTGAGGTTTTTTCAGAGACACTTGATTTCTGTGCAGTCGCATTGTACACCCATAAGCTGATGTCTATATGACCACATTGTAGGGATGGCCAGATAAACCTTCTAGGCTTCTTATATAGTGCCCATGTAACAAAATAACCCAGAACAGTTCTCTGTTTTTTTTTTTCCTGTATTATGCTTCCAAGAATGGAAGTGGCTTGAAGTCAGTTCTCAAATTATCAAGTAACTAAACTATTCATTCTCTTGTCTTTAGCTTCCTCTTTCCTGTGCTCCTACGCCATCTCCAACTTTTGAAAGCAATGGGAAAATGTCAATATTATCAAATTATTGGTCTGCTATGTGTTGCTAGTCTCCTCACCACTTGCACTACAACTACCTTCTTCCTTATCTACTGTATATTAATGTTAAATGCTAAAGCTGCTCTTCTGCCTACCTCTCATTTCCTCATGAACAGTAATGATACTGGGTATTGCAGACCCAGATTGTTGGCCATTTTTCAAGCGGGTCAGGATTAGCTGCATCATGTCATTCCTCCCACTTATCATTTGCCAGGTCATAAACCCATTAGTTTTGCTTTAGCATCCCTTGTACTGATTTCTGTACCTGCAGCAGTAGAGGCAATGGTAAATGACTCATCTGCTGTGGAATTTGAAGTAATATCTCAGATGCCAATTCCTGAAGATACTGTTAAAGTCCTTCTATCCTGCTGACTACGACCCCCTTGGGCCACTGCTGCCACTTCATTGCCTAGTTATTCAGTCTGCACTCCCGCCTCCTCTCTACTTATCCACTTTGGTAGTTAGTTGTTACTGATGTCCTTTGTGGGAAATAAAATTGTGGACACTCAATTAGCACAACTACCTTCTTGAAGATGTGCCGCCATACCCACACCTTCCACTTCTGTGCTATGGTCTGCCCTGCTCGATTCTGAGCCAGCTGCTTCACTTACTTCAAAACCTGCATCCATACAGTTCCCAAAGGTGTCCAAATTTTCTACTGCTACCACCTCCCACTACTCCTGCTCCAGCTCTTCCTATCTGGATCTGCTTACCAACATGACAACTGCCTTTTGTTCCACTTGGTTGCTATGTATATTCTGACATAACTTTGATATATTCAGTTTTATAAACCTAAAAAATTAGGTAAAGGGAAATTCACTGAAACTGGCACTTTGCGGGCAACAACAAGTATAGGTATGAGTCCTGTTAGTTGGAAGACAGTACAATTTCCTAGAATTTGGAGCTCTACTTTGAAGTTTATCTTATGATAGCCATGACCTTATCTGATAAATTCTGGAAAGAGGAAGGGGGGGGGGAAACAGTACAACCCACACCCAAATCTGGCAACCCAGCATTGATAATGCTGCCAGACAAATTGAATTGCCTTCTATGAGGAGGTGAGAAGCAACCTAGACATTGTGGTGTCAATGGATGTGATCTAATACGTTTTAGCTAAAGAATTTAAGAACCACACAGAAGGATACTGGTTTTTGGCCTAAACCACTTGGAAAGTGCAATGTACAAATTGCAATTTCCAGGTTTTTTCCATATTACTATGGTTTTTCCTAGAATTCCAGTGTTATTACACATGACACAATTGCTTAGGCTTGGGCCACATGTAGAAGATCTTGACCTGCGGAGAAATGCAGGCCAAGAATCTGCTCCTCTTCTACTGCTCTTTTACCATCTGAATACAGTACATTGCCTCATTTTGGGTGCAGGCATACACAATGGATTTTGAAGCACTACATGTTTTTTAACTGAATACATTGTTATATTGGTGCTGCATTTTTGTTTTCTTTTTTGGTCTATTTTTAGGAACTTTATTTAGGGGCAGAGTTGGACCCCTTTTTGTGTGCACCAACCTAATATGTACCAAGCTAGAACACAGGAAAACAAGGTTTCACTGCTCTTAGCAATAGTACTGATCTTAATTCCGCAATGCCGCAATAGCTGCGACGGACGAGGTGATTGTGTGGGGAGAGCTCCGCCATTAATGCTTCTCTGCACATGCCGGGAATGTAAGATTAAGGGGCAGATTTACTAAGCCGGACTAAATAATTTGAATTAAAAAATATTCGAATTTCGAAGTAATTTTTTTGGGTACTTCGACCATCGAATTGGTCAAATTCGATCGAATTCGAATGATTCGAATGATTCAAAGTAAAAATCGTTCGACAATTCGTCCATTCGATAATCGAAGTACTGTCTCTTTAAAAAAAACTTTGACTTCATACTTCGCCAATTTAAACCTACCGAAGTCTAATGTTAGCCTATGGAGACCTTCCCCAGCACTTTTCTAAGTTTTTTTGGGTTGAATAAAAATCCTTCGATTGATCGTTTAAAATTGTTCGAATCGTTCGATCCTAACGATTCCATCGTTACATTCGAACGATTTTTATTCAATAATTCGATCAAAGCTTTTGCGCTAAAATCCTTCGAATTCGAAGGATTTTACTTCGAGGGGTTTTTTAAATTCGAGCACATGTTACAGATACATTTTGAACAATTCAAATCTATATGGTAGATGACTAATAACAGGCATATTAAAGATATAATGAGACTCAAAACAAAATCTATAAAGAAGAAAACTGAAGACTCCAAAATGACTATAAAGGATATAATCATACTGTGTAATGAAAATGCATATCTGGGGATGCTGTGTGGATTATGAGTAATTCACTCATTTAATCATGTGGTTTAATCACCGAAAATGAAATTGCTATAAGATTCCTAAGGAATATATATATATATATATTGTAGAAGGCTTTAGCACACACTAACGGATATAGATATCTGGGTGCAATCCAGAAAATCAATATCCAATTGCAGAAAATGCTGAAGCACACCAGGATTTATTTTATTTATTTATAAGACAACATGTTTATTTGATAGACGATTCTGCCCTCACGCGGGGCCTTTTTCAAGATACAAACATATAAAAGTGAAAACAATTTATAAACTCACCCTACCAACACCCACCGCCCAAACACCCCCCCTTTACAGGTGTGTGGAATAACCAATTAGTGAACCTCAATTCCATTGGTGTGACATAATTTCATACAGATGCAGTCTGCAAAACAAAATGTGATATATAAAGCGCTAAGTGGTTATTTCATGTACTTGCATGTATTACAAAAAAATATTTAAAAAGTTTTTTTTATAAAATCACATAAAAATGTTGCATCAAATATTAAATATTAAAATACTATATAAATGACCAAAATGGACCGACTACAGAATGTTCCTAGTACAGAGATTACACAATGTATGGAATGAACTTGAACATATTATCTTTTATCTAAAAAAGGGGAAAAAGAACAATGTTCATTTAACCCTCGAGGGACTACAGTATCCAATGTTTTAATCCAATAAACCTCTTTTTGTAGTAATAACCGGTCCCAGTCGCCGCCCCTGTTTGGTTCAGGTACCAGGTCTATACCCATAAATTTCAAAGTGGGGAGTCTATGTCCCTTCATTATAAAATGCTGGGGTAGTGGTAGGTCTGACTTTCCGGTTTCAAACGCCCGTTTGATTGAGGATCTGTGATTGCCCATCCTTTTACGTAAATTGTTTTGAGTTTTACCAACATACGTTAAGCCACAAGGGCATGTTATAGTGTAGATTACATGGGTTGTTATGCATGTGATACGATGTCTAATTTGTATTTCCTTGCCGGTGTGGGGATGTCTAAACGACTTCCCTGACGTCATATATCTACATGTGGTGCAGCCTGCACATTTATAACACCCTTTCTTTAATTTACTGAGCATACCTATGTGTGAATCATAACATTGGACGGGTCTGTTTTCATTTATAGATCTCTCAAATTTGTTCCTGTTTATTACATGAAGCCAATATATTTCTATGAACAAGTCAGGGACATTCATATACAAAAAGATACCTCATATGGTAAAGGTTGTAGCATGTTGACATAAGCAGTAACAAAAGTACTGTAGTAAAGCTACTGCAACTAGTCATGCTACAATATTGCTGTTATAAGTATTATTCATTGGTTTTAACCTCCACTCCAACTCCAACTGTTTTGTAACAAGATATTAGAAGGGAATTTTTTTTACACAAATCAGGTAGAATTTGAATTACTGGATGATAGCAATTGGGCTGCTGGCTTGGCAAATATTTTATCAAGCAGTATTAATTTAAAAGGGATCTAAAACCTCCACTACTCCAGTACTACTATAATTCTCTTAATTCTGTAGGTGAGTTGCTGAAAAACTAAATTAGGATTGTTAGAAAATGCACGAGTGACTACGGAACATATTGAGATTGAGACATTTAAGCTTCATAATTATGCTCTAATCAAACACCATAAGGGAGGGCATACTTGTTTTGTTCTAGGAAAATTGTTTTATCTTCTAACTGCACACTTGTTTTGTTCTAGGAAAACAGTTTTATCATCTAAATGTAAAAGCAGGCATAAAGAATTTGAAACCATATTTACACAAATCAGCTGGGATTCACTTTGATAGATATTTTTGTATGTTAATTGGACTGTTGACCCTGGAGATCTGGGAAAAGTTGCAGATGCAATCTTCAATTTTGCTGAACTGCAGCAAAAAAAAGTTTTTAGCATTCAAGAGAGATTTGTAGAAAAACAACAAAAAGTGTGATTAAGCAATAGTGTTTAGACACTAACAACTGGGTGTCTGGGGTTGCTCGGCTACAGCTCCCAGTATGCTTTAACACTTAATATGTTAAAGTGTCCTGGGAATTGTAGTCAAACAAGAGCTGAGTAAAGTATAGTTGAGCAACAGTATTTACATAGAACAGATATGGCACCTATTATCCAGAATGCTTGAGACCTGGGGTTTTCTGGATAATGGATCTTTCCGTAAATTGTATCTTCATACCTCTTCTACTAGAAAATTATGTAAACGTTAAATAAGTCCAATCGGCTGGTTTTGCTTCCAATAAGGATTAATTTTGTTTTATTTGGGCTCAAGTACAAGCTACTGTTTTATTATTACAGAGAAAAAGGAAAAAAAAATTAAAAAATTGTGTTATTTCATTATAATAGAGTCTATGGGAGATGGCCATTCCGTTTCCGGATAAAGCATCCCATACCTGTATTTAGATCTTCTATAACATGTGGTTAGAACCATTTCACAATGGTCTGTCTAGAAATGGGAAATACTACACATACTCTGTAGCGTTAAACCAAAGTAGGTTCAGTCTGTAGCCACTGCAGTTTAATTTTTAATGATAATATTGCAATTATGAAAAATGGATGCTGGAATGAACTGGAATAATTTATTAGTCACCGAGATTTGCAGGTCATCATTTGGAGATCAGAGTAGTCAAGATGTCTAATGATAATTTTTAGTCTGCCATTAAAATCTAGAAGAGGGGAACTGATAATAATCAAACTAGACAATGTTAGGGTAGTGAGATATTAAAGTTAACAGTGCTCAATGTCCTTAGAAAAACTTCCAAGTTATTTCAGTAAGTGCTGAAGAACTGCTTTGCATTCCTTCCTACTCATTAACCCTACATTATGTAAAATATAAAGATTAATACAAATGATAGATACTTATTTGTAAAAAGGATCAATCATCCTATTCTTTGAAATCCCATGTAAAAATATATACATGGCTATGATGTCAACAATTAATTTTTAAAAATGAGATTGAAAGAATGGGGTAAGTAATGATAATGGGGGATTTTAATTACATAGATATTAAGTGGAACAACAGTACTGCCGGGACAGATAATGGGAACTGTATATACTGGTATGGGACCTGTTATCCAGAATGCTCGGGACCTGGGGTTTTCGGGATAATGGATCTTTCCCTAATTTGGGTCTTCATGCCTTAAGTCTACTAGAAATTCATTTAAACATTAAATAAACCCAATAGGCTGGTTTTGCTTCCAATAAGAATTAATTATATCTTAGTTAGGATCAAGTACAAGGTACTGTTTTATTATTACAGAGAAAAAGGAAATCATTTTTAAAAAATTGGATTATTTGGATAAAATGGAGTCTTTGGGAGACAGCCATTCCATAATTTGGAGCTTTCTGGATATTGGGTTTCCGGCTAAGGTATCCTTTACCTGTACTTCTCGCATTACAATTTTATGTCACTGGTTGTTAAGGAGCCAACCATAAATGCTATACTGGATCTAGTGATTACAATCAACCCAGAACGTATAGCAAATGTGCAAGTAATTGAACCCCTGGGTAATAGTGACTATAATGTCATCTTATTTAATGTCTGGTGAAAAAAACAATATATACTGGGTCAACAAAAAGCCTGAATTTAAGAAAAGCCAAATTTAGTACCTTAAGGGCTGCCATTCAGAGCATAGATTGAGGCATTATGTTTTCTGCTAAAAACACACAAAATAAATAATTTTAAATCATTGCTGTTCTCAATTTATTCCCTTAAGAAAAAAATGTAGAAGCACAAGAAACACCCTATGGGGGGAATGGAATAGTGCTCACTAACGCAAAGATTGTTTGCAATTGGTTAGCAAAGTGAACAATTTTGCTTTTACAAACACTCTGCCCCTCACACAACAGTAGGATAGCAAATGCAAATTTTATAGTTTGCGCCAGTGTGCAGTGTACGTGACAAAACTACTTAATGAAAAAGTTATTAAGTTTGCTGCAAAAGTTTGCACCACCTTCAAATGGTCAATTAAGATTTACAATGCACTAGAAGCCTAATGAAGAATATTACATTGCAACACGTGAATTTTTATGTGCAAATGTATCTTTGCAAATTGTATTATATTACCCCCTATGTGAGTTAATACAGAAGAAGTTGATAGGGAAAAAAAGCTAAATTAAAAAAAAAAAAAAGCAAAGGACCAAGGACAGTACTCCACTAACAACACTGGTCCAATTAGAAAATGTTCCATTTACCACCACTCATTGTAGTCTATCCTTTAGTCAGTTCTCTATCCAAGTACAAATATTATGTTTCAGGCCAATATTCCTTAATTTAACCAGTAACCTTCTGTGAGATGAATTCCAAACTGTCCCAGACCTTCCTTCACAGTTACATGTTCAAGTCTCTTCTGAACTTTCTCCTGAGTGACTCCATGCTCCTCCTGAGTGACCCACTCCCCTATGTCTGGGCCATGCCTGCACTCCAGCACGAGGTGCAGAGAGCAGCACTGGCAGGAGCAAGGCAGCCTTGTCTTTAGTGGACAGAACCTTTGCTTGGTAGTGCTCCCTAACTTGTGTGTCTGAATAATGCTCAAGTCGGAGGCAGGTAGGGGGCAGTAGAATTCTATTCACATATGTAGCTCCAGCTCCCACCCCTCATGAATACAGCACTGCTGTATGCCAGTGGTGTTGTGGCCCTCCTGTTGGTCACCATTACTATACAACATAACGCTTTTACCAGTATAAGTGATTAAACCATTCCTGGCAAACGAAGCTTAGTGTGTAACACGATAGGTCAATGAACTTCACTACAATTCTCATTTACTGACTTAAAACCCACATTTTTGGTTTTTGCAAATCAGCACTATTGTAACTAAAGCATCACTTATTGTGAGGTACTCTATGTCACTGCCATTACAAGCTGTACATATTAGATAGACAATAACCTAATAACACATGCAACTAGCCTTTAAAATAAGCATTCTGCCATGCAGTGTCAGTCATTATGCTTTAATTATGCTTTCATAACATAGAGGTCTGGCTTGCTTATTTTACATTAACCAAACATCTGAAGAGTGGAAAAGTGTTACAGTTGAAAATGTGTGTTAAACCTTTTGCATAAATCACATGAAATAAATAACTGGGAATGCCTGGGGAATGCCTAGGACCTGGGATTTTTTACATAGATCTTTCCATAATTTGGATCTTCATGCCTTAAGTCTACTAAAAAAATCATTTACAAATTAATAAAACCCAATATGTTTGTTTTGCCTCAAATAAGGGTTAATTATATCTTACTTGGTATCAAGTATAAGGTGCTGTTTTATTAGGACTGAGAAAAAGGAAATCATTTGTAAAATGTTTGGATTAAATGTAGTCTATGGGTAATGGCCTTCCCAGAAATTAGAGCTTTCTGGATAATGGGTTTCCAATAATGGTTCCCATACCTGTATATGGACAATTATAGGATCTAGGCATTTAATGGACATCTTGTTAATTTAATTTAATGCATGGTCTGCTTTTAGAATCTAACTCTGATGTTTCTGTGCTGTAGTTTCCAGCCTGTTAACCATTGCTAATATGTTGCAATATCCAGGTGTATGCTATGGTGGAACAACAGTGTTTACAGTAGACTGGTATTGCTTTAAGAATTGATCCTCTTAGGGATGGGCGAATGTGACCCGTTTTGTTTCGCCAAAAATTTGCTGCCGGCGAAATGACGCAGACGCCCATTAAAGTCTATAGCCGTCAAAAAAATTTTGTTGCGCGTCTTTTTATTTTGACCCGTTTTGTTTTGCTTAAAATTCGCTGCCAGCGCAATGACGTTGACGCCAATTAAAGTCTATGGACGTCACAAAAATTTTGTCACGTGTCTTTTTATTTTGACGCACAACGCCATACAAGTATATGGGCATAATTTTTTCGACGAAACAAGGCAAAAAAAATCACCCATCTCTATTGATGACTACTGATGGGCAAATCTGTGCTGAAATGCATTGAAGTCAATGGGCGTCCAAAAATGTTGACGTCAAAATAATTTTACGTGAGCGTCAATTTTTATACACATGACTATTTGGTCCAAATGCATTACAGTCAATGGGCATCTGAATAATTTTGATGGGCGACAATTTTTATGCGTGCGACTATTTCGACGCATTTCAACTTTTTTTTTAGGTCAATTTTTTCTTTGACTCTGTGGATTTTTCATGGCGAATTGTCCCTGCAGTTTCGCAAATGAATTCGCTTGTGGTGAAATGCGGAAATTTGCTATGAATTGTGTCTGCCAAATTAGTTCGCCCATCACTACTGATGACTACTGCTCTAGCTGTTGAAGACCAACAAAATGAGGGTAGCAATCCCTATGGGGCAGATTTATCAAAAGTCGAGGTGAATTTTCGACTTAAAAAAATTTGATTTTTGAGCTGTTTTTTGTGTACTTCGACTAAGGAATAGTCCAAATTCGAATTAAAAAAAAATGTGAATATCGAAATTTATCATGTACTGTCTCTTTAAAAATTAGACTTCAACCATACGGCATCTAAAACCAAGATACGACTTAACAGTTATAATTCTAGCCTTGCAATGTGTTCATTCTAGAAAAAGCATTAAGCAGAATGTCATGTAAAATCAGAAATTATATAAGAATTATCATGCTTTTTTTTCTCAGACTTTTTGAATTTTCAGAAAGAAAGGATGAGCTCATTTGAGTTTTTTCCCGCAGCAATGAACACATAATCAATTTGCTCATTGTTTAGGCACATGTACCTTAAATGATAGGTGTAGTAATTGTGTCTTTATATAAAAAATAAAGAGCAGTGTAATGATGGAGAGAATGCTGAGTAAAGGTGGCCATACACGTAGAGATCCGCTTATTTGGCGATTTTGACAATTGAGCAGATCTCTCCCCATATGCCCACATTGAACTGTGCGATATCGGGCTGATCTGATCCTACAATGGGATCATAATGGAGGCAATACAGGTGGTCAGATCACAGGACCACATCAATGAACAGATGCCACCACAATCCAACAGGATTTTTAACCCTGCCCAATCGACATATGGCTGAGTTTCGGCTATATATCGATCGGGGAAGCCCATCGGACGGCCCTACAACACGGGCTGATAAGCTGCCGACTCTCTCTGATGGCAGCTTTTATCGGCCAATGTATGACCACCTTAACTGAGAAAAGCGATCAACAAAGATATCATAAGGAGTATCTGAAAGCATAGGTCTTAATTATAAGAAGGGGCTTAGTTTAGGTTTCACCATTAGCTGGACCCACTGGGTACTCTGGTAAGGGAAGAGTTTAAGAGGAAAAAGTGAGAAGTCAGCAGATGATTCTAGTTTCTGAATGCTGAAACCATCTTCACCAATCCACAGCTATAGACCATTTGCATAATAAACCCATATTTTGTAAGCCTTTTTGTAAGGCCAAATGGGTGTTAAATATATAAAACCGTCACTGTTGAACTGTTGCTGTTGCCAGGTTTTTAAATTATGGTATCATTCAGTTTACTGATCTCATATTTCTTTTGACCTCAAAAATAGATTAACCTTTTAAATGCCACAGATCGTAGAATCTAAGTTCTGTGGCAAAGGTACTTGAAATGCCACAGAACGTAGATTCTACGTTCTGCAGCACTTCCGGGTTCTCGAGCGGAGGAGCGGCTGTTAGAGCCGCTCGCTCCGTTCCTCCTCGATCCCCTGCCCCTAGGCAACGAGCAGAGCAGGGGATCGAGTGGCCCCTGGGGCGCGATCGCCCAGGGGCCCAAAAGCAGCAGCAGGCACGTGTTACTTACTTGTCCTGCTGCTGCAGCCTACACTGCGCCGTCGATCTCCACCCCCACAGCACAGAGACAGGAACCACGTCGCAGATCTCTTCCAGGGGCTCTTCCTGATCGTCTGCAACAGTCTCCAGCGACTTTTTCAGGTTAGTGCAACAATTACACACACAAACACACCAACACACACTTATTACAGTAATACACACTTAGATTCACACTTACACACACTTACACATACATTTTTGGGGATTGGGGGGGTCACTAACACTCACTGCACTTACACACACGTGCACATGCACACACGCACACATAACATGTAATTTACCATGTGTACACACGCACACGCACATACATGGCATTGTGGCTTTTTTTTTTTTTCTTATCGCATCGTCTCTTTTTTTGGCTAAAAAAAATGTTTTATTGCCATTACGAATAGCGTATTCGCTAACCGTACTGTGCAATACCTTTAGTATGTTATTTCGGTGATTATATTGCAATTTTGGGTATTTTGGTGCATTTTTAGCCATTTTATTGAATTTTTAGCCATTTTATTGCATTTTCAGCTCTGCATATGTTGTGTTCACTTGTTTCTAGCCGTATAACCTGTTTGGCCCAGCTAAAATATTCAAACTGTGATTCTGACGGCCGATAACACTAGTCTGGAAAAAAAACATTGATTTTTGTGGTTTTATTGGATTTTTTTGCATATCACTCTTTACTGCCTTATTTTGTTTTGTCTATGCATATTGGGCATCAAAGTGTTCAGTAGACCCCTGGCGTTCATATTTAGGATGTTTTATGCTGATACGTTACGAAATGTGTGGCATATAATGGGGTAAAATTCAAGCTTTCTGACAATTTTCAGAAATTTGATAAAAACTGTTATGTTCAGCATTGCTTTGCAGTTTGGCAGTTTGCAGTAGAAACACTTATTTACCCATATTGGATTCGTCAGAATGTGTACTTTCTGAAAATATATGGTTTTCTGGGGTCTCTGTACTTTTAGGGGCGTCTAATGTTGCATAATACACACACCAGGTGCTTATATTGCAGCAGCCAGCGCGTCAGCCGTGAAAATGTATATACACTATTGTCATTTGGGGGTCTCTGTGCGCCACATAGTTTGGTACATCTATGCATACTGGGCATCAAAGTGTTCAGTAGACCCCTGGCATTCATATTTAGGATGTTTTATGCTGATAAGTTACGAAATGTGGGGCATATAATGGGGTAAAATTCAAGCTTTGTGACGATTTTCAGAAATTTGATAAAAACCGTTACGTTCAGCATTGCTTTGCAGTTTGGCAGTTTGCAGTAGGAACACATATTTACCCATATTGGATTCGTCAGAATGTGTACTTTCTGAAAATATATGGTTTTCTGGGGTCTCTGTACTGTTAGGGGGGTCTAATGTCGCATATTACACACACCAGGTGCTTATATTGCAGCAGCCAGCGCGCGTCAGCCGTGAAAATGTATATACACTATTGTCATTTGGGGGTCTCTGTGCGCCACATAGTTTGGTATATCTATGCATATTGGGCATCAAAGTGTTTAGTAGACCCCTGGCGTTCATATTTAGGATGTTTTATGCTGATAAGTTACGAAATGTGGGGCATATAATGGGGTAAAATTCAAGCTTTGTGACAATTTTCAGAAATTTGATAAAAACCGTTATGTTCAGCATTGCTTTGCAGTTTGGCAGTTTGCAGTAGAAACACTTATTTACCCATATTGGATTCGTCAGAATGTGTACTTTCTGAAAATATATGGTTTTCTGGGGTCTCTGTACTGTTAGGTGGTCTAATGTCGCATAATACACACACCGGGTGGTTATATTGCAGCAGCCAGCGCGTCAGCCGTGAAAATGTCTATACATATTGTCATTTGGGGGTCTCTGTGTGCCACATAGTTTGGTATATCTATGCATATTGGGCATCAAACTGTTTAGTAGACCCCTATGTTTATATTTAGGATGCTTTATGCTGGTAATGATACATGGACAATACGATGCTGGAAAGTTGAAGCTTTGAGGCAATTTCCAGATATTTCACCAAAACCGCCAAATTTGGCAAAGCCTTGCGACTCAGTAGTTTGGAGCAGAAAGGCATGGGTACCCATTTTAGATTCTGTAGAATGTGTACTTTCCAAAAATATATGGGTTTTGGGGGGTAAACATATATTTCTGTGTTTTTACCCCACAAAAATGCAGTCAATGTGTTGATCTTTCATTAGCTGAAGTTACCCACAGGACTATTTGTATGCGCTAACTTCATTTCGGGGCCTCTAAATGCCAGATACTTTGGTAAACCTATGAACAATGGCCACCAAAATGTTCAGAGGAACCCTGGCAATCATATTTAGGGTGCTTTTTCTTGGTGCATAACGATACATGGGTGATATGGTGCTGAGAAGTTGAAGCTTTGAGGCAATTTTCAGATATTTCACCAAAACCAACAATTGTGGGAAAGCCTTGCGACTCAGTAGTTTGGAGCAGAAAGGCATGGGTACCCATTTTAGATTCTGTAGAATGTGTACTTTCCAAAAATATATGGGTTTTGGGGGGTAAACATATATTTCTGTGTTTTTACCCCACAAAAATGCAGTCAATGTGTTGATTTTTCATTAGCTGAAGTTACCCACGGGACTGTTTGTATGCGCTAACTTCATTTTGGGGCCTCTAAATGCCAGATACTTTGGTAAACTTATGAACAATGGCCACTAAAATGTTCAGAGGAACCCTGGAAATCATATTTAGGGTGCTTTTTCTTAGTACGTAATGACACATGGGTGATATGGTGCTGGGAACTAAGTTGAAGCTTTGAGGCAATTTTCAGATATTTCACCAAAACCGACAACTTTGGGAAAGCCTGGCGACTCAGTAGTTTGGAGCAATAAGGCATGGGTACCCATTTTAGATTCTGTAGAATGTGTACTTTCCAAAAATGTATGGGTTTGGGGGGGTAAACATATATTTCTGTGTTTTTACCCCACAAAAATGCAGTCAATGTGTTGATCTTTCATTAGCTGAAGTTACCCACAGGAATATTTGTATGCACTAACTTCATTTTGGGGCCTCTAAATGCCAGATACTTTGGTAAACCTATGAACAATGACCACCAAACTGTTCGGAGGAACCCTGGCAATCATATTTAGGGTCCTTTTTCTTGGTGCATAACGATACATGGGTGATATGGTGCTGGGAAGTTGAAGCTTTGAGGCAATTTTCAGATATTTCACCAAAACCGACAACTTTGGCAAAGCCTTGCGACTCAGTAGTTTGGAGCAGAAAGGCATGGGTACCCATTTTAGATTCTGTCGAATGTGTACTTTCCAAAAATATATGGGTTTTGGGGGGTAAACATATATTTCTGTGTTTTTACCCCACAAAAATGCAGTCAATGTGTTGATTTTTCATTAGCTGAAGTTACCCACGGGACTGTTTGTATGCGCTAACTTCATTTTGGGGCCTCTAAATGCCAGATACTTTGGTAAACTTATGAATAATGGCCACCAAAATGTTCAGAGGAACCCTGGCAATCATATTTAGGGTGCTTTTTCTTAGTACGTAATGACACATGGGTGATATGGTGCTGGGAAGTTGAAGCTTTGAGGCAATTTTCAGATATTTCACCAAAACCGACAACTTTGGGAAAGCCTTGCGACTCAGTAGTTTGGAGCAGAAAGGCATGGGTACCCATTTTAGATTCAGTAGAATGTGTACTTTCCAAAAATATATGGGTTTGGGGGGTAAACATATATTTCTGTGTTTTTACCCCACAAAAATGCAGTCAATGTGTTGATCTTTCATTAGCTGAAGTTACCCACAGGACTATTTGTATGCGCTAACTTCATTTCGGGGCCTCTAAATGCCAGCTACTTTGGTAAACCTATGAACAATGGCCACCAAACTGTTTGGAGGAACCCTGGCAATCATATTTAGGGTGCTTTTTCTTGGTGCGTAACGATACATGGGTGATATGGTGCTGAGAAGTTGAAGCTTTGAGGCAATTTTCAGATATTTCACCAAAACCGACAATTGTTGGAAAGCCTTGCGACTCAGTAGTTTGGAGCAGCAAGGCATGGGTACCCATTTTAGATTCAGTAGAATGTGTACTTTCCAAAAATATATGGGTTTTGTGGGGTAAACATATATTTCTGTGTTTTTACCCCACAAAAATGCAGTCAATGTGTTGATTTTTCATTAGCTGAAGTTACCCACGGGACTGTTTGTATGCGCTAACTTCATTTTGGGGCCTCTAAATGCCAGATACTTTGGTAAACTTATGAACAATGACCACCAAAATGTTCAGAGGAACCCTGGCAATCATATTTAGGGTGCTTTTTCTTAGTACGTAATGATACATGGGCGATATGGTGCTGGGAAGTTGAAGGTTTGAGGCAATTTTCAGATATTTCACCAAAACCGACAATTTTGGGAAAGCCTTGCGACTCAGTAGTTTGGAGCAGAAAGGCATGGGTACCCATTTTAGATTCAGTAGAATGTGTACTTTCCAAAAATATATGGGTTTGGGGGGTAAACATATATTTCTGTGTTTTTACCCCACAAAAAATGCAGTCAATGTGTTGATTTCTCAGTAGCTGAAGTAAAGTCCTGAACAATTTGGATGTGCTAACTTCATATTGGTGTCTCTAAATGCCAGATACTTTGGTAAACCTATGCATAATGGGTATCAAACTGTTCAGTGGACCCCTGGCAATCATATTTCAGGTGCTTTTTCTTGGTACCTAATATAGTTTGGTATATGCGGAGCAGCAAAATAAAACCTTTGAAATGATTTTTCAGAATTTTGAATTTTTTTTGAAAAACCGCTATGTTCAGACAAGCTTTTATGTTTGGTAGTTGGGAGTAGAGAGACATAGTTACCCATTTTGTAATCGGCAGAATGTGTACTTTTCAAAAATGTATGGTTTTCTGGGGTAAACCTATGGTTTCAGGATTTTTTGCCTTGGAATCTAAAGCATGCCGTTTTCTGCCTTAGTGCTTTCAAAATTTGGTAATATACTGCCGGGAGTTTTTGCTGTACAGAAAGCCTAAATCTCCCTAAAACTATACATATCTGGTATTGGCACGTTCGAGAGACATAAGGCTTTCCAAAGAAAGCTCAGTTTCTACCGAAAAAAACAATGTATAGTTTTCCTAGGTAAACTATAGGTTTCCCCTCAGAAAATGCCCCTAAAGTGAGAGAGCACAAAATGTTTCAAAAACGGCTGGCATTTCGCGTAACCAAAATGTGAAATTCTGCTGGCACTTAATGGGTTAAGGGACCATTAACACCAACAAAAAGATAAATAATTCATTTTCATAGAAATGCCATATCTGTGAATGCTTGCGCTAATTGTTCTTTGAAATCAAGGTCTCAGTTTTGATTGCAGCACACCTGTACATATTTATTCTGCAGCATGAACTGTCAGTTCAGCTTTAGACAATTCATAAACAATGAATACTGAAAGCTGAAAAGTCTTCAAATCAAAATATTGTACCTTCTCAAAATTCGTGTCGAGCTGTATCATTGTACGATGTTACAGATACTCTGAAAAGACAAATAATAAACCACCAAGACTTATGTAGGGAAGTGTTATTTTCTCTTTCCCTAAATGCACACCCCTGTGACTTTAAATCTGGATGCAGAAAATTCACTGGCACATGTGGAAAATGCAAGCAGGGTCAAGCCCTTGCATGTTTATTCGTAAGTGCAATGTTTTGGGGCAAAAACCCCTCTGTCAAGCAAAAACAAGGCTGCTGCTTGTACTGCAGTGTGACCATTTTCATCCACAGCCTGGCCAATCAGCAAGAAGGATTTTCTTCCGATCTTGTGACCTCTCTGAAGGAGGTTTGGAGCCAAAATGAAAGTTCGGCATATTTTTTCAAGGAAGAAAAGAAGGAGAAAGCATGGACTCTACACAGGACTACTGAGAGCCAGCCTGAGATTTCTCCTCTCTGCTGTGAGTGTTTCTGCTGATCTGTTTGAGTAGGGAGCTAGGGGTTTCCCCAGAACATTTACCATATAGGGAACTCCATAATCAGAGTGCAGGGAGTTAGTTAACCCTTCCCATTCAGCTATCACAGTGAATGGGGCAAGTACAACTGCCTGAGCTATTGCTAGGCAAGTAATCCCTGTAGGATAGATAGGACTTCAGCCCTGTAGTGAGTTGCCAGTGTGTACACTGGATCTGGACTGTGGATTTCCCATCAGCCTCCGTCACACATGCAGTGGATCTCCTCGGAATTTAGGAAGCTTCTCCTGCACGAGCATTTCAAGCTCAGTGTGGATTAAAGCTGACAGACTGCTTCCCTGCATCTGCTCTGCCTCACAGGATTTATTTCACTACCACTGGGAGTTGGTGAGACCTTCACTTTACACACCCCGGGGGTGCATCAATCTGGTGTTGCAACATATAACTTTGCTAGTGGACATTTTCAAACAAGGGGTGATACTCATATTGTCTAACATACATTGTTGCTGTTATTTCACTGTTCTTATTGCATCGCCTATATATTTAATTTCTAACATTACAAATTATTGCTTATCTGTCCTTATGAGGCAAATTCAGGTGACTTCGGAAAGAAAAGCAATCCGAGTGCCATCCCGCCGGCGATTTACATTCCGGCCAGCGGGAGGCAGTTCGGGGATATTAGTTGCCCAGAAGAAGAGATTTGTCACCGGGCGACTAATCTCCCAAAACCGGACCATGTGCCCTGACCCTTAACCTATCCAAACTCTGCAAATATCCCACTTAGCACCCAGTGTGGTCCTAGATATTAGTGCCAAGAAAGTATAACACTTACTAATTAGCAAATGGCATTCAAAATATTTAGCAAATGTTTTAAGCAAAAAAGAATTTCGATTATGAAAAGGCTACAACTGCTTATGTATCCTTATAAAGTCATAGAAATTAATTTTTAAAAGTATGTTTTCAGAAAACCAGACTGGTTCATCAACAAGAGAAGTAATATTAGCTCACTGCCTATAACTTTTCTAAATGTATTTGATCATGTTTTCCTGATACATTTTGTCTTGGTTCTATTACCACCATCATTGCTTCCTTCTTTCACTTTTGCTGCTCCTGAAAGGGCACCGATAGGTGGAAAATTGTTTCCCTCAGTACTGCAGCTGGCTAAAAATAGGATTTGCTATTCCCTTTGGGGAAATAAGTTCATGAAGGTCCCAAAATATTTCTGCCCAGTTACAAATAGCTACAAAAATATTGACATAAGATGGTGAAACAAAAAATAGCACCATTGTACCTTACTGTATGATAGTACAATATAAAAGCACTTTTGTTAATCAAAATCGTTTTCTCTTTGACTGACATGCTTTTAAACATCAGCTTGGAAATCTATTTGTATCAGTATACCATGTCAGCATTGTGTAAAAGGAATAAGGTTATCTGTGAAGGCCTTTAGTGTTGCATGCAATATGTAATGTCAGGGGAAATGTTCTGGGAAATACATCCCTGAGATAAAATAGAATTTCACAAAAGATTATAGAAAAAAACAAATTTAAAATACAGATTCAGTACATTCAAAGACCTGTGTCACAATAAATACTAAAGAAAAGTTTATGAAATGAAAGCAATTTTGTTTTTCATACATGTTTGGTTTGCCTGTAACAATCTATGTAAAGCCTGGGTATCTGAGCTGATGAACATGACCATATCCTGTCTAGTCCCTATTAGGCTAATTTAGTAATTAGAAAATTGAGCATGTGAGTTGGTTCCTAGGAGGTAAAATGTTTCTACTATAGTATACAGGGAGTCCTCGAGTTACATACACCTGATTTACATACAACTCATACTTACAAGCAGAGGCTATTACAGTATTGTACTGTGGTTTGATTGGCCTTTATTAGCATTTAGCTTTAATAAACCACCTGCCCCAATCCCCTCTGGCTTGTGCTGTCTACTGCAGAGCACAGAAAGGTAAACATACTGTAAATACTATGTTAAGACCAACATCTGTCTAAGTTGCATTTAATAAGTAAATATATATGTTTCAATTTACATACAAATTCAACAAACCTACACACCCTAATGTAACCCAGGAACTGCCTAAAGATACATTGTTAAGTTGGGTTGAAAAAAGACCAAAGTTCAACCCCTTCATAGATACCTTAGTGCACATACAGTACATACATACACTGACCCCTCCATACAGTCACAGAAACTATTTATAACAATATCTATACTAATTATAGTATATATTATTTATTATCACTATAACATTGAATATTATGCTTGTAAGAGAAATCATCCAAGCCACTCTTAAAGGCATTAACTGAATCAGCATCACAACATCACCCGGCAGTGCATTCCACAACCTCACTGTCCTGACTGTGAAGAACCTCCTATGCTGCTTCATATGAAAATTATTTTCCTCTAGCCTGTTGATTCTTATGGGAAAAAAATATCCCCCACTAGTTGTCTATTAAGTCATGTAATGTACTTGTAAAGAGTTATCATGTCCTCTTGCAAGTGCCTTTTTTTCAGAGAAAACAACCCCAACCTTGACAGTCTACCATCATAATTTAAATCTTTCATATACTTAACCACTTTAGTTGCACGTCTCTGCACTCTCTCCAGCTCATTTATATCCCTTTTACGGACTGGCAAGGCTTTACCAGGGACCTATAAAGAGGCATAATTATGATCCCTTAAATGAATGCTGTTTTTATGCAAGACCGCACTTTATTTGCTTTAGTGGCCACAGAATTACACTGCCCAGAATTAGACAACTTGTTAACTATAAAAACCCTTAGATCCTTCTCAGTTAATGAAACCCCCAACACTCTGCCATTTAGTGTTCAGACAGATGTTGAACTTGCAGAAACAATGTTATGTAAAAATTTAAATTGCAGTTGATGTTTGTGAATTTGGTATTTGAAGATTTTCTGGTTTAAATCAATAATTTTGCTCCATTTCAGCTGCTATATCTGGATAACTTCTGTAAATTTCCACCACACCATGACCATTTTTGTGGTTAGGCTTGGCAATGGATGTGCAAACTGCAGAAAAATTGAAGCATTCAGCATTCATTTTGGCAACTAGAAAATTTGCACCTCATAAAACGTATGCATACAAGGCAAGAAGTGCTAAGTCACATCCATTACTTGGAATACAGTATCAATTCTAATTAGAACCATTTCTAAACTATTCATAAATGTGGAGTAAAACTTCAATGGTCCCTATTTTGCAGAATTATACAGAAGTGAGAAAAACAGCCAACTGCAAAATTTGCTCTAGGCGAATGATTATAGAGTGTTAGAAGTAATCACCTTGTAAACCATTCTCTCATATGGGCATTTAAGGAGTGGGTTTTACTATGATCAGCATTCTGTATAACTATACTTTATCACATTCATTACTGAAATTCCTCAGTCAATGATGTCCAAAAAAGTCAGTTTTTATAGTTTCTAATTTTCTGATTTCAGTTTGTCAGGTTAATTTATAAAGCCATCTTTTTCTGATTTACATGTTGTATCTGTTTATCCAGCACCAACATATAAACAATGAACAATTTATTGGCAACACATGCTCTATTTTATATTTGGAGACGTTGATTGCCATTTGAGTCCTGTTTATTTTCATCTATAAGAACGAAAACCATTGTATTCTACACCACGTAGAATATTTTATCTATTATGAAAACCTGTGCTCTTAATCTTGTGTTTCTGGCACCAATGCCTATTTTACACTTTGCCTGCAACTTGCATTGTGCTGATAACTAAATTGCTATTCAATATGTGGATTTTGACTGTGGAAGGTATTGAAGGGATGGAAATTGCAGCTCTGCAAAGGGAGCTGAGAACATATACAACATACCCTAAAGGGGCTACTTATTATGCTGTGTAAAAAGTGGAGTGAAGCATTACCAGTGATGCCCAGAGCAACCAATGAGCAATTTGATTTCAACAGTTACAAAACAAACACAAGAATCTGATTGGTTGCTTTGAGCAATATCGCAGAATAATAAATATACCCCTACATGTCTTTCTGTCTATCTGCCTTTGATTAACTAAAATAAATTCAAATGTATTGAATTTGTATTATACTGCATTAATACTACTGCAATCACTTTGATCCATGTTACATCTATTTAGGGTAAACCTAATATATACAATTATACCTGAAGACAGTGAAGACAGGATTATGCTCTTAATGAACAAAGCCAGCTGCAGCAAATGCTGACTACTATGGTGAAATGTGTGATTTACAATGTCTCTATTTAAATCTGAGACAAGCTGTTTTGCTACTTTACACCATTTAGCCTGTTCTAGGACCAATAGACAGACTCTTTATCCCCCTGGGTACTTTCAATTAAAATCGCATTCTTAGCAATAATACTGCTAGCATCTTCAATTCTCATTATCATATCTCCTTAGAAGTCCATTAACTACTTTTCTAAAACCAAGTGAATGATTACTAGAGAATATTGTGCAGGAATTCTAATTATTCAGCATAATAAATAATAATTACCACCACAGGAGGAATATCATTAGCAGTATGAACACAGCAACGCTTGAAGTCTGTTTGTTCACAATACTTACATTAGATTTTAAAGTGGACATCTCTAAAAAAAATGTCTAAACAATGATACCTCTCAAGAGTCCAGTGACTGTCTGCCAGAAAAAGGCCTCATCAAAGATCTGAGTATTCCTAACTAAACAATGACTAATGGCATAGCTTTATTTCATGTATAGAAATAGAAGTAAAATGTGGAACCATGAAATAATAATGTTATGAGCTAGTTAGGTTATGGCTGTAAATAGTTCTATGAATACATTTAAGACTATTGATGAATTCCTAAATTCTCTAAATTCTTCATGTGCTGACTCAACGAAGTAGATATTGACCTTCTCCTTCTCCATTTATTTAGATGTTTCCTTGGCTTTAAACACAGTTGATAGCATACTTCTAGACTTTTTTTTGCCATTTTTGCCACTACACTTTCCTTGTTTAAATTCATATTGCTGACTGTTCTTTTGAAGTTGCACCTCCAACTCACTTCCTCTTGATGTTGCCATTCCTCACTGATTTGTCTCCGTATCCTGTACTTCTTACTACACAGTACAAGTTTAGCTAAATTTATCTGGATTCATCTTAATGCAGGTAATATCCAGATCTAATTACCAGATCTACTCAAGACCATTCTCCTACTGTTTCTTACTGAATTCCAGATTGTTTTACTGTAATCACCTTCTGAATTTCACACCACTACCTAAAACTCCACCTCTCTAATACTTCATTGTGAATTTTTCGCCTTTTCGCGAATTTTGTGGAAAATTTGCAAATTTTTCGCCCATCACTACTGTTAAGTTGAGTTGAATGAAAATAGGCACAGGCACTTTATAGATGGTGCTTTAATGGGTGCAATTCTGCAGCATTTTTGTACCCAGTATTAGTAAAATAGCCCTATATAGTAAATGCATAGATAAACCAACTAACAGGCTTCCCAAGTTAATGCCATGGCTGAGACTTATGGCTAAAACATTTCAGTTGTTTATGACTAAAGTCAAATCAGTACCATTGTACTGTATGTGACAATACTGTTAGAGCCCTCATATATTCTTGTTTAAGAAATATGTTATCTTATTATTTAGGTATGTCATCGTAGCTTTTTGTGCTCATTTGGTTACATTGTTCCCTGGTGCTATTTTCCTTTGTTTTCATTCTGTCCTCAGCTATTTCCAAAGATACAAAAATTTGGCATTTGCTGACCCTTGCAGCTAAAAAACTATTTCTCTCTGAGGTAACAATTTTAATATGACTGTTACTTTTTATAAGTAACTTTTTGTTAAGGCCCTCTCCTATTCATATATGTTACTTTTTATAACTTAACTTGTTATTCATGCCCTTTCCTATTCATAATCCAGACTCTTTGCCTGTTTGCTAAGTTAAACAAGACCTTACCAACCATATAGCTCCTGAAATTCTAAGCCCGAGAGTTGCTAAACAAAAACTAAATTCCTGAAAAACCACAAGTAAGGAAAATGAAGACAAATTGCAAATTGTTTCAGACTTTGGTTCCCTACATCATAATAAAAGTTCATTTAAATGCGAACAGTCTATTTAAATGTTACTATTCTTACTTTTTGGAAGTAGTTTGTTCCCCCATTCACAACCAGGTCATGAATTTCTGTCCATAGTTCTTCAGGCTAATGTTTCTGATGGTCAGGACAATGTTTTAATAAATTGACACATTTACTAAGGAAGATACTTGTGTTAATATGTCAGAATGTGTTCTTCCCCCCTGGTAATACAATGGTACTGGTAATTTCTGACACATCTACCAGTGCCATTTTCAATCATTGCTTTGGTTCATGGTGATTTTCTAAAGGTTGCTATTCCCTTCCACAGTTAATCTGGTCTCTATGCTATGATTTGCCCACTGTGGTTTGCTTTAATTGTTATAAATCAACTTCACTCAGCTCTTCAAGCCCCTTCACTGCATAATTGAAACAATCCAGAAAGAGTCTGTATCAGCACTCAAGTTTAAAGTGTTATCACAATTACAACACAGGGGCCTGTTGTGCAAGCTTTATAAATCATAGAGTGGAGGACAGAAGAACAGACATAAAAAACCAATGGATAAAATTATTAACAAGACACAAATTCATGTTACATTATTTTGTTCCTTTTACAACTATTAGAAGAAGGGTATTTTTTGCTTTTTCATTATTGTGGTGAAGGAGAGAATATTTTTTCTCGATAAAACACGCAAGATAAATTTTAGCAGGATTCATGCTGACACCTCTAGTGGGAAATCATTTTACATGCTCTAATTTTTATTATTTTTTAATATATCCAAGAATTGTGTTTCTTTACTTGTATATAGATTAATCTAAGTTAGAAGAATGAGTAAAAGGATGCAGTGGTAGGAAAGATCAAATAACCAAGCATTTGCACCCTTACAAAGGTCAATACGTAAAACATTTGTAATGCAGCTGGGGAATACTTTAAGTATAGTTTATTGCAGCTATAACTCTAGCCTGAATATCACATGCAATATATTTTACAGCAGCCCTTTTTAAAAAATAAATAAAAACACTCTACCATTATTAGATGTTCTAGAGAAGACGATTATCATGATTTTATCAATAAAATGTAATCTTTTTTTTTTGCAAAATTTATTGCATTTTTTTAAGAGCAGATACCATATATATTCTTCAGGTATAATTCAAGGTAATTTTCGAGGGGGGTTCAATATGGAGTCTCCTATCATTTATGATTTTATTTTAATATGCTATTTGTTCAGTAAGTTGCTCAAAATCATATGTGACATGCAGCACTGTTTAAAAATAAAATCTTAATCCCATGCAACATATTCTCTTTGGCAAGCTAATAGTCTTCTCCTTTTAGCAAATACTAAAGCTAAAGCTAAGTTTAAAAGCCCCATTTATTAATTTTATATTTTATTGGCTGAAAAGAGAGGCATTGATTGAATCATTAATTGCTCCCTAAGTGTTTTACAAATCTTTACACATCTGTCACCATTCCTGTCATTCAGACAGATATCTTAACACCTTGTACCAACATGACTTTAATTGCTTACCAAGACCTATGCTCCTATGTTTAATACAGTGCCTATCCAATAATATCTATATAAAATTCACAGTCACAATCTGTTGATTTGTTTCGAAAATATATCATTCTAGACAAAAATAATGACATTCTCCAGTCTTGAGAAAGCAGCACTTTCATTTGAAGCAGCTTAGGTGGTTAATCAAGCTGAGGACAATGAGGTTGTGTAATACCATTGCAATGTTGTGAAGGGGTCCTGCTCCAATGAGCCAAGTTGAAAAACTCAGGCGGCTACTGCCTTAGAATTGCCCCTGGATGACAGGTTCTACTGGCTCCTTTAAGAGTGGCTTGGATGATTTTTGAATCATAAATAATATCCGAGGCTATTGTGATCTACAGGTAGTTTAGTATAGGTATCAATATACATATTTCATATGTATATGCTGGTACTGTATATAGGGGTTCATTTGGAAGCATTGAATTTGATGGACTTACAAAACCATGACTCGCCCTTGGTGATGCCCATAAATTACTGCAAATCACACAACGTATTCTCTCTATGGTATTGTTCATATACAATTGATAAATATAGAATCCTAATAAAAAGATTTAGAAGGCCATGGTAGAGATGTGTCTTGTACCACACAATTGGAATATCAAGAAGTTAATTAGTAGAAAATAAACGTTTGAGTGCAGGAGGGAAAATGCAACACTGTTTTAAATTGTTTACAAAACTGAAAGTTTTTTTAACCAATTAGAATATTTAAGTGATAATCCTAGTGGATAGAGAATAAAACAATACTACCCATTTTGCTGATATCAACACCTTGCCCCAATTTTGCCTGCTGTCCTGTGGATATATATAGAGATATATAGATATATAGATTTTTTTAAAAAATTTTCTTACTGAGGTGAGCATCGATTGGTGTCAATAATGTAGAGGGAAAGCAGTGTAAAACCATCCAGTCTGCACTGCTACAAGCAAGAACCTGTCATGCTATGGTATCTTAAATGAGCATTTCTAAATCTAGTTATATGTGTAGTCTAGATAATGATAGATAGACAGCTGAATAGATATAAAGGCACATATCAACTTAACTTTAAGTACTGCAATATTTAATATTGGTGGAGTAATATTTGTAGCATAATATTTAAAAAGAAAGCTAAGAAGTTTAATTCATTAGACTTGTTATATGGTTTTGGCCAAAGTTCAGTTTGAAATTTGAATGAATTGTGTCTTTTCTGAGCTTTCGTGAATTAATTTCAAAGAAATTCAAGCAGTAAAAATTCTGCGACAAACTCCCTGCACCTGATCACATACTGTTCCAAAACAGCTGCAGCTTTGTTTTCTCTGCAACTCCCTGCACTTGATCATATATCGATGTGCAGAAACAGTATATGACCCAGTACAGAGAGTTGCGGAAAAAACAAAGCAACAGCTGTTATTCTGGAATTGGATAACACTACATACTATTTTGCACTGTTCAAATATCTTTCTTTAATATCTTTAATGATAAATGGAGGTAGTTGCATTGTGTGCAACAATGCATTATGGAGAGTTTATTTGTGAATCATGCATATGTGCTGTGGAGCATACTGTTGCACTACAAATGAAGGAAAATATTACTCTTAGATTTTTTCTTGTTTATAGTTTTACAACTGTATTGTTATCGCTTATTAATCTGGCAGCAGCATAAGCAGGGAACAGAGGGAGGCACATGGTAGGGGTTTTCCTGCTACTGCCTGTGACCACTTCCTGTGGGAGAAGGAAGAGACACTTCCACCTCTTATTTCAGTCTTCAGACTGAAAACTGAACTGAAAGGTTATTTCTGCATTTTTTCTGCATCATTACAGATTTTGAGGGAGGATGAATAGTATACCGGAAGATTAAATTTATATAAAATTGATGGGCAAAATTGGAGGGGTGAGTGAGATCTAGGAAAACTCTGCACCACAACACAAATGGAATGGTTCAATCCCAATAATTGTCAGAAATGGTTAAACACATTATAATTCTGCAAAATTCAGGGTGCCTTTATTTCCACACTACGGGGCAGATTTATCAAGTGTCTTTACTTCGACTTCGAATATCAAATTCTACGTTTTTTTCACCGAAGTAAAACCGTTCAAACTAAAAAATTTGTTCGTTCAAACAATGAAATCCTTCGAATCGAACGATTCGAAGGATTTCAACCATCGATCGAACGATTTTTTTCCGACTTCAAAAAACTTAGAAAACTGCTCTAGAAGGTCCCCATAGGCTAACATAGCACTTCGGCAGGTTTCATTTGGCGAAGTATTGAAGTCGAAGTTTTTTAAAGAGACAGTACTTTGATTATCGAATGGTCGAATATTGAAACGATTTTACTTTGAATCCAAAAAATTACTTCGAATTTCAAATTTTTTTACTTCGAAAACTCCCTCGAATTCACTTCGACCCTTGATAAATCTGCCCCTACATGGCTCTTTTTCAAATGTACTTTCAATTATGTTTTTGTGTAACAAAATCAATATGTATTGATGAGATTCCTGTCTTGTAGGGAAAAAAAAAAAGAAGGCATGACACAGTATAGCATTAGCGTACATTAAACTAATTTTTATTTGCATTGATATGCTATTTATAAATTATGAGAATCAGTGTTTTCATTATTTTCTTGATTTTGTTCCCGTAAAAAGTGTTGTAGCACCATTCCACAACATCCTGGAGCATATATAGAGATTCCTAATCAGTACAATCATCACACATTTGAGATTGCTTTAAGAGCTTGCTTTTGTGCCTTTGGTGCTAATTTGATTATTTTTAGCTTTGTGCAATTAGAGCTGATTGTATGTCTGCAAATGGGTATTCTAAATAGGGGAAATGACAGTCTATACCTCATTGTCAGCTGATGATAGCAAATATAAAAATAACTATATGAGGAATAACCCTTATCCAAATATGAAATGCAGTATGAAAACAGCTTACTTTTAATTTGTGGCTGACATTAAGAAAGAATAGCAGTGATATTGATGATTCTAGGGCACAAAATGCAAAAATGCAGTTCTCAGAATAATACAGCAATGTGCAACTATATAGGTGACAATTGATAGCTGATATAAAATGTAAAGAATGAAGACTCTATTCATTTTGTGCTGGTCACATTGCTTAGTTCTCCAGCATTTGGTTCTGGGGTAATAAATAAGAGTCAAGAGTCAGAACCAGAAGTTTAAAAAGAGACAAATACTGCTTTCAACTGCAGTGACATTTGTATCTTGGTTTTTAGAATTAGGTTTTCTTTCATTAGACAATATCCACATATTTAGCCATCCACATATTTAGCCATCATTTTACATGTGCAGTACTGTATATGCAAATTATAGTGTACAATTGCCACTGTCACAGCAAAACCAACATATATTATGTTATTTTTGTCCTCCACTTTTCCAAAATTAGAATATTTAAGAAAGGTAAATGTAGCAGATTTAGAGAAAGTGTGACCATCAAAGGACACTGACGAAACCTCAAAAAGAAAATGCATACAGGTACAGGGAAGTTAAATGCTATAATCTCAATGTGTGATGCTTAATGCATTTGTTCTGCCAGTGGCGACCATGATTATAGTGCATCTTTTCTGGGAGACACTATTTCCAGCTGAAGCAGGCATTAAGTTCCAAATGTCAATTGAGTAATTGGATATATCCTTTTAGATTCAACTAAATTGCTCATCAGAATTACTTTTCTTTATAGAGCATTCGTTACTGTTATTTTTTCCCTCTTTGTGAATGTAAAGCTAGTTCTGCACACTCTAATCTTATAGTTTATACCAGTCAAATATAGTCTATTTTACAGCAAATTTAAACATTATTATCCAGAATATTCAAGAGTATCTATTTGTGTATGGGAAAAGTGCAGTCCATCATTCTACTGAGTGACTAGTTTTATTTGGCCATGCAGCTAAGGGTTTAATGAAGCAAACCTCTGACTAAGAGGATCTTTGGAAAAACAAATGCGGAATAAAGAGCAAGTGCCTGAAATAGTTTCTTTGTAACCTTTGCATCACCCTTTCTTGCAAACAGCCAACTGTCATCAAGATGTATTATTATACTGCAGTTTAATCTTGAGCACATATGAAGTTCCTATATTTAAGATGAATGTACAGCTGGGAATCTGGAACACCATTATTGCTTAGGAATACCAAGAATTTAGAACTTCACTGCATTTATTTGGAGCAACACCTAAATAACTTTGCTCATTCCTGATTTTGCTCACCCTGCCATACCTTGTGCTTCATAAAAAAGAATGCAAAACCTGTATTTACAAAGCTCATATCGTATCACTTGTGATGGGCGAATTTGTCGCATTTCACAAAAAAAAAATTGGAATTTCGTGAAACTGCGAAAAATTCACGAAACGTGATTTTTGACGCTGGCATCAATTGCCGGCGACAATTCCGACACCAGCGACAATTTGACATGCATTGAAGTCAATAGCCGTCCGTTTAATTGTCGGAATTTTTCATCTGTGAATTTTTGTAGCAAATTCCTGAATTTATTCACCGGTGGTGAAATGTGGAAATTTGCCGCAAATTCGCACTTGCCAAATAAATTCGGCCATCGAAACTTATCACCCCACTTTATACTGTATATCTGAAGAGTTTCTCTCGCATTTGTGAGTTCTTTCCCTATATTTATGGGAGATATTTAACTAGATTCAGGATAAAAATGGGAAGAAGAAAGCACAAAACAATTTTGCAACCAACCGAACTGGAAAAATTGTTTGATGGTGAACCACCCCTTTAAAGTGTTTTATTAAAAAAATATATATTTAACTGACAAGCCTAAAACATATTATTACTGTATGTACATCCATTTTGACAGTCTAGGTGTGTCAATTCCTAGTAATATTTCTAACCCCTCTAACAGATTTTGAGCTTCATCTAGTTATACAACCGACAAATTGTCTACTTCATTTGCATAAAATGATATAAACTGCGAATCTTTTAATTGACACCCCTTCCCTATACTTGTAAAGTTGAAACATATTGCTAGGTTGCTTTTTATGTAAATCTGTATGTTTAATATATGTACCTATTTATTGTACCGTTCTGTGTAACATGTTGGCGCGATTGATAAACACGTTGCTAATAATAATTATTCTGATATATATATATATATATATTTGCTTCTGCTATTTTTCAAGAAATGATATTTATATATATTGTTGGTTTTCTAACAATGTTACTGATTTTTCCTGGTATTATACTACCCTACTGCTGAGCCAATAACGGAACCAGATTGTATTTTATTTTTCTGTAATAAGAAAACAGTACCTTGTACTTAATCCTAACTAAACTGCATGAATCCAAAAAATCTTATTGGGTTTATTTAATGGGGTTTTTTACATAAATTTTTGACATTTTACAAACATGACGACAGTTGTCATAGTAAAATGAGCAAATTGTAGAAAGCAGTTTTTGGTAAAACAAAATGAGATATTAGGTTATATTTTCTAACAGCTTTCCATATGTTACCAGATGTATGTATGGTTCATTAAAGGGCCCATTTAGTAAACCTCGATTTTTTTCTGGTCGAGGTTTTTAGGGTTAAAAAAAAAACCTCAAATTTTTTGAAATTTATCATACCCTAAAGCTGCCATTGAAGTCTATGGGGAAAAGAGTGGATTTTGGAATTTGGAGAAGTTTTTTTTCTGCTTGAACTGAATCTCGTCCATGAGTTTTAACATGATAAACCATGAGATAACTTTTTCTCACTGAATTGAATCTGGCCCTATATCTGTATACATATTGGTGTAGATTAATGCTGTTATGTGAGTACATCTTGTTTACAATCTAATCATACAAAAGATGTTGGGAAATAGATGGGTATCTTTGAAAAATGTGGATATTATACTATTAGTACTATTAAATGAAGAAAATAGCTTTTACCAAATATTTAATCCCAATTTTTAATCATACTTATTTACTCTTTTTTTCTAGAGCTGAGCTTCAGAGGGGCCTATTCATCTTCATGGATCCCCAGAACCTGTCCATGTACAATGATGATATTAACAATGGAACCAATGGAACTGCTGTTGATCAGAAGCCTCATTACAATTACTATGCCATGCTCCTTACTCTTCTTGTATTTGTCATCGTCTTTGGCAATGTTTTGGTGTGCATTGCTGTTTCTAGGGAAAAAGCTCTACAAACCACTACCAACTACCTAATTGTCAGCTTGGCTGTGGCAGATCTCTTGGTGGCCACATTGGTGATGCCTTGGGCGGTTTACATGGAGGTATGTTTTAATAGTTTAATTGCATAACATTTTCAGTTTATTGCGAGTGAAGACAGAATGGAAGCTTTATATATCTATTAGTGATTTTGAGAATTGAATAACATTGACACAGATATATATTAACACATGCTATGTCTCTTATGGTTTTCAGGGAAGCAGCAACTGAAAATTAAGATTAGAGCCGGATATCTTATAATGGAATATTAACATGTGCTTCATAAATCTTTAACGGGGGAATGTAATAAAAGTCGCTAATGGAAAAACTATTCGCAATGCGAAAAGTTATGCCTTTGCGCGAACAAATTTTGCTTTGTGCGAATTTAATATAGCTTTTGCGAGCCCGGAAACTGTTTAGCGACCACTTCCGACAGTGAAAGACCGTTTGCGAATTTTATAGTTTGCGCCAATGCGCAGTCAATGTAATAAAACTTCTTACTGAAAAAGTCGTTATGTTTGCTCCAAAAGATTACAACACCTTCAAGCACTTCTTATGAGTGCGCAATTAAAATTCGCAATGCTCAATTAAAATTCGCAATGCTCAATTAAAATTCGCAATGCAGTAACAGTTTAAGGAACAATATTACATAGCGAGATGTGTATTTTTAGTTTTATTGGTGCGAATTGTTTTTCTCTTTGCGACTTTTATTACATTCCCCTGTAAGTCTTTAACATATCAGGTCACCATGCAATAAATCGTGTAAACAAAATTTTCAAATATTGCAAAGTAAGAGTAAAAATGTTGATTCTGCAATGTAACAATGTTTATTGTGCCCAGCTTGAACGTAGCGTAATTTTGTTCGTGAACACTGGCTCAACTAGTGATGTGCACTGTCACAAATATCAAAGGTTTTCTTTGAAAATACTTTGAATCAAATTTGTTCGAATACGATCCAAATTCGTTTCTAATTTGATTTTTTTAAATAAATTTCAGTTGGTCTTTTTTTATTTGCATTTTGAGTTGATGGGACTTTAAAAATACTCTCATCATCTTGAAATCCTTGATAAATCTGCCCCATAGTGTTTAGGCTTAGATATTTTTATCTAGAAGTAATTTTAACCAATGATTAATGGGTTCTGAATTCTGATTTCAATAATAACTTAAGAAATAGCAATGGCAACAGCAGCAACTACAGCTTCATGTATCCCTGTGATGGATATTAAAGGCAAATTGTAACTTAGGCAAATGTCACTCCAATTAATAATTTTTTGCACTATTTAACAAGTAGTGTAATGTTTTCTGTTAAGAAGCTGGGTTTTAATTAAATTACTTATTCAAGATAGTGATGCCTTGTTTATCCCATCTGCCTTTATTTTAGTGATAGCGTCCTTTAAAGCACTACTCTTAAAACCAGCTCACAAAAGCGCACGCCACCCTGCTGTAAGATAGGCGCATGCGCACATAGAACAGTGCGCACGCAACCCTGATGCCAGATAGGCGCATGAGCACATGCGTACACGGAACAGAACGGCAGACTGGACAGGGGTAGGCAGCACTTGCCAGTACGTGCCGGGCGCCCCCCAAGCTTTGCGCCCTAGGCACGTGCCTACTCTGCCTACCCCTAGTTCTGGCCCTGCATTCAGCACTTACTAGATGTCACTGCACTCCTCGCATTCCCCTTTTTTTACCATTTAATTGTGTAGCCAGGGCATGGGGAATATGGATACGGACACAATTGTGATACAATTGTGGCAAGTTGTGTGGAAGCCTGCTATGCTGAGTGGTTCTGGGATATTTAAGCATGTTGGAATGGAAGGAATGGATAGAACAGGAACAGAAGGCTATACAGGGTCTATATTGCAAGGTATAACATATAAACACTATAATACGCTTTACTGCAAAGCTTCACAACAACCTGTACAACACTGTGTATCAACACCATTCAGTTAGTGGATACAAAAGTAAATGAGCATATGTCTGTAATTGAGCATGTATGAGCTATCTGAATTATTATGATTACAGAAAATTCACACAGTGTTGAAGTATGTGAACTGTTTAAACTTGACATTGATCTCAGTAATTGTTTTTTTTATGTTTCAATGGAGATACAGGAATGCTAATTTCTAACCACTGCAATAACTGAGTTGGTGCCTTAAACCATTTTCTGACTGGAAGCTGAGGCTATTATCAAACCACTGACTCTGTTATTTTTCAGAATGTCTGTATGTTTATATCTGTCTGAAATAATTAGTTATGGATTTTAAAAATGTGAATTAGGAATGTTTTATTTGTTATATGTGAAATCCTATCACTAGGAGGCCCATATACTAAGGTTCGAAGTGAATTTTCGAATTCAAAAACTTAGAATTTTAAGTAATTTTTGGGTACTTCGACAATCGAATAGGCCAAAATTAGATTCGAATTGAAAAAAACTTTGACTTCGAAAATCGAAGTACTGTCTCTTTAAAAAACTTCGACCTCGACACTTCGCCACATTAAACCTGCCGAATTGCTGTTTAGCATATGGGGGACCTGTTTGGCTAAGTTTTGAGTAGCCAAAGTATTTTTTTGTAAAATTGTTTGACTCGAACGATTTAATCGATCGATCAAATGATTTCGAAAAAATACTTCGACTATAGAAGTATCAAATTTGATGGTCAAATTTCGACGTTTTTTAACTTCGAAATTCGACCCTTAGTAAATGTGCCCCTAGGTGTTTATTATAGTAGGTGTAGTAGTGTGCATTGTAGACCTTTTTATGTTGTATTATTTGATCTTTGATACTTGGCTGTTTATTCCTAACTTTCTCCAGAACTCTTGTCGGATTCTATATTGCTGCTTGGTACTGTATCTCTGTTTCATCCTGTATCCACAACTTGAACCAGAGTTCCTACCTGTAGGTCCTTACTCTTTTACCTGAACTTACCTCTGACTTTTCACTTTTGACTCTGATCCACCATTCAAGAACTGTATTACTTTTTGTTCCAGCAATACAGGTGCTCTCTAAGTGGGTCAGCCTACCATAGCTATTCACTTTTACTGGTGATTAATGTCTTGTAACTTTTCTTGTAAATATTTGATTTAGAATAAATTACATATTGTATTATGCATGGCTACATTATGTCTGCTGTTTGAATATTATAGCATGACAACACTGAGCTTCTCTATGGACTTTGAAAACAATAAAGCCTAAATAAATACAAGACAGATTATGCTACTACTACTACTACTACTAGTAGTAGATGTGTCTTGGGATTCTATTCTATTTTAGACAGCATGGGCCCAAGGCTGCGTGAGGTTGTACATTGTGCAATGTCAGACAGGGCCATTATATTCACAAGACAGGTCTTGCATAAAGGGATCTGTTTAAAATGCCACATTTAGGCTTCTAGGTATAAAGAATAAAGTTGTTTGGTAAATCAACAACTTTTGCTACAGGCCCATGGGGATATAGGACATTTAGGAGCAGATTTACTAAGCTCGAGTGAATTTTCAAAGTTCGAAGTAATTTTTTGGGTACTTCGACCATAGGACCAATAGGATACTAGGACTTCGAATTTACTTCGACTTTAATTCGAAGTAAAAATCATTCGAATATTCGACCATTCGATAGTCGAAAATAGTCAAAACTTCGCCAACTTAAACATGCCTAAGTGCTATGTTAGCCTACGGGGACCTGCCAGAGCAATTTTCTAAGTTTTTGGGTATCGATCGTGCTACGATCAGAATATGATCATACGATGAATAAAATCCTCCGACTTTGAATTTGAATGTCGGAGGATTCTATTCGATGGTCGAATTTCGAAGTATTTTCCACTTCGAAATTCGACCCTTGATAAATCTGCCCCTAAGAGTAGATATCTAAAGCATGTTTGTTCCCTGCAAACACTATTATATACTTCCTTTGTTAGGGCAGTTGTTGTACATTCTACACAAGGGAGTTACCTACACAGCTTCCCGATATGAATTTGAAGTAGTTCAAAGTGCAACCAGGAAATTATCCCTTTTTTACCAAAATGTACAGGTAAAAGTACATCACAGTGGAATAATTAAATGCTCTAGATACATCTGTGCATTGGGTATGAGCAGTGAATTTGTATGTGAGGTACTTTAAAAATGTGATCCCTTTATTTCAGCCTAGTATTTCATTTAATTGTGTGTGTAAAATGATACTTATTTTTATTCTCTGTGATGCCTGCAAATAGTTGCATCTGAAATTACTATTACTGCTTAACTGTTATTGTTACTTTTGAAGGTAGGCAGTAATCAGTTGTGTCTAAATGTCTTTCCATTTATCTTCTCGAGAAGGCAATCAATTTAAGGTTTGCAAAATAACTATTAAAGGCCCCAGTTTATTTTAGTCACTAAGGTTTTAACACATTTATATTGAATTAATGTTGTTAATGAATATTTTATATATCTAGGTTTATGATGATAAAAATGTAGATGAAAGGAAGAGGTCGACAAAAAAGGAACAGTAGTGAAAGAGATTTGACAAAGTAAAAAATAGAACTGCAGGAAATTAGAGACAAAAAATTCATCATCAATATTAGACTCCAGCATGACCTTCCTTTAGTGACAATATCTATTAAATTGTTAAAACTGTATTTATTACTAAAGCTGTGTTTCCTTGGGTATTGTAATCAGGCTATGGTTAGTAAAGATTTGTCAGTGTGAGCAGCATTGACTAATGTGAGCATACTAAATTCTTCCAAGTGACTATTACCATAATCATCATCATTATCTTCATCAATTTAATTCATGGCACCAGTATATTGGCAATTATACTTGGTTATATATAGACTCCAATTAAACTTCCAATTCAGGGTGCATAAAATAACCTTTTTTTAAAAAATAGGGAGTGATTAATATTTGAAGGGAAGAAGAAAATGAGATAATATGAGGAGAAAAGAAGTGATGGTCATAAGCAGAGCATAGTGTATATGACTAAGTATATGTTGTATTTTAGACGGAAAGATTTTTCTTGCCGAACGACCGATTGTAGCGAAGTCCGACCAATCCTTCGAAATTATCGTGCAGTTAGTGGGATTCGAACGATCATACATCTTACGATTTTTCGGCCGACATCTGTCAGAAAATTGATCGGCCAAGTTAAAAAAAAATTTACCGGTTCCAGTGCAATCTATCTATGTTTGCAGGCAGCTACCCTTTGTTTTTCTGGCAATATCGCCTGAAATGGTCTTTTTAGTTGATGGACAATTCGTACAATCGTATGATCGTTTCGAGATAATCGTGGTCTCACGATGACAATCAGATCTTCTAAAAATCTTTACATCTATGGCCAGCTTTAGATATGACCAGTAATTTTGATTCTGACTGCTGCTTCTCATAAAGAAAGTTGCTTTATTGCATTAGACTATTTCATGCATTATTTTCCCACTTAGCAAAGCTTTGGAACGGCATTTATTCTCAATGAAATTATAGTTCATAACCTCTGTATAACTTCTACTTACTGAAGTGGATGGAGTGCAGGCAAACTTGCTATTCCAGCACTTTGTTTACAAAATAATATCTGCAGCATTTCACCCTTCAAGATACATCACTCCAGAGTAAGGGCTGTGCATCATAACTGACCCCAGTATTCATTCAAATGAATGCATGTAAATATAAAATGCATGGGCTTAGCAAAGTCTATTTGAGATTATTCAGGAAATGATCATAGTTTTTATTGAAGTATATACAAATGTTAGATCAATATAATTAGAGGTACAAATGCATAATGAAACTGATGACTTTGTTGCATAATGTTAGTAATTGAATACAAGTAGCCGCAAGTACAACATTTTCTGATATTTTTGATGGGTGTAATTCTACATTTATTATAGTGACCACTGACCATTAATATGCCGTAATGTCTCCTATTATAATCTGGGGGGGGTGGAAAGGAAATAACAGTCAGCACACAGTTTGGTTCAAAATATCAGGGTGGGCACTTTCCTCTGGATCAAGGCATTTGAATACTACAATAAAGAAGCAATAGAGTTTTTAAAATTAAAACCAAATTTGATTTATATTCGTTTTCTCATCAATCTAATTCATCCAAGTTATAAAAACTCTGTTTTTTTGAATACATTTCGATTGGTCGAGTTTTGAATTTATGGGAGTTTTTAAAAACTCACATGAATTCAAAATTCGAAATTTTATAAATGTGCCTCCAAATGTTTATGAGGGTCTGAAACATATATAAAGTTTTATGTGTATCTTTGGTTTAAATAAAAGCATTTTTGTAAGGTTATAACAATATTGTTCCTGATGTCACTATGCCACAGCATATGTGCTTTGGCATCAAACTAAAAATAAAAGGATCACAAAGACCTGGTTCAACGCCTGATTGTAGGGATTATTCTGCTATTTAGTTCAGTATTGTCTGACATTCCCATTTTTTACTCCTGTCATTTTCCTGACTATTCTGCTCACTGTCTGTCCTGACCTGTGCCTAAAATTTGACTGTAGATCTGATTATCTCTTTTGATACCAGGTCTTGCTCCCTGGTCCTACCATCATTTCTGCTCTGACAAGTTTGACTTTGAAGATGTAAAAATATTCTTAAAATATGTAATCCTATAAAAAGACATACATTTTATGATATAATGGGACCGTGGTTTGACATTGATCAGAAAAAATGGCAGAAGACAAAGTGAAAAGTTTTGCTATTACTCTTGGTCTGTATATTGTATTATACATATAGACTAAAATTACAAAACATGCATAGGATCTATGTCACCACTGTGACAACAGTGCTTTGGCAATTACCTCTCCTGTGCTTCTAACCAAAAAGACTTACACTATTCTCATATTTCCTAGCATTATTTTTGGTTCATTATGTTTATTTATATATATATATTGTATATATATATATATATATATATATATATATATATATATATATATATATATATATATATATATATATATATATATATATATATATATATATATATATATATATATATATATATATATTGCACTAACTTAAGGTTTTTAAATATGACTTTTTGAATTTTTAATATGAAGTTTTGTGCAAATCTTCTTTAACAAGATAAAAGACTTTAGGAGGCATATTTATCAATGGTCAAATTTCTAATCCATGTGAGTTTTTTTATACTCCCTAAAATTCGAATGAATTCAAAATTCAACTTGGGGAAATTTATTAATAAAATCAAATTTTCCAAACTTGATGAATTTACACGACCTGAAAACTTGAACTGAATGCAATTTAAATTTGATCAAACTCGATTTGAGTTTTTTCTCTGAAAAAAACTTGATTGTCAGGAAAGCTGCAAACATCTTCAAATTGCTCCCTGGACCTCTCCCATTGACTTAAACAGTAATTCGGCAGGTTTTAGGTGGCAAATAGTTTAATTCATATTCTTAAAGGCCAGAGTATGATAAATCTCAAATTAGAATTTTTTAAAAAAACTCAAATCGATTTTGGATACATCCCAAGTCAATTTGACAGTTTTGACCATACAAAAGATTAAAAAATTTGAATTTGAATCTAGATAAATGAAAAATATAACTATAATATAGAGAAACATAGCAGAAATAGTTTTTTTATATGCACATAAATGAAACTGATTTGGAAAGTCCTATGTCTTTCAAGTGTGACAATACCAAGTTCGTACAGAGCCTGACTTGTATGGATCAATACCTCATGAGCACAGCAACAGAGACTGTGTGTTGTGATGGCTGTGACTGATGAGTCATCCCCTGGGGGTGGGGAGCTTTCTGCCAAGGAAGTCTGTCTGGTACTGTCTATGAGTTAAAAACTTATATGGAGAGCCAGGTATGGAATCCTGTGTTTTTAAAATAACCAGCCTAAGGGTGGCTAAACCTCTTCTATTACTATTTCTATTACTTTGAGAAGTTATTACCAAGTCTGCCATTTGAGTGAATTCCCACAATAAATAAATTGCATATTAATAGAGCTCACAAAATCAATACACAGCTTCATAGATACAAAAGGATCTTACATGTGTACCATGGCACTAAAGTGCAACAGTTCATTGCCACACATTTATAATTATGTCTCTGAGTAAGGTTAGATGATTCCAAGACAGAAGGGTTAGAGCATATGCTGCTGGTAAGCAAGTAGTTACTTATACTAAAGGCCATCAAATATATATATAGAGAGAGAGATTTCCTGCATACAGTAATTTTAGTTGAGAGATTTTTATTTATTTTTTCATTTAAGTCTTCAATCTTCTTTCAGAAAATCCCCAATCATTCCATTTTAAAATTCAATCCCTACAGCATTTCATAATCAAGAGATGTATGCTGGCAGTTCACAACTTATTTCAACTAAGCAGCTACATTCCTGCTTCCATGTAGTGGTATAAATTAAGTTCAGATTGCGCTATGCTATGAGATCCAGAGGCGTAAATGTGATATTTGCATAACAACATTGAACTTTTTAGTAAAATACAATACAAAAATTGTGTTTGGAAATACTGTAGTTAGATAGCTAGAATTAAATATGTAAATCATGATGTGTGAAGCCAGCACTATATATATATATATATATATAGTCCTAATAAACCTCCTCTATTATTTTCAAATCTTTTGTGTCGCTGCAACTCCTTGGTGTGCCGTCATTTTGCATTGCCTATTGGATTTTTCTAGACTGGCACCCACATTTACACCATATTGAAGGTGTGCGTCCATTACTCTCTCTCTCTCTCTATATATATATATATATATATATATATATATATATATATATATATATATATATATATATATATAGATATAGATATAGATATAGATATAGATATATATATAGATATATATATTGGCTAAAGAAGACTTGTACCCATTGTCAGCCTCTGTGGTGTATGTTGAAGTTTTTTAAACTAAATAGCTTGGACCAGAATGACAACTGTTACAAAAAAAATAGGAAAAAAAAGCTTGCATGTCCTTATAGCATTTTTTAATTAACAATATAACATATAGGAAACGTTTACAACTCAAGAGATTATTTTGCTTTTCTGCCTGAAAGAAGCATTTTAACAATGTAATAACTGTATACTCACAGTACATGTCCATATAAATGAAATACTACAAGGATGCATGATTTTGCAAGAATTATTGAATACGGACAGAAGAAATGGCATTAAAATGAAAATAATTTGCATCAAAACTAAAAGACCCATGATTGCTAAATCACATGGAACCTGCAAGAGCTGCTGTCACTCTGAAAATCCACGACCTGCTCTGTTTTTGCTCTAGGGGAAAAGAGACAATAACAAGTGGCATTTTTCACTATGAAACATCAGATGCACAGTGCTCAGCTACAAGAGACCTTTATTAGAAGTACTGCTTCTCTGACATTTTTTTCACCCTGCTGACATCCAGTAAGTTCCTCCATAATAGAATAACATGCTGGTGCAAGGCTTCTTTTTTTCTGTATTAAGAGTGCATACAAATCTTTGTACAGTTTGTTTGCTGTAGTGGTAACAGCCCATAAAATGTCTATTTCCCAGTGTCGGACTGGCCCACCGGGATACCTGGAAAACTCCCTATGGGCCCTCGTGCTTCTAAACATTTGACCTATTTCATGGTCATTCTCTATTTCTATGAGAACAAAAGGCTAAATAGATGGAATAATAGTTTATAGTGTTGTGGTAGACTACTGCTGTAGTAGAATTAAATGATCTTTTGCCTTAATGGACAATCGATCCGGAAACCTTGATGTATCGTGTGGTGATGTTGCGCAATCCCCCGGAAATAACGTCACAGCAGTCGTTCTTAGCTGGGGTCCAGTATTCTGCCTCCTTCTACAATGGCCAGTGGTTTATTATACACCAAGACAAAAGGTGGTCTTACAATATATCCAATCAATGAGCATGTTATGCTATGAATCAATTGGTGGAACCAGCACACAGACACATGTCCATAGAAGAGGGGGGGGGGGAAAGGTAGACTGCCCTAGGCAAACAAAAGACACCAGGACAAAAGGCACTTCCCCCGGTAATATACATATACACAGACACAGTGATCTTAGCATGGCTTGTACTGATCTTGTAAAAGTACACCTTTGTTCAGTGGTCCGTATTCCTCAACCCCACCCGGCGCCACACCCGACATGCTGCAGTCATGCCTGATGAACACAAATCGGATGGGAATCGGAATGATCGGGCGACTGTGCAAAGGTCGGTCGTAAAGACGCTTTTCCCGCATCGGTGGCGGCCATATGGCGAAATATAAGAAATTTCCACATCAGTCCCTCCTTTTTCACCATATGTCGTCACAGCAACGGCTTCCTAATGTTACAATCACTCCAACCAAAGCTTCTAAAGGGTACAGAAAGAAAAGGGAACATGCTACACTACAAATGCACTAACAAGAAGAACCGGCCTAATATTCTTGATCTTCTTTATATCTTGATCATGAGGTCCAGACTGGCCTTCAGGGAGGTGATGTCATCATACAAGGTTTCTGGTTATGTCTTCTTTGAGAAGAACAGCCCAAAAAAAGTCTCCAAGAAGGGTAGAAGTCGGTTCTTTTAGGGACAGTCCATAGTTTGTTAAAAAAAAGGTGGTGGTTCTTCCTGTGCTGATCTTCCTGAGGTAAAGGGTTCCGGATGCTTCAGGCGATGGCTCTTTATGGAATCATCACAAGGTCCTCTGCACGGCTCTTTGCAACTTGGTTCACCAAACAACAGGTCATTCTCGCCGTCACATAGAGGAGGAAAAGAAAGCAGAGCAGCATCAGGACATACACTTCAACTTCTTTAAGCTATGATCCAATAGAAAACAACATATCACCGAAGCCCCCTAAACCTTTAAAGGGGTTCCAACCCTCCTCTGCAATAGCGCATGCTTGTCCCTGTAACTCTTTCACCTTGTCAAGATGGGCCTGAACCTTGTCCCCAGTATTTTCCACCCAGGTACAGCAATCCTCCCCGATGAACTCACAGAAACCCCCCTTTGATGCTAAAAGATAGTCGAGAGCCATTTTCTCGTGAAGCATAAGGGTCTTCAGCTGTCGTTGTTCAGAAGAAATTTCTCTCATGGCTTCGACTGTCTCATTAAACATCTCGTCCATTATGATGGAAAAATTATTAAGCCGCTTCATAAGTTCTATACCCCATCCGGTCCATGCCGGAAACCATGCCCATGCACGGTTCCCTGCGGAGAATAGCTCTCTCCTGGTCCTTCTTCCCACACTCACCCTCCTCTGCACCATTAGGTCCTTGTGACCGTCGGCAATGTAGGAGGCAGGGACTAACCTGACTAAGGAGCATGACCCTCTAGTATTAGGGGGAACGACTCTATAGGCAGCCTGGCCGCACAAAAAGTAATAGGGCCCAGTTAATGAGACACAAAGGTCATTGGGGTTACGGTTACGGGCATTGCGCAACAACTGGATGGATAATGGGATTGCTGCACCCTCCTGAATGTCACACCCTCCCCCCCAGCAGACATAATCATGTCTGGTGGTTAGGTTGTTTTGTCGGGGATTCTATGGTCGATCTGGATGGTTATCCCAGATGGGCATTCGGTCCTCCCCAGGGACTTGGCTCCAAAACCAGAGCTGATATTAAAACAAATCCCGGACTGGCCTAATTGACCGGATACCCACACGGGTCTGCTAAGTCTAGTACCATAGGTGACATTACCATCTAAGAATGTCTGATTAAATTCTATGGACATATGGCGTTCCGCTGATCTACCTGAAGGACTAAACTTTCTCATGCCCACCTTGATGTCATAAAGGGCATGTACTGCCGCCATTGCCGGGATGCTCTGGCTCGGAGGGGGTTTGGAGCACACCCAGCAGTTGGACCTATTTGCTGTCTTTGCTAATTGTAAATGCATCTTGAACAGTAAATTCGGATGTGACTCCTCATAACAGTATCCAAAATACATTAAACAACAAGTGTATATAGAAACAATGCACCTGATCATTGCACTTGATAGTCCAGCAGCTTCTTGCAGTGGCTGGCGTGGATCCGCCCGTCACGGAGGTGGATGTTGTACTGCTTCTGTCTCGGGTTCCATGAGTTCAAGACAGTTGTGATTGTCTGTTGGTTCTGTCATGGTTGGGTTAGAGTCAGTCACAATCCCTTCGTCCCCCCCTCTTCTTCCGAGTCAGAATGGGTCGGGAGAAGAGATGCGGGATTGAGGATTGTACATCGTCTCAGTGTGAGGTTAGTAGGGGTAAGGAGAGTCCCTTCAGATTTGGTCAGACGTGCTGCTGAAAGATGTTTGGTTTGGACCTGGTTGAGAATTTCTTGGACAGAGTGTGGGATGAGAAAGGTTAGAGGGGAATCTAAAACTATGTCACCAACTTTCTGTAATAACACAGAAAGTATAGAGAGGACCCATTCTGAATAAAATATTAGGGATCCAATCTCTGCTGTAATTGATCAGACCTAGAAGGGCTCTCAACTGTCGGGCATTACGAGGTCGGGTGAAGTCTTTGAGAGTCTGTATCTGTTGTGTTATTAGGTGTTGGGTCCCTTTTGAGATACAGAGGCCTAGAAAAATAACCTTCTCCTTACAAAACTGCAATTTTTCCTTGCTAGCCTTATTCCCAGTGGATGCCAGATGGTTCAGTAGCGAGATAGTGTGTCTATAGCATGAATCCTTCTCCGGGCAACAAACTAATAGATCGCCCACATATTGTAACAGTGCGACCTCTGGATCCTCTGGCACCCACTAGTCTAATACCACCTTTAGCTTACAACTATATTCCGATGGGCTAGTTATGGACCCCTGTGGTAACCGGGTCCATGTCAGCTGTCTACCCTGGAACGAAAAAGCAAAGATGTATTGACACTGTGGATCTAGGGGAACAGAAAAGAAGGCATTAGACAAGTTGATAACACTAAAGTACGAAGCTTTATGAGGAATGGATGCAAGTAATGTGTGAGGATTAGGCTCTAACGAGGCATCACTGACTATGATTTTGTTATCATGGACCAGTCGGTAAGTGACTTCCTGACCCTTGGCTGATTTTTTTTTTTTTTGCCACTGGAAATAAATGTGTATTACAGGGTGATTGTGTTGGGGTTAAGACCTCGATTTGGAGATATCTATCAATCTGGATCTTGAGACTGTCCATCTGCGCTATACTCAGAGGATACTGTGGCAATTTTGGTAGCACGCAACCGGGGGCAATCCGTATAGTGGCTGGAGGTACTGGCAGCAAGCCGACATCATTTTTGTCAACCGCTCAAACCTTAGGGTCTATCTCAGCTAGTACATCCAGGGACAAATTTGTACCAGGTTCTCCAGTATACGGGACTGCCACCACTGCACACAGCAACTCGTCTGTGAGTGCACTAGTTACCACAACACCCTCTGGGGTATAAGTGATGTTGGCCTGAATCTCCGACAGAATGTCTGCTCCCAATAGGTTGATAGGGACATCATCTGAAACTAATAGAGATCTGACTGCTTCGGTGTGTTGACCTAACCTGCAGTACAATGGTTTCGTCTCCCTAAGAGTCACTGGATGACCTGTAAGCCCAATGGTGGGGGTTGTGTTGCCAGAGAGTGGAATCCTGCCTTTTAGATCTTGTGTTTTTAGAACAGTCCTGGCTGCGCCGGTGTCGATGAGGCAGGACAGAGGATATGGCAATTCCTCAAGAAATAGATGGAAATGGGCCGACACCGGTTTGCCTTTCCCCTAGTGGGTGAAGCTATGGGACTGTGTAGCAGCTCCGAAGGTTTTAACTGTTTCAGGGTCTGGTATGAAATGGTAGGTTCCCGGGGGGCCCTCCGTACTACGGTAAGATTTCCCCGGGTTTGGGTTATGTGCATGAGGCCGGTCAGGAACAACTTTATAAGGACTAGGAGAATTTTGTTCTTTCTTGTCCTCATTTTCTGGACAGTGGCGCGCTAAATGTCCTTTTTGATAGCAATTAAAACAAGTTATATTAGTACGTTTGGTGAGTTTCTTTTTCCTAGTATAGGGAAGGTGGTCCTGGGCTATTAGCTCAAGAGCTGCCATGATTTTGGCCGACTTGGCATGCAGGTCCAGTTCTATGGCCTGGATTGTTGCCATAAGGGAGTGGAAACTCATAGAATGGGCCTCTGGTCGTGCAACCATTAGCCTATCTCTCAGCTTAGGCACCAATCCAGCCAGAAATTTAGCCTTTAACATTAGATGGATGGGCGATACTGACTGGGTGTTCTCTGGGGTATCTGGACCTGGCTCAAACCCTGCATCTGTTACCCCTTGTTTTAACCTCTGCCAATAGACCGAGGCATCCTCATCTGGGCCCTGGATCGCTGTCATAAACTGGAATGGGGACACAACACTATACATAGTGGGTATTTTGTCTGTCAGTTGCTTACAGAATTCCTTGCCCCCCCGTAGCGCCTGTAATCCCCCTCAGGGCCCTGTTGGAAGTCATCCCTTTCCAAGGCCTCTATGCATTCTAATTTGGATTTGTCTATTATAGAGATACCTCTGGCTTCACATAAGGTGACCAAATCGGATTTTCCAAGGCGGCAGTAATCCGTTTTGTCAGAGGCATCTTTTGCGGATTCCGGATGTGGGGATGGTGATGGAGACAGATGAGCTGAGGCTGTTGAGATGACGTGTGTTGCTAGCAAATTTAAACCTGTTTGCAGCTCTGTCTCGTCCTTATCATTATTGCTTTCTGCAGTTCTGGCTGGAAGGAAGTACATGATTATGTTTGACCTTACTGTCTGAGACTTTTGAATGCCCTGCTGCTAAGGCTTGGTAGATTCCTGTAACCACAAATTGGCCTTCTCTAAAGACCCATGTGTTTGGAGTCTGGAGTGGAACTCACGGACGAACCTTTCCCAGATCCAGACCTCAAACGTCCCCTCCTTAGGGATGGACCATTCTAAACCTGAAGACCATTTGTGCCAATCTTTGAGGGGCTTAACAGTCCCTCCTCCATATGTGGATTTCATGTGCTGCTGAGCCGTCCTGAACTCAGAAGTGGTACCCTTCTGTTCCCTAGATTTCCCTACACCAATACTCGAGTCTCGAGCTTTTTCCAAGTAGATGTGTCCACCTACAGTGTCTACGTCCACCGCGCAGACCGCCGTCGATCCTTACCTGTTCGTCCTCTGAGTAGCTCTAGGGCTTCAAATACGAACCACGGACATTATCCACCGTAGCCCACTCAGAGAGAAGGATCAGCGGCCGAGGGATCCGGACAGGTACGAACCACGGACACCTTCCTTATCCCTCGTGCTAAATTGGCTCAAAACAGTGCCCTGACTGCAGGATAAGAGTCCCCAATGCCTGGAGTGTTGACAGCAAGTGAGAGGGAGCGACAGGAAGTTAGAACAAGGGAGATATAGTTGAACCTTCCTAGGGATTCCGGTACGAACCACGGACACCTGGTCGCCCCAGTCAGGCCAATAGGTTTTGAGAGAAAGTGTCTAGAAAAACAGATAGAAACAGAGAAACCCCTCGCCAGTTCACCTCCCCAAGTTCCGTCCCCCAAGCTTCCGGTACGAACCGCGGACACCTGGTCACTCAGTGACGAAAAGTCAAGAAAGCGAACAAGAAAGGGAACAGTCCTCAATAATTTCCCCACAAACTCCACCCCCGGGCTTTGGTACGAACCACGGACACCTTCCACCCTTAGGATGGACCTCGAGGGGAAGAGAAAAGAGAACAAAGCTCACGCGACAATTGATGAACCCGAGTAGGCTTGGCCCACTTTTTCTCCTCACAAAAAGCTAACCAGTTCACTGTTTTTTCGCCCTATACAGTCCGACTTCGCAGCACAGTCCTTATGGACATAATTAACAGGAATTTCCTTCCCAGCAGCAACTTTCATAAGCAGACAGCAGCTATCCTACACTACCAGACTTCCAATGACGGAAAAGATGTCTTCCAACCAAACCTACAGAGAATGTGTTGGTTTGAGAATAGATTAAAACAGAAAAGAGGGCTAGCCAAAAGCAAGGCAAAGAGTTAGTGTGGTAGTTATAGACAGAGAGAGAGAGTGGGTAAGCAAAAGTGTTTTAAAAGAGAGAAATGGAGAAAAGTGAGAGAGATGGGGAGAATAAAGGACAGAAGGAAGGATAAAGAGAGGAAAATAAAGAGAGAAAGAGCAGGAAAACAAGGAGTATAAAAAGAGAAACAGCTAGTTAACATATAGCCTTATGTTGTAAACCATGCAACACTCTTCCTTCACTCACACAAAAGGACAATTACAATTACAACACCATGTGATGGTCTCTTCCTTAGGAAAACCCCCTATCCTGGAGGAAGTAGGAGTCAATAGACTGCAGGGAACAGCAGAGAGGTATAACAAAAATGTAAAAAATGTTCCAAAAAGTTCAAAGAGAACTTTGCTGTTATGAAATGTAAAGATGAAAATCTATTATATACAATAGAACAACTGTTAGGGTTATATGCAGGGGATGTGCCTCCCACCAATAGCCCAATATACCTTTTCAAAAACTAAGACAACATGGCCGCTGGCACATGTGCTTAAAGACAAAGACAAAATGGCCACTGGCACATGTGCTATTTCAAAATGGCGTAGGCTCCCCCTGCTCAGCGCTCAGCAAGGGCTAGAAACTTGGTTTGTAATTCAGATTGGTCGGATTGTTACCCAACCTCCAATATTGAAACTTGTAATAATAAAAGCAATACAATCCTCCCAAACAAAAGATTTTCTCAAGGATGAAACCTATAGAGTCGCAATTTTAAAACAAACACCACTTAGTAGAGAGACAGAAAAACAAACACAAATGAAAAAAACAATGATTCTAAATCCCCTCTAGATACTGTTGGCCATATCTGCCTGCTACAAGATTATCCTACAACCACCCGGCATACACAGAAACTCCCTCCACTGGTCTGAATCACTCACAGATCCTCCAGCAGGGGCAATAACAGTCCCTTATGGTTAAAAAATAAACGAATAAACCCCACAGCAGTTATGCAGATATACCCCAACCAGTACCTGGGCAGTTAATACTGAAAAACACCACACATACACCCAAAAGGTTCTTTTGGTAGATTTTTACCTGATTCCAGCAGCCTAGAGACCACAAATCAATTTGCAGACAGCAAAAACTTTCTCAAATATGAGAGTATCAAAACAAAAAGGTCTTACCTCAATGCCGGCCTTTTTGCTGCCCGAAATAAAATATGGCTCCTTTTAATTCTGCTGAAATTAAGGGAAAAATTGAACCACCTGCATTGACTCGCCATCTGTTGTGGTAGACTACTGCTGTAGTAGAATTAAATGATCTTTTGCCTTAATGGACAATCGATCCGGAAACCCAACAGTATCTAGTTATGTCACTGACTCTTTCCCCCCCTATGCTGAACTACATCTCCCAGCCAATGAGCTAACCTGAAGCCCAGGGACCATGCTAGAGTGCAAACACAAGGCCCTGGCCTGTTTGGAAATGTCCCACCAGTTGTATCAGTGGCAGAACAAGGAGATTTATACAGTGATTATTGCTGGAGCGGTTGTACTGGCAGATACATTAGACAGCTTTAAGAAAGATTTTTTTTTAACAAGGGAGAAAATCCAAGGCTACAGATATTATGATTCAGTATAAGGTTGATCCAGAGACTGTTCCAAATGCAATTTAAGTGCTGGGAAGGAGCCAGAGCCATATTGGTACAAATAAACTGGAGAGAAATAAAAAAAAAAAATAAAAAAAAAAAAAATCTGTTGTGGTAGACTACTGCTGTAGTAGAATTAAATGATCTTTTGCCTTAATGGACAATCGATTCGGAAACCTTGATGTATCGTGTGGTGATGTTGCGCAATCCCCCGGAAATAACGTCACAGCAGTCGTTCTTAGCTGGGGTCCAGTATTCTGCCTCCTTCTACAATGGCCAGTGGTTTATTATACACCAAGACAAAAGGTGGTCTTACAATATATCCAATCAATGAGCATGTTATGCTATGAATCAATTGGTGGAACCAGCACACAGACACATGTCCATAGAAGAGGGGGGGGAAAGGTAGACTGCCCTAGGCAAACAAAAGACACCAGGACAAAAGGCACTTCCCCCGGTAATATACAGTACATATACACAGACACAGTGATCTTAGCATGGCTTGTACTGATCTTGTAAAAGTACACCTTTGTTCAGTGGTCCGTATTCCTCAACCCCACCCGGCGCCACACCCGACATGCTGCAGTCATGCCTGATGAACACAAATCGGATGGGAATCGGAATGATCGGGCGACTGTGCAAAGGTCGGTCGTAAAGACGCTTTTCCCGCATCGGTGGCGGCCATATGGCGAAATATAAGAAATTTCCACATCAATAGTATGTAAAGAAGAGACTAGGAGAATAGAGGTTGAGTGAGGACAGGAAGAATAATAGTACTGAGAGTGGGCCCCTGGTCTAGGGTTTTTTGGTGGGCCCCTGGTCTACGGTTTTTGGGTGGGCCCCTGGTGTCCCAGTCCGACACTGCTATTTCCTAATATCCTGGGTCATGTTTAGACAATGATGGAACAAAGTGACTGAATGGCTGGATTTCATCATTTTATTCTTATGTAGTCAAATTACTAGCGCTAGTGCTTTACCCCACGTGGAGTTCTGTAGCTACTGTCTGCTCTAAAGTAGTGTATCCACTTTAAGGTGACTTTTTATAACTGTGATTTAATCCTCCTCCTGTAAATGACTAAACTGGTGGCAGGTGGATATGTGTAAGTGACTGTTAACTAGAAATTAGCTAAACCTGCACAGAATTTTTAGGCAGTGCAACATTTTTTATTAATGTGGTCTAATGGCAGGAATATAGGTTATTTTTATATTTCCCAGTGCTGTAAAATAAATGTGTGTATACAAAGAACATACAGAATTACAAACATAAAACACTCATTATTACTTACATAGTACCAGTAAATGATCCAAAGGTAAGGAAGGCCCTGTGCAAAAGAGCTTACAATCTAAAAGGGAAAGGAATTAAATCACAATATGTGGGTATGGGCAATGTGAGATATGTAGCACATGGAATTGCATTTGGTAGCTAAGCAAAATGAGGGTAGGCTTCTCTAAATTAGTGTGTTTAAGAGATCTTTTGAAAGCAGAAAGGTTGTAAGAAAGTTGGAGAGACGGTGGAAGACCAGAGGAGGGGTGCAGCCCTTGCAAGTACGATGGGCTGAAAACTCTGGTATCTCAAAACTCTCATGGTCCTGTATAAGTCAATGGGGAAGGTCCCAGTGTCTGTGCTGCTGTCTATACCAATATCTGATGATTTTGTGGATTTAGACCTAAAGCCCCAAAAGTCCGAAAAGTTTGTGGTTTGTGCTGGAAAAATCTGTAAAATTCAGAGTTTTTGGGCAAACGTTCCGAACCTTTTTTTTCTGGCTTTTTTAGTGATGAATAAGGTCCATTCGGGAATTCGGAGTTCCTCTTTTGTATCTTAGAAATACTGAGATAAATTCAGACCTTGATAAAAAAAAAACCTTGATGTCCTGCACTCCCAGTTAAAGTGGGATTGTATGTGTTTGTATTCATAATCCGTTATAATATACAGCTGTACTACTCTCTATTACTTTTGGATATCCAACAACAGCTTGGATGGTTGTTTCTATAAAATGTGAACTATAAAGCTCTATTTATTTTGCTGGGGTTTTTTTGAGGTAGGGAATATTATCAATGCTTTCTTGGTATCACAGGCTTAGCTACTAGTCATTAGAAGGTGTATGCATACTTAGAATAAGAAGCAATTTATTTATTAGCCCATTATTAGTTCATCCAACTTAACTCATGCGTCAGACTCTCATATTTGCATTTTGGCTCTTTGGTGACTATAGAATAAAAACAATTATTTTTGCCTCTTTCATTTCCTGCAGCTTCCGATTCACAATCCATGCATCACAACTAAATCTTTGAATTAAAAAAAATAGTTTTAATTGTAAAAAGGTGTAATTTTAGTGAAGAGAAAGTAACATTTCTGAGATGCACCCGGGATGAAATAACTACACAAATTACTTGCAGCCCTATAAGCAATACTGTAGAATAAACCCCATGAAATGCAGCTTTGCTCCATCAGTCCTGCAGGATATTTCAGATCAACCCTCTCAGCCATCTACCTTACTTTAAGCCCAATGGCTCTCCCCCATTGCTCTCTTCCTCGTGATCCGCATATAAATTGATCTCAGCATATTAAATCCACTCATTTACCTTGATTAAAAAAACCTGTAAACCAGAAATACTGGAAAATTTACACAAACTGGGACTTGTAGAATAAAGACCTGACAGACTTACACACCAGTTGTAGAATATTTCATTCACCCCAAGCATTCTGACTTTTTCCGCACAAATTCATGCAGTCTGGGTTGAACTGCATTTGATTAGGCAGAAGAATCTATACAATGGACAGTGCACAATTAAGTGTCAACACAACAACAAACCCATACCATACCCTCTTATAAGGGAATGTAATATAGGTTGCTAACAAATAAATATTCACATTGAGAACAATTTAGCCTTTGTGCAAACATTTTGCAAACTCTTTTCCCCTCATTCCACAGTAGGATAGCGTTTGCAAATGTTATAGTTTGCGCAGCGCACAGTGTATGTATGTATCTTCCTACTGTAAAAGTTGCTATGTTTGCTCCAAAATTTTTTCGCTACAATGAACATTCACAAAGCTACAAAAGTCTAATGAATAATATTACCTCGGAACATGCAAAATTGTATTCTTATTTGTGCACAAAATTTTTTTTAAAATTGCAAAGTATCACCATTTACCATAACGGAGCATAACCAATGCTTACGTGTTTAAATGATTCAAACCAAAGTTTGTTGCAATTCAGTAACAGCTTAAAGTTCATGCTCTACAACCTTATACTATCGATAGAACATTTTTCTGGTTTGCTACCTTTTTGCTGTGTTTATTTGCCTCAGGAAAATATTTGGTTCTCCTGCCATTTACTGTCATCTGCAGCAAGTGTCTCTGCTTGAAAACAAACCAACACAGATTTACTTTCATGTGAGACTTTTCCTTAGGCTACTATTAGCCATTATAAGAAAACTCCTCCTTGAGCGAGAACTTTTGTTTCACCAATATTTTATTTATACAAAATAGATATTTTATTGAATGCTGGAAAATATTCTACAGATTTGCCAAAGTTTATAAGCCACCTCACGTTAGTTTATGTGGTCCTACAGTATATATCACAAATTTGCCTTGATTTTATGTTTTGTACATCAAAGACAAAGTAGTCATTATTCAGTAATTAAAGCCGAATTTATGATTAGCTTCCAAAGGACATATTTGAGTATCTTGGATATAATGATTTGATGAAATCCCAGCATTGCAAATTAAGATTCTCTCTATAATTATAATATGTATACATTACCAATAAACTCAAGTATCTAAGTTAAATTGAAATGCAGAAATGAATTTACTGAATGTGTAATAGTCATGCTGAAATCAAGCTAACAATTAACAAACCACTTGTTTAAATGCAAAATACAAAAGGCTTTGTAAAACAATATGTGGCTATTTTATCTGTATTCCATAAAGCTATACAACACATTATCATGTTTCATTAAGGTACTTTTTTCCATCCTTAGATTTAACCTCAAAGATTGCATATTGGGATTGCTTGGAGATTGCGTAGCCTAGTTGTGTCATGTAGCGTTGATGTCTAGGGAGATATATTAATAGGAAGAGGTTAGGGTATTGGTCACTGGTGGGTTGTGCATAGAAAATGAATGTAAGGAACTAAAGAAATCAGGAATACTTGCCTCAAAATGATTGTTTTACTGGTCTTGCAAAAATTCAGTTGCCTGTAGTTAGAGATGCATTTTAAAACTATTTTCCTGTGGTTCATCATAATATGTTGCTAACATTCTTTAACTACAGTTTGTACAGTTTGTTGTGTTTCATCAAGGCACTGAATATTATATCATTCATCTCTTTTATCACTCCTATAAAGATATTGTACAGTATATGCTTCCAACTGGTTTCCTAGTTCAGAACATCTCTAAAAGTTAATTCTCTTTTATCAAATACACATCTACGCTATTGATTTTCTGTTCTAACGGCTCTTTCTACTTCCTAGGTGGTTGGCGAATGGAGGTTTAGTCGGATCCACTGTGATATCTTTGTCACCCTTGATGTTATGATGTGTACAGCAAGTATACTTAATCTATGTGCCATCAGCATCGACAGGTAAGAGGCACCACAATAGGCCAAACTTTACTTTTCTGACACAGGTGGCTTTTAACTTTATGTTCACCTCATCCATATAAACATCTATTCTCTGAATATGCTTTGGGAATTCATGCCAAGTCTATTCATATTCTGTCTAGAGTTGATAACAGCTAGCATTCATTTCTATTTCTTTTTTTTTGTAATCAAAGACATTCATTTCTATTTCTATTTCTATTCAAGTAGTAGATCAAATATGTTTTTGAGAAAACATTAAAACAGATTAGGCTTTTATCTGACATTACTCTGACAATGGATTTCATAGATTTAGGTATCATGTGCATACTTAAAGGAAAATTATGTTACAGAGATATCAGTGAGAGACTTTTGATAGCAAGAGGTTTTTAGAGCATCACTAGGAAATGTAGATACTAAGAGGATTTTTTGGCTTTGTCAATTTGTATTCCTTTTACAACATAACACTTACTCAAGATGGTGAGCAATTTAAAAGTCCAGGATTAAGAGAATAGTTTATGGATGTGAAATAGTCAGTCAGTTTAACAGTATGTACCATATAAACGTAAGAGGTGGGCCACAGTGTAATGAGATAAGCAGAAGGTGTCAACTTTAACTTTTGTAATATTGAGAGAGAATCACAGCCAGCACGTAGTACACCGTTTCTTAGAGAAAAGTCAATTTATTTAGCAACTGAACTCAAAGTAGCTTTTAAGTAAATGAAAATATAACACACATCTTACTTCAGCTTGTGAAATCCTTTGGTTTTCTCAGTGTCCAAAGTAGGCCTGGTCAGTCCACTTGAGGCCAAACAACAAAACCCGCACTGCCCAGTATTAGTCAATGTTTTTCACAGTCCTTTGTACACAGGGGTTTGTTTTTGTTTGTCCTTTCCAACACACCATAGAGAGACTTGCAGCTCACTGGCTGCAGGCACCATCAACACCTCAATTGCACCTGTGACTCCACTTTATGCAGTGTATCCCTCTTCTGCAGTAAAAGCCAGGTGTGTACCTGAGTGGAATGGGAAGGCCCACCCTGTATCTTCCCTCTCATTCCAGAGTCTGGGCCCTAAAAAACTAAGAAAACACAGAAACTTGTGTTGCTGTCAAATAACCACCAGACTCCTTCCCTGACACACACACACTGTTTAAAGGAGAAGGAAAGGCTTGCAGCACTTAGGGGTGCCAGATGTTAAATGCACCGCTGCGCATGTGCAGTAGATGAAAAGCTGAACTTTAACTAAAAAGTCGGCTATTTCATTCAACTGCGCATGTGTTTGCCGCTTGGAAATTTGAAGACAGAAGTGGATCGCTCCTGGTGTTTACTGGTATAACCCCGGGCCAGTGCAGTTTTCTGCTGATAGGAGCACTAGCACGGGGTTTCAGGTAACTACAATCACTTGGGGGTGCCTAACATTCGGTACCCCAAGTGCTGCAAGCCTTCCCTTCTTCTTTAAAGGGACCACATTCCAAATATTGGGTAAATATACCTCCTGTCAAGGACCCAACCCTGGTGTCCTCTACGCCTTTTAAAATGGGAATTTCATGGAGAATTGTTATTAAAGAGGGTAAGTTCCAAAAATTATAGTACTGAATATGTACAAGAGTTATAGTAAGGTACATTCTGTGGGTGACAGATGGAAAAAGCTATTGGATTTTGAAGCAAAGACAGCATGAAGTGGACTTTACTGTAGTAGTCTTCTTTAGTTTAGGACAAAACAGATTGAATGTGTGAAAGGTTACATTTTAGTGGTGAAATTAGGCCTGTTTATAGTATGAAGCTGGACTAGAAATTCATCCAGCAGGTCATCAGGGGGCATATGAGTCACTAATGAGGAGGCACTGAAGCAGAGAGAATATCTTGACAGACATGGTAGCAAGGTGTGATCTGAAAACAAGAAATTTATATTTTTTTAGGCAAAGATGCAATAAGTGCCTAATCATGTGTGGAAAGAGTTTATCCATGTCAGAGGTTAAATAAGCACACTAAACTGTGAATTCAACAAGACATGGGTAGGGATATCAATGAAACAAAGATTTAATGGAGGTTCAGAGAAGGGAAAGGACATTTTAGGGAGCATATCCACAGTCACTGTGAGAAATTGCTCCATGCACACATTTTCTGTGGAAGCTATGTTAAAAATTTGAGTTATAAAGGAATTAGTTAACTGGCTAAAAAAATAAATAAACCATAGGATTATTAAATTGCTAAGAAGGCAAAATATGCAATCTAAGACAGCAGATTCTCTGAACTAAAATTTACCTATTTAGTGGTAGCAGGCTATATAGTATTACATGATGATCGTGAATCTATAATTAGAGAAATGTGACCTTCATGTTTTGTTTAAAAAATGTTGCCATTCCAATAAGCAGTTGTTGTTTTGGGTCAGAAGTTTTCAGAGGAACACGTATAGAGTTGATGATGGAATGTTAGACTAAAGTGCAACTTCCAGCACTTTAGAGGTAAATTGTAGTAAAGAAAATGTATAAAAGTTAGCGGGAAACCATTTGCATTAGGCATTGCTCTGGCCTTTTCATAACTTCAGAAGTAAAAAGCCCATTAGTAGCCTCCTTAAACAAATATGATATGCTCCTTTGCAATTGATCTTCGACTGCTCTGCAACAGCTGTTAGAAATATTCTAACAAATATACATGCGTGTATTATTTCCTGTGTATTGTTCCTAATACTTGCACTGTTTTTACTTTCCTCCTTGAGTGACTGCCCATGGTCAAAAATAAGCGACTCATAAGATAAACATGTTGTTCTCTGAGCCAATGCCTATTGACTTTACTAATGAGCCATTTGCAGATATATATCTTCTCTGGAATTCTGATCTATAACTCCTGTTACAGTAAAGTGGTCCTCATGAAGTTATTGTTGTTTGGAATCAATAAATGTGATTGACTTTATGCCAGAGAAAATATTAACAGACAAGTCTGGATTGCAAAGCACAGGGTGATCATTTCAAAAGGAAATAACTTAGTGAATTCACTTGATCAGTTTTTTTTATAAACAGAAATACATTTTTATACCCATATCTGAATTTGATAAATACTATAACTGCTAATACAGAATACAGTTATTTTATTGAAAAAAGAGTATGTTCCTATCTGCTGAATACAATTTAAAAAAAAAATGTATTTTAGCATGGGTTTGCATATCTTTAGCTTGTAAAAACATGTGTGAGAACCGCTTCCTGATGTAAAACACATTTTCTATGTGAAATGTATGCAAAGTCACATGGAAGCATAGTAGAAAGAAACAATAATAAACGTGTGCTTTATAATTAAAATTTGACAAGCAGAGGTCCCTTCCCCAGAGTTCAGGGTCAGTCAGCCATGCGGGTATTGATTAATCAACCTTCAGGTTCCCAACCCTGAAAAATGGAGGGTTTAAAAATAGTACAAAGCCCACTCTCTTAAATATCTAGGAAATAAAATTAGTTTGATTATTCTCTAAAAGAAGTCCTTAACAGAAAGCTTTTAACATGTATTATTTCCTGATGGGCCATGATTTACAGCAGAAGTAGCTGGTGAGGTAGTAGAGGTGAAGAGGATAAAAATTGTTTGCTTATTTGAAGGTAAGTCCATCACAAACTAAAAACAGGATCTGATACAAAAAAGAGCAGGTGCTCTGTTTTTTATTTTGACCTCTAGCCTAAGGCTATAAATGAAATTAGCAAAATAATGTATTTCTGCTCACTCACCCCGTCACTGATTCTAGAGCATAGGGTCAATAAAACCTTAAGGTTGCTTGCTAACACTTGTCCCTCTTAGCTAAGGGGTTGTAGTTATGGTTCAACATTGACCAATAACTCTCAATTCTGTTTCGTTACTGATTACAAATTCTACTTTCACATTCTTCCCCACCCCACAAATGGTCCTGGATTACCTCCTTTGGAACACCTAGGCAAATCCTCTAACCTGATTCCTTAGCTACTATAATCCCTACACTAGTAGGCAGTATCACCTGGGAGAGATACTTTGAATCTATCCTCCTACGTTGGATCTTGGAATGGCTCTTTCTAGATTAACCTATCAAACTATTGCTTCTGTACATAAGAGGAACTCTCCTACCACTATCTATACTCCATTCCCTAGGTTCCTGTATCCCAGACTTCTCACTTTTACTGAGGCCTAAGTCCCAGACTCTTAGCAACATTCCACAGTCCTGAATTGGAAGTCTGAAGATGAAGAACGTTTGGTGCCTCTCCTTTATAAAGATGTAGGAAATAATGACACCTCCTGGCCAAATCTGGAACTGCCAGGGAAACATTTTAACATGGAAAAGGAAACTCCCATCCTTAATTGGGCCCTTCTTTTCTCTTTACCAGGGGATTTCCAGCCAGTAGGGGAGGTTAACCCAATGGACACCTGCATTAAGCATATGTGTCTTTAATAACAAAGTGAGCAACATTTGATGTGACATTTTGGAGAAAACACACAACTTACAGTGCATTTGTATTCCTGCAGGTTTCAAGCACATTGAGAGTATTGATTTTCAGAATGATTTGATTGCTATTTGCAGCAACCAGAATGTTATTTTCTCTCTGAAGCATCCAACACTTGACAAATATCAAACCTGGATTCAAACCTGAAGAATTTTGTTGTTCACCCTTCTTTTTTACATATTATATAAAAACCGTAGCTCTTCAGCACTGCACTATTGACCATTCTATTTATTTTTAAGGAACACAATACATGAATCATCTTTAAGAGGTTTTCTGAGATTGAACAGATGAAATATTTTAGTAACCACTTCAGTGTCTGAAAATATCTCAATACACAATAAAACTAAAAAGATGTGTAGCATGTCTGCCTGGATTGAGCTATTCATTTTACAAGTCTTGCCCCCCACTTTTGAAGAAGAAAACAGATTCCCACAAATGCATATAGCTTATATTATGGAGTATATTTATCAAAGAGTGAAGTTAAAGGTCTCCACAGTCCTCTAGAGTGAAATTCCCTCACTCTCCATTCATTTCTATAGTATTTTGAAAGGCGTTCAAAGAAAGAACTTTCATTTTCACCCATTGATAAACACTCTTTTAAAAATCCCATAGAAATGAATGGAGAGTGGCAGAATTTCACTTTAGAGGACTGTGACGACCTCTAACTTCACTCTTTGATAAATATACCCCTATGTCTTGCAATTTTCATATGAATTAACTTATATGCAATGTAATTGTGTTTATTTTAGGTACACAGCAGTGGCGATGCCTATGCTATATAATACACGCTACAGTTCAAAGCGCAGAGTGACTGTAATGATATCTGTAGTTTGGGTCCTGTCATTTGCAATATCCTGCCCCCTTCTGTTTGGTCTCAACAATACAGGTAAGGATTATCACTCCCTTCTCATACAGTTTATTGTGTTGGAGAGGTGGGTTAAAATGAAGGGCTTCATTTTATTAATTCTATAGTACAGGCAAAACACAATTGAGCTCACTATGGTTGACACATATCATTAATGAAATATCTAAAAAAAAATATGCAATGATTTTTACTATGTGAAGATGTTATGGGAGATGCAAAATATTTCTTTTAAATAATAAATATTCTTCTTTTTAATTTTATGGGTACAGTATGGAATTTATTTTCTGGAAACCCGTTATTCAGAAAGCTCTGAATTACAGGATGTCTATTGTCCATACAAATTATTTGCTTTTTCTCTGTAAAAATAAAAAAGTGTCTTGCATGTGATTCAGCTAAGATATAATTAATCCTTATCTGAGGAAAAAGAATCCTATTGTTGTTAAAGAGGAACTATCTCAAAAATTAAAATATAATATATGCTTCATACTGAAATAATGTTTTCTAAACATAACCAATTAAAAAATATGTTCCGTTTCTGAAATACTCAAGTTACTCTTCACTATACCCGCTCAGCATCTGTCTGCGTTTTTTGACGCGTCTGTTTTTTTGGCCGGCGTCCATTTTTTTTGACACAGACGAATTTTCGCCAGTGAATTTTTGCGCCCGTTTTGCGAATTTATTTTTGCAAATTCGCCATGAATTTGCGCCTGGTGAATAAATTTGCCCATCACTATTCATTCTCTCTTCATGCAGCAGTTGGAAGTCTGATTGTGAATGACAGTTAAATCCAATATACTGTATCTTTTAGGGGCTTCTATTGCCTAGAAGATGTATTAGAGCTCACTCTATCAAAATCACCAGGAATCCTGTCTCTCTACATTCAGAATTTGTACAGAAATTTGTACAGAAGTTATTTTGTTGGATTTTGTTTGTACTGGAATCAGTTATTCAAGTTAGTTCTAATAAATCTGCTAGGAAAATGAGTCCCCCCTTTAAGATATTTTGGATCTAACTGTCAATGAAAGTCAGACTCCCAACTCCTGCATGAAGACAGAATAAAGAGAAACTGCTGCTTGATTATTTCAGAAATGGTACAGAATTTTTAACTGATTGTACTTAGAAAGTTTCTTATTTCAGTATGATTAAGCTTATATTAAATTTTCATTTTTGCTATAGTTCCCATTTAAGTATCATTTAAATTATTTATTTTAGTAGACTTAAGGTATGGAGATCCAAATTAGGGAAACATATGTTATCCTGAAAAGCCCAGGTCCTGGATCTGTTCTCAGTTTCTTCGGTTTTGGTGCTTTAAAGGGATAGTGACATGTTCCAGGTTTTAACAGGAATGTGTAACTATGCCTACATAGACCCTAGTGCTTCTATTTTTTTTATTGGAAATGTCCCCTATCTTCCCCAGCTCACGTCTTACTAATCCATGTTGTATTTTGACATGGCTTGAAGTTGAATAGCTTTGTGAGTGATGGCGTGCTTTGGGGTGGGACAAAATTCTGATAGCCTGAAGGACAAATGTAACAATGCCCCAGCCTTTGAGAATATTGCCCTGCCTCTATAGCACATCTTCAGACAGCTGCTCAACTTTAAGCTGTCTGAAGTAATAGTATTCAATAGTATTCAAATGTAGCCGTGTTGTACTGCCGCAGCACAACCTTTCAAAACTATTTTGATTTCAATGTAATAAAAACCATTAAGTGATAATAGAATATGAATAGTAACCCCAGTTATTTTGTTGCATATAGTAATTTTCCATGTTTGGTGAGCACTGTTTACAGAGATTTTACACATATATTATATATAGGGTTCAATATTAGCCATCAGCATGCGATGGTTACTATAGGCACTCGGCACTCAACAGGAGGCAAGAAAAAATAATTGGCGCAGAGAGCAAGTATATGGATGTACAAGGAGCAGCTTTTGATAAAAATACCTCTAAGAAATTGAAGTTTTTTAATAAATTACAATTTTGGTGAATTAGCGTAAACGCAACTGCAAATTTTTTTTTTTTTTTATAAATGCACCCTTATATCTTCTGCTGTGGTGCAAAAATATTTAAGAATATTTAAGTCTGTATATAGAGATTCAAAGCACACTGAAGTACAAATTGCTACTTTCTTTAATAATAATTTCATTGTAATGGTGAAGACTCCCTAATATTAATTTGTTTAGTCTAGAATTTGATATCGCACAATTTAAAATGAGTGTAAGAAATCCTGATTCTAGTTCTGAAAACCTGGATACTATATATTCATAGAAAATCAGATGGCACACACAGAAGCATTTGTGATAAATAGTTGTAGTTTTATTGAGATCCCCACAATGTTTCGGAGGCACAGCCTCCTTTCTCAAGTGGAGAGCGCTTGAGAAAGGAGGCTGTGCCTCCGAAACATTGTGGGGATCTCAATAAAACTACAACTATTTAGCACAAATGCTTTTGTGTGTGCCATCTGATTTTCTATTAATATATGGACTAAGGATACCAAGGATTGCAGCAAGGATCCCAGATAGAGCACCAACCAATAAAGTGAGTAGATTCTGCAATACTATATATATTATAAAACCTGGATACTATCTTAATTCTTAGCATTACATGTTTTAAAAATGTGCACTTGGATTTGCAAGTATAATAAAAGTGGCTTACAGCGGTAAAGCTGCTGCTGCTCATATATGTATGGTTCGAGTGGAACAACATCATTTTCAGCTGTATTAATTCATCTGGATGTTGAAATTTAATCACATTGGGTTAATTCATTGCTCTTGGGAAATAATACAGTTGCTTTCTACTGAATCACTTGAAATATGCAGGATATATGCAGGATATTAAAATAGCATATTCTAGCTTTATGTTGACTGTTTATTACCTTGGCTTCCAATCCACTATAGTCTTCCTTTGTTACATATAAATAGCATTGGTTTAATTTAAAAAGCCACCTCTAACATTTAAAGGGGTACTATTATATTATTTTATATAGCACTATTTAAAGGAACAGTTCAGTGTGAAAATAAAAACTGTGTAAATGGATAGGCTGTGCAAAATAAAAACATTTCTAATATAGTTAGTTAGCCAAAATGTAATGTATAAAGGCTAGAGTGAACAGACAGAATCCAACTTCCTGCTTTTCAGCTCTATAACTATGAGCAAGTCAGTGACTTAAAGGGGGGCCACATGGTACATTTCTGTTCAGTGAGTTTGTAATTGATCCTCAGCATTCAGCTCAGATAAGACCCATGTGGCCCCCCCCCTCAAGTCTCTGATTGGTTACTGCCTGGTAGCCAGGGTAACCAGTCAGTGTAAACCAAGAGAGCTGAAAAGCAGGAAGTAGTGTATAGACTGACTTGTTATACATCAAATCACTGCAGCCTTTATACATTTTTATTTTTACACTGAACAATTCCTTTAAGTGCTAACTTATGATATAATGTAATGTAACAATGCACAATTCAGTCCATGATATAACATTAAATGAATCACTTCAGGAAATTCACTACAAGAATTTGCTCTCTATTTACTCATTTGGGAGATTATCTGGATGTAGAAGGATGACAATTGTCACTGTGTGTTCTCTTTGTTTTCTTCGGCAATATGACTAAAGTATATACACATGAATGGAACCAGCACACAACTACACAAAATATAATGTTCCTTTCCAAACCTTGGAAATTAGGGTGCTCTTGTCACTCTCAAGGGTCTGGGATCACCATATAGCCATGCATGTTGAAAACCACACAATGCACACCAAATGGCATGTAGTGTGAACCCTATTTTATTATGTGGCAGGCTATGGCTACAGGGTCAATAAACTGGCATACAAGGGAAGATTCCACTAGCTTTTTCAGAAATTTGTGATATATAGGCCTTGTTCCACAGCGTGCTAACACTCACATCTATAACCACATTTACAGTAAGAATGTATGGACTCAATCCATACACAAAGAATTAAAATTGTTATAACACAAATGGTCACAAAGTTGCTACTAACTGCAGCATTAATGGGAAACAGAGATCTAACTGAAATATATTTCAGTAATTGTTAGAAACAGTAGTACCCTAAAGGAACAAGAAATTGTGTTTTACTGGTAACAATAGATTAAAAAGTGCCTACTAAAGGCTTGATTTGATCAATCTTTCTCTTTGACACTTCCCTTTATTCAGATTTTAAAAAGTGTAAGACATGTCAGTTTCAAAGTTGATCCCCTCTCCAAGGTAAAACCTGGGTCCTACTGCCTTACAGGAAAAAGCATTGATATTCGTTTAAACTAGTGTTCAAATAGTTCAACTTCTCATTGATATGTTTTTTTTTATTTGCAAAAAAATTGGTATAAATTAGGTTTTTGAGGGGGAGTAATTTCTCCCTTCCTGCAGAGTGTATAGACTCATAGAAACGTAAAGACCATCTTTTCAGCCAAAGGATCATTGATCTTAAAGTCTAATAAAACTGTGTGTGTTAAACACTGAAATTACATAAACTTGTACAAACTGAAGTGTCAGGTTATGATCTCTAAATCTATAGAAGCACATTATACACAGAATTTAAACTTTCTTTTTAATTGAAAAAGTTATTTTGTATGAAGTATTGAAAATGTGTATATTGTATGAGCTAGCACCTAAACAGCAGGTAATTAGATCAGTTTTACCACTTTTATCCTATTATATTTTTAAAGTATTGTTTTTTATAAAATATCTAATAATACATTTGTTTTGCCATAATGAAGTCTGAAATTTGTTTGCTATACTTTTTTATTTTGCTATTCTTTCATTTGCAATATAGTACACCTCTTGTTGTTACATATAGCTCGTAATACTAGTGATGGGCGATAACTCGCCGGTGTCAAAATGTGCGCCGGCGTCAAAGTCGATGACGGCGACCATTAAAGTCAATGGGCGTCCGTTTATCGTCGCTGGCGTCTAAAGTGGCGCCGAAACCGTTGCTGGCATCGAAAAAACGTTGATGCCGGTGTCGAAAACGTGACGCCAGCAAATTTATTCACCAGTGGCGAAACGGGCAATTCGCAGCAAATTCTCGCCTGCCGAATAAATTTGCCCATCACTACTTAATACATCATTTTAAATAGTGTGAGGGTTATGCTAAATCATTTCAGACTATTTTGGTTTATTCTTTTTACTTGGGGACAGCGACATAATGACTTGAGTTACTCAGTGTTACTTTTGAACATTTAGGGGCCCATTTACTTAGTTCGAGTGAAGGAATAGAAGAAAAAAAACGTTGAATTTCGAATGTTTTTTTTGGCAACTTTGAATTTTTTTTGGCTACTTTGACCATCGAATGGGCTACTTCGACCTTCGACTACGAATCGAACTTCGACCTTCGACTACGAATCAAACTAAAAATCGTTCGACTATTTCACCATTCTATAGTCGAAGTACTGTCTCTTTAAGAAAAAACTTCGACCCCCTAGTTCGCCACCTAAAAGCTACCGAAATCAATGTTAGCCTATGGGGAAGGTCCCCATAGGCTTAGCAATCTTTTTTTGGTTGAATAAAAATCGTTCAATTGATGGATTGAAAGCCATGGATTTTTTGTTCAATCATTCGATCAAACGAATAGCGCTAAATCCTTCGACTTCGATATTTAAAGTCGAAGGACTTAACTTCGACAGTCGAATATTGAGGGTTAATTAACCCTCGATATTCGACCATAAGTAAATTTGCCCCTTAATATCTCCTGTTAACAGATTAAATTAGAGGTCCATTTATCAACATTTTATTGTTTAAAATATTTTTATTGAATTTTACAATAAAGCATGCAAGACTTTTAACAAATCCAAAACTGCAGATTGATTGCATGGAATAAAGCACAAAGTTGTTGAAAACAATGTGAAATACATAAAGATCATTCTCATTTTAGTGGCTGTAGAGGTTTTTGAAACCATGAATGAACTTGTGTTCTCTAAAACCATGTATTTTATTAAAAGATCTGAATACAAAAAGTACAAATGGAAAAAAATGCTGAATAATGTACTAAAATATATGACTACCTCTAAAACTATTAAAAATTTGAGTTTGTCAGGCAACTACTAGCAAAAATCATAAAAAAAAGCCTCTAAAAGTCTGATTGGCTAAAGAAGTCCCATTGAACGCTATAGGATTAGTGATGGGCGAATTTATTCGCCAGGCGCGAATTTGCGGCAAATTTGTGCGATTCGCCGCCAGCGAATAAATTCGCAAAACGCCCGCGAAAATTCGTGGAAAAAATTCGCCGGTGTCAAACATTTTTTTCCGAAAAAACTGACGCCGGCATCAAAACCATTTCGCGAATTTTTCGCCGTTTAGCGAAATTCGCAAATTTTTCGGCGAATCGAAACGGCGCAAATTCGCCCATCATTATATAGGATCTTATCTGCTTGTATTAGAGTAAATTGTTTTTGTAAAAGGATCTAGTAAATAGGCCCCTTAAGATCCCTATTAAATCCTTTATAAATAACGGTTGCCTTATTTTCAGGTTCAAGCAGTAGTGATGGGTGAATAAATTCCCCAGGCACAAATTTGCGGCGAGTTTGCGGCGAGCATCAAATTGATGCAAGCGTCAGAATTCAGGTTTCCCATAATTATCAAGCAGTGATTGGTTTCCAGAATAACCAAGTAACTAATGCCATTGTGTGAAAAAAGTAGAGTCAGTTGGGTACAATCAGCTTTATACTAGCATAATATTTTCTGCTATATTTTTAACTATAATTGAATGCTGATGATCTGGACAATAGAACTCATTTATGGGCTGACATTTGTTCATGTGTTTTGTTCTGTTAAATGCACTTCCAGACATTAAAATGTTTGATTCAATATACTCATGATAATCTTTCCTTTGTAATGCACAACAATGGTCCAATGCATTAACCCAGGAAGAGGTATGTTATTCTAATCAGCGCTAGCATCTCTCCCTGCAGTTATAACTATACATTCATTCAGTGCATAGAAGCTTTACTAGCCTGCATTTGGAGAGATAGATTGTTTAATCACCTTGAGATAACAGAGATGCAAATGACAACATCAGACAAGAAATATCATTTGCAATGTTTGGAAAATATACAAATCAGTCTGGAATTGTTGTGATGAATGCAAATCATTATACTAAAATAATCATTTGCATCATGATTAAATGCTACTTTTTTGACACTCTTTTTTTAATAAAACTGCAGCTGAAGAAAGTCCATATTGGGAAAATGCATTTCTATGTGTGCTGTTAGTATGGGTCCTACCGGTTCTAAGTAATGGTAAAAGCCAGAAAATATCTAAAATTTATAAACTAAGCCACATGAGTAATTATACTATGTGGATGTAGAATATGAGTAGAATCATATCAATGGAAACATAATAATAGTTGGGGTTTTGAAAAGACTGAATTCAAAATGGGTACTTTTAAATCTACATCTACTTACAGCTGTCATTGATGATATAATGGCACTATCAATCTATCAATACATTTTGACCTCAAAGAGCTGGTAAATGTGTTAGTTCTGCTTAACTATTTATATAAGGGCTCATTTATCAGGTGCACTAGCACTAAGTATCAAAAAACCTGAGCCGAAATTTTTTTGACGCCATGGGCGTCATTTCTGCAGCAAAACAAGGCGAAAAAATTCGCCCATCCCTAATAACCACACTCAAATCAGAGTTCATGGGTGAAAAGGCTGCAGCTCAATTTATTAACCATCCATCAACATTTAAGCAACTTTGATATCACACCACTTTCCATAAACAATTACATGAACATGGAAGCATAACATTTAGCCGATGAAGGCTGCTTACAGTTATTAAACTTACAATATCTTAACTTTAATTAGCATAAACCATTTCAATAACCCCACACCAAGCCTGTGACTAAGCACCATCCTCCATACTTCCCCCTTCCTGTGCCAAAGCCTAGCCCCAGGCCTACCCCTCCATACACGCACCTATACCTTAATCTATTTCCCCTCTTTTTGCTCACCACTAGGGCAGCCCTACCATGCCACCAGCGCTGCAACAATTTTTTTTTCATAATTCTTATCCCTCATTCAAACTCCGACTTCTCTACTTCAAGGGCGGGCGGGAAGGAACGGTGGAAGCGCTAAAGAGTAGCTTTTACTAATTTTAGACAGATTTCTCAAATACAGATTGGAACATTATAATTATAGCAGGGATGTTATAAATGAATTATCAATGTGAACATTGCTTAAGTGAAAGGCCATGGTGTTAAGGAAGCATCAGTGAGTGGCAATTATCAAATTAGATGAGAATCTTTAAGCAGTTTCTATTCATCTACACAGATGAGCAGAGTTAACTAGGGTAATGCAATTAAAGTTATCACCAGGTCTAATATTCCTCAGGCAGTCAGATATTTGCTTTCAGACAGATATTCAGTAAATGCTCTATGTAACACTTCCTCCAATCCAATGGCAGCATTCAACCTTCAACCAGCTAGTGTTAGGGGGCATATTTATTATTATGTTGTGTAAAAAACAGCAGGATAATATACCACACGTCACCAGGCTTTGCCGCGAAAAACAGTGTAAATATTTTAATTGGAGTAACTTAAAATAACGTCAACAAATCTGGCATTCATATAAGTTCATATAAAGTGCCTGCTTCACTATATAAAAACAAAACTATGATAAACAAATTGTATGACAATGAGCAATTAGTCTCCGAAAGTAAAAATCATGAAAAATTTGTGATTTTTTTTAAAAAATTCAGAATTTTTCGGAATTTATTAAAACCCAAGGATGGAAAAATCCAAACCAGATAATCTGGCATCTGAGACCTGTCGAGGTTGCATATAAATCAATGGGAGAAGTCCCAATGACTTTTTGATGTCTGTTGGGTTTCGTGCAATACTCCGAAATCTTCGCAGTTTTTTCAGGTGAAAAATCCCCAAAAATTTTGAAAATCTGATAAAAAATCTGAAAAAAATCTCAAAAATCAGATTTTTTCCCGCAAAGCAAATTTTCGGGAAAATGTACTAATAAATAAACGTAAAACCTGAGCGGATTTGATCAGAGTTTCTAGATGAAAATATTGAGATAAATTCTGACTTTGATAAATAATCCCTTTATTGTTTATGTATTTGGTGTTTCAGTCTGGCAGCTCAGTAATCCAGATGCAGATTCTGGACTGATACAATTTGCTCCATTAGTTGATACTTTTCTCAGCAGCATCTGTGGAATATTAGCAACTATTGTATTATAACAGCTGCCTTTAATGAAACTCAGGGATTCTGCTCAGCAGGGAGAAAGATAAGAAATGTATTGATTTAGAACAGATTACCAAGTCGGTGACCCCCCTCCTAGAGCTGATTCAGAAATACATTAAAAATAAAATTCTCAATATTAGAAAAAAATTGTCACAAATAGAAATTAGAAAGTAACTGAATAAAATCTTTATTTCTGGTGAACTATCTTAACTGATAAAATAAAGGTAAGCAACCCCTTTTATGGAGCAATCTTATATATTGCTTAGAAAGATTTACATGTAGCTATTGATATTGTGTGAATTTTAATGATGTTTTATTATACATTTTCTCTGATCAGCTTTTTCTGATAAGCACTCCAGTCTAAGCTCCTGGTGATTTGTTCCCATTTGGACAAGTAAGATTTGATATAAACTGAAAAGTGCTTCTACTTATCCAAAAATCTCTTTTTATATATTTAAAATGCAATAGTCATACATATTTACAGTATGTGACAAGAAACACATAGGTAATATCAGTAAGACAGGGGATGAAAACCAATGTTGAAGAGATTGACACAACCAGTAGTAGTGAATTACTTAAAGGTAATACACGTCCTACAAACATTAGTAGACATTACATAAATGACCAGAAAATTAAAAAAACAAATGATTCAAGCCTCTATTTTAAATCAGTTAAAAATGAAACCAAATGAAAACCTGTAATATTGTAATATGAATTTATTGGCATCCCAACAATCCTGGTCTTCAGCTATTTTTTAACAGTATACCAGGTTTTAATTAATTTTCCATTAATGTTTTACTTTTTTTTATTGTATGTTATGGTTAGTAGCAACTCTGTAAGTGTTATCTTTCTATAACTAGCATTGAGTGATTTTTTTTTCCCAGTACAGAGTGAAAATGCAGACGTATTTGTTATTTTCCCTTTACCTTTCACATCAACCAATGGGATCAATAGAACTCCCTAGTCTTTCTCATATTCCTTGTTCCTTGTTTGGAAGAAATTGGCAACATGAAAGCCTTTTTTATCTATGAAGAACAATTTGCGGTACCTCTCACACACTACTACCACTTTCTATTACCTACCTGGGAGCTATGTTATCTTCATTATCATTGTAAATCAGTTGAATGTAAATTTAATGTATATTTAATTTGTAAATCATTTTAGAATCTCAAGCAACAATTTATATAGATATCCAACTTATTTCTTTGGGCTTGCCATTACTACCCCATTTATTACCTATGCATGCTTGTGCTGTAAGATACAAAAGAGAATCTTTTATAATGGAGATTATATGTTCGCTATTACAGCATTCTCAGAAATGTGCTAGCTATTACGTGCCCATTACAGTCTATAGAGTTCATTGTATTACCTAGAAAAAGGTCCTTTATAGATTTTCCTGCATAAAGAAAATGATATATAGAGTACAGATGGACGGGTGTTTTGGTTGAATCAGTAACGCAGGGGACTCATGCTAATATGTTTATACAGGAAAAAAAATTCTTCTATATATATATATATATATATATATATATATATATATATATATATTGTGATGTTTGGGGGATCACAGCGGGGTTTTTTTTCACCAAACATGCAGGCCACTCCACGTGAAGGGAAACATTTACTTTATTTTCTTCAGTTCAAATAAATCTCTCACAGACAAGCAGTGGCATAAAAATCAAAACAGCTTCAGTTCAGCAACAAAATAAGTCCCAACAAAAGAGCCATGTACTTGCCATGAAAACTTGCAGTGTCCAGTCTGCCGGGAGTGAACTCCCTAGTCTTTTTAGAAAGGAACTTTCTCCAACTCCACAGTGAGTAGCCACACATGAAAACCAAACTTTTCAGTTTAACACAGCAGTGAGTTTCCACACCCCCTCTCACCTGCTGCTCACCTCCATTAACCACCCCTTGGATGTCCAGCCCACCTCTGGCTGGTTAACCCCATGGTGTCTTTTAAAGAGGTAATTTTAAAACCTAAAGAATGGGGATATATACCGGTCATCTACAATATATCCCCCCCAGCTTCTACATATCCCCCCCCTCTGCCTCAACCCAGGGGAGGTGGAGGCACCAGAAGAGCCCAAACAATGGACTCGGGAAAGAGCATCAGCATTCAGGTGCTGTTTTCCGGGTCTGTGCTCTACCCTAAACTTGAACTCCTGGAGTGCCAGGAACCACCGTGTTACTCTGGCATTTGCCCCTTTTTTCTGCTTCATCCATGTGAGTGGGGCATGATCAGAAACCAGCCTGAACCTTCTACCTAAAAGGTAATAACGGAGCGAGTCCAAGGCCCACTTGATGGCCAGGCATTCTCGCTCAACTTTTGCATAGTTTTTCTCTGCTGTAGTCAACTTTCTACTGAGGAACACCACGGGATGCTCTTCCCCATTAATGACCTGTGATAATACAGCTCCCAAACCTACATCTGAAGCATCGGTCTGGACAATAAATTCCTTGGAGAAATCTGGAGCCACCAAGATGGGGTGATTACAAAGTGCGGACTTGAGCTCCAGAAAGGCCTTTTCAGCATCAGTGTTCCACTCACAGCTATAGTGGCAAAATCGGGGACAAACCTACGGTAGTACCCAACTATTCCCAGGAAGGCTCGTACCTGTTTTTTTTGTTTTAGGGCGGGGCCAGTTCTGGACTGCATCTATCTTATTAAACTGGGGTTTTACTAGCCCTCTTCCAACGATGTACCCAAGGTACCTTGCCTCTTCCATACCTAGGGCACACTTTTCTGGGTTCACTGTGAATCCTCCCTCTCTCAAGGAGTCAAGAACTGCCTGGACTTTAGGCAAATGGGATTCCCAGTCCCTACTAAAGATGACAATGTCATCCAGGTAAACGGAGGTGTACCTGTGATGGGACCTCAAAAGCTTGTCCATTGCCCTTTGGAACGTAGCGGGTGCTGTTTGTAAACCAAAGGGCATTCTCCTATATTGAAAATGGCCATCTGGAGTGGAAAATGCAGTTTTCTCCCTTGCTGCCTTAGTTAGGGGTATTTGCCAATACCCTTTCGTGTAGTCCAAAGTGGTGATATACCGGGCAGGACCCAACCTCTCTATAAGTTCGTCTACCCGGGGCATGGGATAGGCATCAAATTTGGAAATTTCGTTGAGCTTTCGGAAATCATTGCAGAATCGCAGAGTACCGTTGGGCTTGGGTACCAACACAATAGGACTCGACCATTCACTCTGTGACTCTTCAATAACTCCTAATTCCAACATTTTTTTTACCTCCTCTGAGACAGCCTTCCGGCGAGCCTCTGGAATACGGTAAGGCTTGAGACACACCTTTACTCCCGGCTCTGTAATTACGTCATGCTCTATGACATTAGTGATCCCAGGCAAATCAGAAAAAATATCTTTGTTTCTCTGCAGAAACTCCCTGACTTGCTGGGTCTGAGCTTTTGACAATGCTGTTGCCACGCGGACACTGTCAGCACCAACCTGAGACTCAAGTTTCCCACTAGCCAGTGCCGAAACTGGTTCTCTATCCCTCCAATGCTTTAACAAATTTATGTGATAGATTTGGTAGGGCTTTCTCTTACCAGGTTGGTGAACCTTATAGTTCACCTCACCCACTTTTTCTACAATTTCAAATGGGCCCTGCCACCTGGCCAAGAATTTGCTCTCTACAGTGGGAATCAACACTGCTACTCTATCTCCCACCTGGAATTGCCTCACTTTAGCGGACCGGTTGTATACTCGGCGCTGAGCCTCTTGGGCACTTTGCATGTGTTCCTTAACCAGTGGCATCACTCCTGCAATTCTTTCCCTCATTTGAGAGACATATTCCAAAACACTTTTGTGGGGAGTAGCTTCACTCTCCCAAGCCTCTTTTACAATATCAAGCAGTCCCCGGGGCCTGCGCCCGTACACCAACTCAAAGGGGGAGAAACCTGTGGATGCCTGAGGCACCTCTCGAATTGTGAATAAAAGAGCAGGTAATAAACAATCCCAATCCTTACCATCTTTTTGCACCACCCGCTTAAGCATTGTTTTTAAGGTCTTATTAAAACGTTCAACCAAGCCATCTGTCTGAGGATGGTAGACAGATGTATGTAACTGCTTTATCTGGAACAAGTTACACACACCGGCCATAACCTTTGACATGAATGGGGTACCCTGGTCAGTGAGTATCTCCTTTGGGAAGCCTGTCCTTGAAAACATTAGGAACAGCTCACGGGCAATGGCTTTAGATGTGGCATTCCTTAAGGGAATAGCTTCCGGGTATCGGGTGGCGTAATCAAGGATTACCAAGATATACTGATGCCCTCGGGCAGATTTTACCAGGGGACCCACTAAGTCCATGGCTATACGTTCAAATGGTACTTCGATAATGGGTAAGGGCACCAAGGGGCTACGAAAATGGGAAGCCGGGGCTGTTAACTGGCAGGTGGGACAGGACGCACAGTAGGTTTTTACTTCAGACTTTAAACCTGGCCAGAAAAACCGGTCTGTGATTCTTGCTTCGGTCTTCTCTGCCCCCAAGTGACCACCCAGGGCATCATTATGCGCTAGGTCAAGTACCATTCGTCTGTATGGCCGGGGAACTAACAATTGTTCAACAACCTCCTCACGGACCTTGGTGACTCTATAAAGCAGATCACTATTTACAGCAAAGTGTGGCCATCGGTTATCTGCACCTGGTTCTTGGGGAACACCATTTATCACCACCACCTGCTCTCTAGCATTAACTAAGGTGGGATCCTGCATCTGGGCCGTGCTAAAGGCTCCCCTTGACACATCCAGATCAGGAGATACGGGATTTGATGAATCATTCTCATCATCCTCCCCTAGCATTACCTGTAATGGAGAGAAATCCCCCCCCTCAGAGGACAGTTCGGTCTTCTGACTGGGATCCTCTATTGCCTTATTACTTTTCTCCTGAGTTTGGGGCAGTGACACATCATCATTTTGAAAATCATACATCACATCATTTTCAATATCACTGGGTATATCAATTATCACATCCCTTGGGTTTTGGGGACCCAATCCCACCCTCAAGTCAGTGGTTTCCTTCCCCACACTTTCCCACAAGTCCCAGAACTTTGGAAAGTCACGTCCCAAAATAGCGGGGTGCAACAGTTTACTCACCACCCCAACTTCATGCACAATGGATTCACCGGCAATAGTGATGGTCACTGGGACTAGCGGGTAGGACCGGATATCCCCATGGATACAAATTACCCGGAGTGATTTGGCTGCTGGTTCGAATTCTCCAATAACACTGTCTAGTACCAGGGTTACCATACTCCCCGAATCTAGGAGAGCCTTGACAGGAACCTGATTGATGTAAACATCACACTCAAATTGCCCCTCAAACAAGTCAGGGCATGCAGTGTAAACTTTCTGTGCATAACAAGAAAGCTTGGCGAGAGCCCCACACTCCATGGTCTCGTCTTTCCACGGCCACTGTGCTCTAGTGTGCCCCCAGGCTTGGCACTTCCAACACTGCACGTTCCCCCCTTTCCAGGGTGAAGAGGTATCTGTGGGTGCCCCTTGTTGGGCCGGTGATGGCACTTCTCCACTTTCTTTCACACTAAGCCTAGGACTCTGCGGGGAACTTTTCCTGGCCGGTGTAGATTTCTCCGGACGTGAACTGGCGAATGGTCGCTGACGGTTGGGAGCAAGTAGTTCCTCGGTAGCCGTGTACCTCTCAACCATCTCGACCAGCTGATCCACTGTTTTGGGGTCCCCATGACTCACCCAACGCTGTAGGTCAACGGGGAGGGACCGAAGGTACCGGTCTGTCACAACTCGCTCCACAATCTGGGGTCCATTCAGATCCTCGGGTTGCAGCCACTTGGTGGCCAAATGGATAAGGTCGTGCATCTGTGACCTAGGTGGTAGGTTGGTTTGATATTTCCACCTGTGTACCCTTTGGGCTCTGACTGCAGTGGTCACCCCTAAGCGGGCCAGGATCTCTGCCTTTAGCCGATCATAATTCATGGCGTCATCTGGATTAAGATCATAATACGCCTTCTGTGGATCGCCAGACAGAAATGGAGCTATTAGGCCAGCCCATTTATCTCGGGGCCACCCTTCTCGCTCTGCAGTCCTCTCAAACGTGGTAAGAAAGGCCTCCACATCATCCGTGGGACTCAACTTTTGGAGAAAATGAGTTGCTCGGGTGGTTACCTGGTTCTCCTGAGCCACGGCAACGGTCTCCCGTCCTGGAGCACACTGCTTTACAGCCTCAGCCAATGCCCTGGCTTGGGCAATTGTAGCATCGTGTAAGGCGGTGGCTTGTAAAGTTACAGACTCTCGCAAAGCAAGCAACTGAGCATCTGTGGAGTGCTGTTGAGACACCATGGCCGATAGCTGGGCCTCCAGACTCTTTTGCTGAGCATCTGTAGCCTGCTGCTGCACGACCATGCTCTGCTGTAGCTGAACTGTAGCTCGAGCCAGTTGCTGCAACAGTTCCTCCATCTTAGCAAAATGGGTTACTGGCTCTTTAAACGTCAGTCAGAGAGAAAAAAAAATGTCTTTACCCTTCGGTAGTGCCTGCCCGCATCCGAGCACCAGTTGTGATGTTTGGGGGATCACAGCGGGGTTTTTTTTCACCAAACATGCAGGCCACTCCACGTGAAGGGAAACATTTACTTTATTTTCTTCAGTTCAAATAAATCTCTCACAGACAAGCAGTGGCATAAAAATCAAAACAGCTTCAGTTCAGCAACAAAATAAGTCCCAACAAATGAGCCATGTACTTGCCATGAAAACTTGCAGTGTCCAGTCTGCCGGGAGTGAACTCCCTAGTCTTTTTAGAAAGGAACTTTCTCCAACTCCACAGTGAGTAGCCACACATGAAAACCAAACTTTTCAGTTTAACACAGCAGTGAGTTTCCACACCCCCTCTCACCTGCTGCTCACCTCCATTAACCACCCCTTGGATGTCCAGCCCACCTCTGGCTGGTTAACCCCATGGTGTCTTTTAAAGAGGTAATTTTAAAACCTAAAGAATGGGGATATATACCGGTCATCTACAATATATCCCCCCCAGCTTCTACATATCCCCCCCCTCTGCCTCAACCCAGGGGAGGTGGAGGCACCAGAAGAGCCCAAACAATGGACTCGGGAAAGAGCATCAGCATTCAGGTGCTGTTTTCCGGGTCTATATGTGTGTATATATGTGTGTATATATGTGTGTATATATGTGTATATATATGTGTATATATGTGTGTATATATATGTGTATATATATGTGTGTATATATATGTGTATATATATATATATATGTGTGTGTATGTATGTGTATATATATATATATATATATATATATATATATATATATATATATATATATATATATATATATATATATATATATATACACATATACACACACAGTATATAGCAGCAGCAGTTCAGTATCAGTCCACATGGCATCTCTTGTATTGTCTTCTAAGTGCTTTTATCCTCATTGTGATGTCATGCTGGTCTTCCTGCCACGAAGGGTTTATCTGTGTGTCTGTGTTTGAGTCGATCACTTTGAAAAACATTATATATATATATATATATATATATATATATATTAACTACCATGAACCCAACCATTTCAGTTGATTCTAATTATGATTAATTTCGAATCAATGGCTTGACACAGAAGTGTCTGTTCCAGTGACACATTTAGAATTATCCCTGCAATGTTCCCTTATCTGAGTTTTGACTGCTCTAGTTGTTTCTCCCATGTATATCATCCCACAAGGGTATTTTAACACATATGCTGCATTAATTGTATTGCCCAGTGCTTCAATGGAATTGGACCACCTTGGGTGGACTGGTGTAATAAAAATCAATGTGTATCTTTTTTAGGGAGCTCAATTAATTATAATATTTTAATTACAATTATATAAATAAACGATGCTTAGTAATGTCATTGGTTATAATTGGGGCTTAGTGATACCATTTCTGACTGAAACTTGTGTATAAATAAAGTACCCAATGTTACTAAATATGTGAATATTAGGAGTTCCATGGCCTGTATAAAAGCCTTTCAGCCTCGTGTTTTTATATGGTCACTTTATAATTTTAAAATAATTACTGACTAATAATATGCACAGTCAATATAGTGTTCTGTCCATTTATACATTACTAATCTTGACTAGTGATGGGCGAATTTCTCCTGAAAAATTCGCAAAAAAATCGTGAAACTCAAAATTTTGGAAGCGCATCCGAAAAGTCCTTTGCGTCAATTTTGCCGCTGGAAGTAAAGTCAATGGACGTCCGAATAGTGTTGACACCTGCACATTTTCGGTGGAGATTTGCAAATTTATTCGTCGGCGGTGAAATTCGGAAATTCACCGCAATTTCGTGACAGGCGAATTTATTTGTCCATCACTAATCTTAACTTTGCGCCTCAGTATAGCAGTATGCCTTGATATAAGTAGAAGTACCTACATCTTGCATCAAATTATGTTAACCATGCAGGTACCGCATAAGCTGTGACTTTCATTTTTATTTAGATAACTAATTTTTTACTAGGACCATGGAAAGACAGATATATTTACTCATAAAAGAGTGTATACTGTACTTTTCACTTGTTTAATAATACTTAAAATATAGAAAAATATACTCTTTTATAGGAATAGAGCACTGCCTGGAGAACAGGAGCAATAAAACACCGCCTCAGCGGGCCTATGTATTTATGCAAATTATACTAATGGGAAATACACAACCAAAAGCTGTATTACTGAATGCAATGTTTCATTAGACAATTATTACACTTACATTTTTAACTGTGCATGAGCTGTTTAAAATAAAAAAATAACTGTTTCAGTAAGATTTTTTATTACATACACTGCACTAGTCCAAACAGTAAAATGTGCAATCATTTTTCCACTAGGGAATCGGTAGTTAAAAACCTTCACACATTATAATGCAGTATTAAGTATATAGTGAATAAAGTACCCCCTCTTGTAAAATATAAAGATATTATAAGTTACCGAGGAGTTTCATGACCATATAAAAACACGAGGCCGAAGGCCGAGTGTTTTTATACAGGTCATGGAACTCCGAGGTAACTTCTAATATCCTCATATTTTACAACTGGGGGTACTTTATTTATTATAATACACAAATTTTAATGAGTCATGTGACAGAAATTACATCAGAACTCACCGTTTATAACTGATGACATCAGAACTCACCGTTTATAAGGATATAATTTACAGGATATTCATGGCTTTTGTGTATTATATACAGTATAAAGCATGATACTTTGAGCAAAGGACATTGTTTGAGCAAATATTTGTACCCTTAACAGCTGAGAAAGAAATAACAATTAAGATTAGCACAATTAGAAATACAGAGGACAGAAAGGTATAAGGTGAATCAGAAACTGCTCCACTGACAGAGAGGCAATGACTGGCAATGTAATAGTAGAAGCTTGAAAAACTGAATTTTAATTTAACTTGGCTTTATGTTTGGAAGCATTCACCATTGCAAATGTCGAAATGAATCAGTGAAAGAAAAAGAGAACAGAAATGATCATTTGAATGAAAATCTCACTTTGTAAACCGTGTATTTCAATTTCTTCCTTCTTAAATATCTGTGTCTGTGAATTTAAAGAAATAAGAGCTGAATTGTGTTTTAGATGTAAATAAATGCACCGGGATATGTTGTAGTTTGGACCCCTTTTTTGTAATCATCACAAAACAAAGCCGTGAACAGAAAGTGTTATAGAATAGAGCAGGTCATTGTAGGGTATCCGTGCATGAACAACTCAGGACAGGAACAGACGATTGCATGAAAATTAATGAAAAGATTTTCGATACATCTTTTTGCGCTGAGATCATCAGACCAAGGATCTTATAGCTAAAATGCTTCCAAACATAAAGCCACAGTGTCTCCGAAGTATAATTTTCTTATTTTAATAACATTCCACAGTCTTTTTGCTGACTCTATTCATATAGCTTAGAAAATATATTTTACACTATATGCCAAAAAAACAGATTATCAGCCAAAGAGAATTCACTTATCTCAATAGCAAATACTGTATATTCTCTGGCTCAGTAATGACCTTGGGGAGAAGTATTAAAATAGAAAAACTGTCTTTGTAGAGATTTTGAATAACAAACATGCATATATAGGAGGATAGAGTGCTGCTACACACAAAGATTTGAGAATTGGCCCTTATACGCTAAGAATGGACCAGATATAGCCATAGTGCTCCAGATGGTGTGACATGTTGTTTTTGGATAAGTGTGATGGTTTGGATGGTGTGAAGAGATGCTGGCTTTGAGAGGAATGGAGGAGATGGCCAAGAATATATAGGAAGACACTTAAGAAAATGTAGTAAGGAGCAGATGAAAGTAGAGCTTTGAAAGTTAGCAAAATGATTTTGTATGCTAATTTAGCAGACAAAAGGATTATATCAGGGGATTAACAGGTTCTTTCTGAGGAGAGAGCAGGTGGATTTTAGCAGGAGAGTCTTAGGGGAGAAAGGTGACATTTGTCTAGTAAGCAGATGGTTGAAATATTTTAAAATGGATAAAATAAGGGAGTGGATACTTTTGGAAGAAACAATATAATCTGAGAAGCATAGGGAACAGTCAAAGTATACCCCCAGATACATGATTCATAAACAGGCATACACGTATGACATCAGCAGCAATTTTAAATGGAGGAGTAGGGGCAGATGTGGATGGTGAAATTGAATATATAATTAAGAGGTGGAGTAAGGACAGGAGTTAAGTAATGATAAAGTGATCAAGGGAGAAAGTTGTAAGTGGAGAGGACAGAGGCAGCTGAAAAAACATTGTCAAAGGGACAACCAGTCAGAGAGGATTTGGTAGAAGGTGGTTCAGAGAGGATGGAAGTGTTGAAAGACAATAAGAAGAGAGAAGATTGTCTACTCCACCCCACCACAACCAACACTGAAAAGACAGAATTAAGAAGAGGAATATGGGCATTTTTTTGTTATTTAAGCATATACTTAAGTAAACTGTATCTATTGTCATTTTGCCTGTTGTCTGAAATTCCTCTCAGATCTCTTACCAATTTACCAAGGGTCGAATTTCCACTCAGATCACTTACTGATTTATCAAGGTCGAATTTCGAAGTAAAAAATACTTCGAAATTCGACCATGGAATTGAAATACTTTGAATTCGAATATCAAAGTCAAAGTATTTTTCACCGAATTTGGCCATCGAACGATCAAAGTAAAATCGTTCGATTGAACGATTAAATCGTTCGAAATGAACGATTCGAACGATTTTAGTGTACGATCGAAGATTTTACTTCGATGTGTGAAGACTTAGAAAAATGCATTAGAAGGTCCCCATAGGCTAACATAGCACTTCGGCAGGTTTAATTTGGCGAACTATTGAAGTCGAAGTTTTTTTAAAGAGACAGTACTTCGATTATCGAATATTCTAATATTCAAACTATTTTACTTTGAATCAAATTCGAAGTAAATTCGAAGTCGTAGTATCCTATTCGATGGTCTAGGAAAAATTACATAGAATTTCGACCCTTGATAACTTTAGTAAGCAGTGCTCACTTCTTTAATCAAAAAGGCAGAAATGTAGAATGTAAGGGCACAGTACAGATGAAGCTATGTATAATGATTTATATAGTACTACTTGTATATGTGCTGAACATTTTTACAATGTAGTAAAAGAAGAATAAGGCATGATAAACATTGCAATAAATAAATAAATATTCAGAGTTACAACTATTAAGTGCCATGCCTTGTTAAGAGAAGGGAGGTACAGGCACCAACTAGAGAGAAGGGAGAGCCTTCATTTGAAAGTATCACAGTTTGAATAAAAATTTGCAGTGAAATAATTGGTAACATTAGAGAGATTACTGTTTTGTTGATGCATCATGTATCAAAATTATAGCTGAAGGAACATGCTTGCTGTTTAATGATGTTTTTGCACAAGCTAAATTGAAAAGCTTTCGCTGATTATACCACCCTTTGAAGTCTGTTTACCACATGAAAGACTTTCTAAATACAAAGAAAACATATACAAGCATACATAACATAAATAAGGTGTCTTTTCTTCATATATTATCATCATATTTTCAGTATTGGCAGAATGTAAGTTCCTTTTTTTTGGTAGATAGTAAAGCATAAACTTATAATAGCCTTTTTTTTAGTTACCGTATATACTCGAGTATAAGCCGTCCCGAGTATAAGCCGAGGTACCTAATTTTACCTCCAAAAACTGGGAAAGCTTATTGACTGAAGTATAAGCCGAGGGTGAGAAATGCAGCAGCTTCTGGTAAGTTTCAATCGAAAAATTGAGGGTTTCTGCTTCCATTGGAGGTGCCGGCGTCTCGTTTTTGGATGCTGGCGACAATTCTGGGACGCCGGCGACTATTCTTGGACACCGGCGACTATTCTTAGGCGCCGGAGACTATTCTTAGATGTGGCGACCGTTTTTGCACTTGACCCGAGTATAAGCCGAGGTAGAGTTTTTCAGCATATTTTGGGGGCTGAAAAACTTGGCTTATACTCGAGTATATACGTTATGTAGTGAATAATGTATCCTTACTGTAATTTACATTATTAATTAAATCTAGAGTTAAATGTACATAGATAAATCAAGAGTTTTCTCTCTTTGCCAAAGAAAATGGTTGGTATAAATGTGGAATAGGCTATGGTTTTCCAATGTTTTTTTTTTAAATAATAATTGCTTTGTTAGGCTTTTAGACAAGTGACAGGTATTGTGCAAGTGGAGAACGTTATAGAAGAGTTATAAACGGCATATTTATAATGATTTAGGAGCAAGCAGTTATATATAGTGAATAAAGTACCCCCTATTGTAAAATATAAGGATATTATGTTACAGAGAAGTTCAATCACCATATAAAAGCCGAAGGTCGAGTGCTTTTATACAGGTCATGGAACTCTGAGGTGACTTCTAACATCCTCATATTTGTGGGTACTTTATTTATTATAATACACAAGATGCAGTGAGTCATGTGACAGAAATTACATCATTAAGCTCTGATTATAATCAATGACATCACTAAGCACTGTTTATATAGTGAATAAAGTACCCCCTCTTGTAAAATATAAGGATATTATAAGTTACCGAGAATTTTTATGACCATATAAAAACACAAGGCCGGAGGCCGAGTGTTTTTATACGGGTCATGGAACTCCGAGGTAACTTCTAATATCCTCATATTTTGCAACTGGGGGTACTTTATTTATTATAATACACAAATTTCAGTGAGTCATGTGACAGAATGATATCAGAACTCACTGTTTATAAGTATATCATTTACAATATTCATATTCATGGCTTTTGTGTATTATAAGGATATAATACACAAGTCATGGATATCCTGTAAGTTTCAGTGAGTCATATGACAGAAATTACATCATTAAGCTCCGTTTATAACCAATGACATCATTAAGCCGTTTATAAGGATATAATTTACAGGATATTCATGGCTCTTGTGTATTACGTGTACCTTATTGTTCTTACACCTCCATTAATACCAATGACCATCTATTTTCTTATGTGCTAAACACCTCAGCTCCTCTGTGAAACTACCTGATAGACATACAGTAACAATTAAAATCTCTTTAAAAAATAATTATGCTGCTTAACATAATACATGTAAACTACACACATGATCTTTGTATGGGTCTTTGTATGGTTCTTTGTATGGCGAAGGCAGCAATGTATTCATTTTCAAAATACAGCTGGAAAAGGAACATTTTAACACAACATATTGCATTATGATGCAAAGCTTCTGTGGAACTAATAGCACCGTGCTCCATTAGTGACTTGACTGTTGTGTTTATGAATGTTTGCTGGTGCAGAATATAATAACAGTACTTTCTCTTTATTGTTAAATTACTTTGTGTTGATTCCAGGTGGTTGTCAGATTTTCTGAAACAGTTTTTGCCTTGCATTCACAAATTTATTTTAAAGGGAAACATTTGAAAAAAAAATATTTGCAAAAAATGAATGTCTTATTTTGTTATTCTAGATTTGCATCTATGTTGTTTAATGTTGTAACAGGATTATTATTTGTTCCATTTGTTCCCAACTAGTAAACTATTCAGACTAATGAGTTTGTTTCCATGCTCTGACTACAGTATGTACAATCATTTTTTGTTTAAAAGGAGTTTCTATATCAGGGTATTTTTTTACGGTTATTTCATGGTTACAAACAATGCCATTTTGCATATATGTAAAATACTGAATATACTTTACTATTTTATATATTGTATTCTTTGTGTTTATTGATACATTTGCATTACTTTTATCAGTTGTAAAGAGTAAGACATTGGGGGAAAATATATTTATCAAAGGTATAATTGTGTGGTTATTTGATCATCAAATGTCACATTATACATTTTTGAAGTCTTAAATTTGTTCATAACTAACAGAAGTTTCAAAATAGTATTAAGGATGCACCAAACCCCTTATATCGAGATTTATCCAACCTTAAATTCTTTTAGGATGGTTCGGCCGAGTCCTGAACTGAATCTGAACACTGATTTTCACATGCAAAGGAAATGGAAAGGGGAAGAATGTTCTCTCAATCCCATGGCCATGGCAATCACATGGCAAGTGATTTTAAAGGGTTCAGATTCAGTTCAGCCATGTTCTTACATTTGGCTGTATCCAAACCTGCTGGAATTTGGTCAACTCCATATACATATATATCAGCACACCTACATCTGTATTTATTGTTAATTTATTCCACTGTGCATTCCAACGTTTTGGTCTGCATTTGGACCTGAGTTTAATGTTGAGTTTAAATACCTAACATTCACATCACAATATTTATCACAAAGTATTTTAGAATCCCATTTTAAAATATATATATTCATTGTACATGGATTTCACCACTACTGGTCAGTGCAGCTAAGACTATCAATTCTCTTCTGTATCACTCACACTGTGTATGAGTTAAATAAGGCATAGGGCAGGCAACTCTGTGGGTTACTCTATATTATATATTACTGTCTTCCACTGTGTTTATGTCTAACTCTAAGCACAGCAACATTCACAGCTTCACACCAATAGCAACACTTATTTTCTGCTTCCTATTCTTTTCTCAGCCTTCCTTTCCTACATGAGAACAGAGAAAGGCAACTGCCCCATGGGTTAGCTAAAGTGCAAGTTTCTAAAGCAATACCTGCTGCTATTTGTTTAAAACATTTGTTCATGCTGTTATTCTAAACAATCATTCAGCTACAGTTCTCTTTATCTTTTTGCTCTTTGTATACGGTTAACTGCTGTAAACACTCCCAAATATTTATTCCATGTTCACTCTCAACTGTGGCTTTTTCTATGATACACTGTTTTCAGAGTTTTTCTGTTCATGTTTTGTTAGACATGTCTTACTTTCACCTATTTCTATTTTGGTTTTGTAATCAGGCAGGATATTAATCATTGTGCCTTTGAAAGATAGGCTTTAATAATAATATCAACTATATTAATCGTTGTGCCTTTGAAAGATAGGCTTTAAGCCTATTTAGTAACAAAGCAGATACATAGAGAAATATATAAAGTTGAGGCCACCCCCTTGAGGAGGCATATTTATCAAAATTTTTGAATGTAACCCTTTCTTTGCCACTTTATGTATGTTGAGTGGGCACTAGGGTTGCCCCCTGTCCAGTTTTGACCCTGACAGCCCTGGTTTTTGAAGGGTCAAAACTGATTCCCTGAGATCAAAGTGGCAATCAACCAATCGATAGCCATGTAATAGCCCCGCCCCCAAAGTCACATCCTGCTCCCACTCATGTCCCGCCCATTACATCATGGTCCCACCTCCTGCTACACACCCAGATAGGGTTGCCACCTGTCCGGTTTTGACCCAGACAGTCCAGTATTTTGAAGGGCTGCCCAGGTTTTCCAAATAAGGAAAACTGGGCAGGATTCCCCATGATTGGCACGGCGATCAGCCAATCGCGCATCATAGCATTGTCCCTCTATGTCACAGCCCCACCCTGCTACATTATGGCCCCCCCTCTACATCATGGCCCCGCCCCCTGCCCAGTTTCCTCCGGTTGAAAAGGTGGCAACCCTACACCCAGAGTTAGTTGGGAGGAAAGGTGTCAACCCTTGTGTGCACACTGTGGGTCTACAAGGGCAATACTGTTTGTACCATGGTAGTGTTGCAACACCAAATTGAAGCACTCTGGGGTGTGTAAAAGCAAAGGGTTTTGCCAATTCCTAGTTATAGTGTGTAGTAACCTGCTTGTGTGGACATTTTGGTTAAGGGCATTCCTGCTGTTTTGCCATTGTCTTATGATTCATATTCCTGTTCATATTCCCCTCTTCCTGTCTAAGATGAGCGCAAGCATGGAGTAGGGCAGTCTTACCTGATATGTTATGAGAAATGTACCAGAAGTTACTGTGCTTGTCTGACTGCTTCACCTAAAGTAACACAGCAGAATAATTTAACCCACTGCTAGCCAAGCAGTTTATCACACTGTGAACAAGAATATATACTGTGAGGCAGAGCAGATGCAAGAATGCAGTCTGGCAGCTTTAATCCACAATGAGCTTGAATTGTTGTTGTAGTGAAAGTATTCCTGAAATCCTGATAGGGCTAATAGGTAATTCACAATCCAGATCCAATGTACATACTGGCTTCTCACTACAGGGCTGAAGTCCTATTTATCCTACAGGCATTACTACCCTAGGTCTGCTGCACTAGATTCAGATTTGTCAAAGTTTTGTCCCGGTTTCCTTCCTTTGTAACTTTTTTGGGTTTTTTTGGTGTCAAAAAAGCCAGACCTGAAAAATATGTAGTTTAATAAATCGGCCCCTTAATTTATATATGTATATGGTATATTCTGCTACAATACCAATTAGGGTTTATTAATATTTGCACCATGGACATATTATTGGAATATAGATATTGATCTCACTAATGTTTTCTTGCTTGCTTTTTTACCCCCAAGATTGTTTTTTGATTCCACGCATGGATTTTTGTTTCAAAAATTAGCCACCAAAAACCTGGCTTAATGCTATACCATTCCCCTTTCATGTTTTCTCTCCCTCCATTCCAACCCTTACCTCTTTAGCTTGGAAAGAACTGTTTCAAAATTAGCTTATTTCAAAATAGGATGGAATTTGATCACTGACAACTGATTAAAAAACAGCATTTTGAAATAGCAGAGCCCCTGTGGTTGATGAATATTAGAATTACAGTACTGCTAAATATGAAAGTACTCTTTCGCCAAAGAGAGAACAGCACAAACCAATCTGTAAAATATCAAAAACATTATTCTCTCTAAGTAAAGTATGCTGATAATTACAGTGTGAGGAGCTCAAGGAGATATTTTCTACTGAAATGTCTTGCATACAGGATGAGCCTTTAATAACATGACAGTAGTGTTTAGAAATATGCTAAATTAACCTTTTTTTAATCAAGTTATTCAATTGGTGTCCATCTGTTCGTTACATCTGCAATTAATAAAATTAGAAGTGATAATTTCATAATGCTTTTTAAATATACAATTTTATAAAATGTCATAAACAGATTCCTGTATTTCAGCCACATTCAGATCTGTTGATGTGCATTTAAAACCCTGTACATTAAGAGGTTTTTTTCTTTCTATACAGTGACCTACATGCACAGATTTGTTCATCCATTTCTTCAAGATGACCTGTTCAGCCAGTTGTATTAATACATAATAGGAGTATATTCAGCATGTCTTGTTAAACTGACAAGTACACATATTTCATACTGTAGATGGCTGCAAAGGAATTGCACTATTTATAAATAATTCACTTGTAACGTTTTAAGCTGCAACAAAATGGATTTTTACGTTGATGATTCTTTTTTTATTGTGCATTTTGTTTACATCAGTGGTCACTGTTATTGAACACAAAACCAGGACCTAAACTTGGGCCAGTTTTCATCTGTTACAGAAATGACACGCAATGAACCCAATTAAACTGTGCAATTACGCAGATGCAGAACCCTTATTCAGCTATTATTTAAAGAGAACATCCAGCTCTACATACTGTATGTTCAATGAGTTATTACTGATTTTGTACATACGAAAGCATTACCCTGGGTCAATATTCAGACCCACTGATTTATATTAGACTTTGATGGGTCATTTTAAGATATGCAAGTCAACTGTGAGTTCACATAATATAATGTGAAAACAAACATTTATATTGGTAATTGCCTCAATCTGTAGTGTGCATGAATCCTTAAAGGGGTTGTTCATCTTTACATTAACTTTTTGTATGATGTAGAGAGTGATATTCTAAGACAATTTGTAACTGGTATTTATTATTTGTGGTTTTTGAGTTTTTAAACTTTTGTTTTAACAGCTCTCTAGTTTACAATTTCAGTCATTTGGATTTGAATAAGAGACTGGAATATGAATGGGAGAGAACCTGAATATAGGGATCAGTAATAAAAAGTAGTGTTACAGAGCATTTGTTTTTAGATGGGATCAGTGACTCCCATTTGAAAGCTGGAAAGAGTCAGAAGAAGGAGGCAAATAATTCAAAAACTATTCAAAATAAAAAGTTAAGGCCAACTGAAAAGTTGCTTATAATTAGCCATTCTATAACATACTAAAAGTTAAATTAAAGGAAATCCACCCTTTTAAGGAGATAAAGTTGGTGCCTTGTCTTAACTACATCTCTCTTTGCTATAACTTTATATTAGAAACTGCATTGCCCTTTGAAATCCAAAACCAGTTCACATATAATGAATTCCCTTCAAACTGAGCTACTGTGATTTGTACTTTGCCATTTTGTGGCCCATCTCATGTTATTAGAATAAGCAAAACAAAGGAGAGTCAGATGGGTGGAGCAAAATGTACAGAGACATGAATAAAAGGATAAAATAGAGGAAGCTATTTTAATAAATAAATAGAATATAAACAGCAAAGACTAAGGGGCACATTTACTTTTGGTCGAACATTGAGGATTAATTAACCCTTGATATTCGACCCTCAAAGTAAAATACCGCAAATGCTTCGATCGAACGAACAAAGGAAAAATCGATCTATCGAACGATTAAATCCCTCTAATCGAACGATTCGAAGGATTTTAATCCATCGATCGAAGGATTTTCCTTCGATCAAAAAAAGCTTAGAAAGCTTATGGGGAAGGTCCCCATAGGCTAACATTGGTGCTCGGTAGGTTTTAGGTGGCGAAGTAGGTAGTCAAAGTATTTTTTAAAGAGACAGTACTTCGACTATCGAATGGTCGAATAGTCAAACGATTTTTAGTTCGTTCGATGTGAAGTCGAAGTAGCCAATTCGATGGTCGAAGCAGCCAAAAAAAACCTTTAAAATTCAACGTTTTTTTCATTCTAATCCTTCACTCGAGCTAAGTAAATGTGCCCCTAAGTAAAGAAATTGGCTGTACAATGAAAGGATATTGTAATGTAATACCTAAATACCTATATGACTAATTAGGGGTAACATACTTCGTAGTTATTATTCTATGTCTTTTGACCATTTATGCACAGAAAATCGCATAATACAATCAATTGTTTTCCTGAATTTTTTTTTAAAACATCTGATGGATATGGCAGTGCTTGTAGCTGAATGAAATAACTAATTCAATCTCAATAAAATGCAGAATATTTATACCAGCTTAGTGTAAGGATGAGCACTTTGGGATTTACCCTGTCTTTTTATGGCTATTCACAGTAGGACGTGGGCTACATTTGCAATACCTCTGCTTAAGGATTCCCTTGAATATTCTAGATAGGTATAAAGATAAAGGCCCATTTACGTAGCAGCCAGGCAGAATTGCAAGTGCACTAAGGGGCACAAGATCAAACCTATTGGTGCTTATGCACAGACCACTTCTGCCCAACCTGGTGCAAGGCACGTACCCCCTGCCCTAGTACAGGCCCATAGTGTACACATGCAGCATATAAATGCAGCTTTATGAAGGAAGATTTATTAGGAAATGCATTTACAATTAGATTACATAAAACATAAAGACTAATCTACTTTTGGTCTTATTTTTCAGGTTCCAAAGTCTGCATCATTGATAATCCAGCATTTGTCATCTATTCCTCCATCGTTTCCTTCTATGTTCCTTTTATTGTCACTCTATTGGTGTATGTTCAGATTTATATAGTACTAAGGAAGCGCAGGAAGAGGGTGAACACCAAGCGCAATAGTCGTGGAGTAGCAGTAGATGCCCATAAGGTAAGCCAAACATATGGAATAATGCTGTACCAGCAAGTCATATTTACATTTCTATTATAAACAAAAAAAATCAGTTATTGGGTTTGTAGGCAGGGCATGTATTTTGTTTATTAAAAACTAGGGATGCACTGAATCCAGGATTCGGACAGGATTCTGCCTTTTTCTGCAGGATTCTGATTCGGCCGAATCCTTCTGCCCGGCCGAACTGAATCCAGTTAGGGGCAGTTAGAGAAAGTGTGTGACTTTTTGTCACAAAACAAGGAAGTAAAAAATGTTTTCCCCTTCACTCCCATAATTTGCATATGCAAATTCGGATTCGGTATTCGGGCGAATCTCTCACAAAGAATTCAGAGGTCAAACTGCCATGGCAGTCAATAAGCCCTTTGCTGCCTTGTACTGTTTCCCATTCAAGAAGATGTTACATTTACTACCTATGGTAGTAACAGGTACATACCACTTGGAGTCCTTCAAATGTTGTTCCTGAGAGCAGTGGTAGACTGGGGTGCCCAGACCTACTTGAGGCCGAGGCTTTAGCCTGGAGTCCCCCACCCCAGTCGAGATCATGATGGAGGGGAGCACTGACACCAGCATTTCCTGGCCACGAGGGCCAGGGACCACCGAGAAAAATCCTGACTGGGTGATGCTCACTTTTTCTGCAATAAATCAGGGTTTCAAATGCTCTGTTGGTCACTGCCCCTGAGGAAGAATATTGGTTGTTAAAATTTATTAGGTTTAGTTGAATCTCAAAAGTGTTTTTTTTACAGATGTTAGGAGCAAATAAAAGTCTTACAATGGACCACAGAGTATAAAAATGTTGATGATGATGATGCTTATACCCACCTCTGGTTGTTATACACGACTGACACTGAAGTTTGATTTAATTTATCTAATTTGTTTCCTGAACTGTATTACTCACTGTATTTTTAGTGAATAGCTAGCTGGTGTGCAGATAATTTCTTTGTTTTTTTTCCCTTTATGAGTGTTTTTGCTGAAAAATTTAACATCAATTTTGTTACAAAAAAAATATGTGGGAAAGTCAAGTGAGATAACTAAGGGTAATTAAGGGGTTTCCTAAAGTTTCCATCAATATGTTAATTCTGATGGAACAATGGGTAACAGAACAGATTTATCACACCATCACTCTGGGATTTATGTGTAGGACTTTTTGTAGATTTTTGCCTAAATATTATTTTAATTATGATGGCCCAAGATAAGTTTATTACCTCTGACATAAGGAGCAAGGTTGTGGAATTTTATACTAGCGCATGTGATAATTGCTAATTCTGTTGCTACATTACAGAATTAATAGATTGATTTTGATCTAGGAAACATTTGCAAGGAGAAGTCAGATGGCTGATTCGGTTACTTCATTAAAAATGTTATAGCTTCCTGAAAAATGTGTAGCAAGGGTAAGCACAAAGGAGGTTGGTTCTTGTTATAAGAAATGCTTTGTGAAATACTGTACCAAGTAGCATATGGAGTGTGTGTAAAAGTGATAGGGGTCTTAGACTGTAACAGTCACTGGGACAGGGATTTGTGTGAATCTCTGTAAAGCCCCATGGAATATGTCAGTGCTATATAAAGGATAATAATAAGTGCACTCATGTTGCATACTCTCACCATTCCTGTAATGGAAGATACCAATATAAATCCTACAGTTTTTTCCATCCATTTTCAATTAAGATTTTTCTAATGTAACAGGCACTTTTAAGTTACATATTTTCATGGTCTTTCCTTAGGACAAGTGCACTCACCCTGAAGATGTGAAGCTATGTTCTGTATTTGTAAAGTCCAATGGGAGCTTCCCAGCAGATAAAAAGAAAGTGGTAAGTGTTAATCCCCTCAAGCTTTATTTAAAGACTATTACTAGCTCAGCTAGAACACATCTTGTTTTGTAAACAAGCTTCGGTTTTATTACAAATACACAAATGAATAAAAATAATGCTGAACAGTATATAGAACAATATAAGTATATATTTTTGTGCGAGAAAAAAACTTGAATCGCTTGAATTATTCAAGTTTTCAGGCAAAACCTTCGGAAAAAAACTCGAACATCATGCCGGCTGTTAACATCTTCAAACGGTTCAAGTTTTACATGGTGTATTATTGGATTTGAGCTATTTCTAGGGTCGGGATATAATAAATCTCGAAAAATTCTATTTTTTTTTTAAAAAACACAAAAAAATTGGAGTTTTGACCAAAAAATGGAAAAACACAACTCGAACCTTAATAAATCTGCCCCTAAATGTGTAGTCTAACAGAGCATTTGTTTTTTAGATGGGGTCAGTGACCCCCATTTGAAAGCTGGAAAGGTTAAATAAAAGAAGGCAAACAATCATTCAAAAACTAAAAAAAAATAAACAATGAAAAATAACTATTTGAGAAGTTGCATAGAATTGGCCAATCTATAACATACTAAAAGTTAACTTAAAGGTTAACCACCCCTTTAAGTTTCAAAAAAAAAAAATTTGCTCTTGAAATTGTGAGTTTAGAACATAGAGCTTCCATGTGGATATGCAGTGATCTGTTTCATAGCTTGATGGTAGTCATTAATCAATTCTTGATAAAAAGGGAAATTAAATAATTTACTAATTGACTTTTACCACAAAAAGTAAGACAACCGATTTCATGTTGGCCCTTGAAAATTTCATGTTCACCTTGAAAATTGTGAAATATATTTGCCGAGAAATAGTAATATATTTTATTCGAAAATGGATTTCATTGACTACTAAAAAACCTCACATTGTTACAGGTATTTTCTAAAACACGTCATTGTATCCAGTTCATTACCTAGCAGTGTTTGCATTTTCCTAAATATATTTAAATAAACTAAAGCTTTTATATGAAAATTTCAGGGATGAGCAGTTCTAGATATAAAAAAGGTGTCATACCGTGGCACACTGACTGAGGAATATAAAACTAACTTGTCAAGTTCAATTCTCCATGCCCCATTCAATTAAAGATCAAGGTCAGTGGTCTTTGAGCTTATTCAAAATACCTCCATTTTTAATTTGTAATGACAAGCTCAGTCCATAAATTAGTGATTCTAAAAAAAAAACTTTTAACTATAACATGTTGTACATACTGTGTATTAAGGATTTTATCAAGTAGAATAATGAGATCAGTTATCCTTGTATCCAAAAATTCTGAAATAAGACAAAGCCAATTTCAATGTCCCAATTAAACAGTTTTTTATTTTTTTTAATTTTTGGCATGTTGTCTGTAGTAAAAAAGGAGTACCTTGATGGTGATATCAAATTACAGAATGAAAAGACCCTGGCCCTTATCTAAAGAAAAAAACAAGGACCAATGCCTTCCAGATTATGGACCCCAAAACTGTTTTTATATTTACAGAAAACTAAAAATTTGAATTGAAATCCTCCTTCATGTTATTGAAAAACGTAGGTCTTGTGTGCTTCTGTATGTTAGCAATTTATATGATTCAGTAGGGCGGTGCTGCAGCAAGCATTGCTTCCTTGCAGCATTAGGGTCTTGGGTTTGAATCCAGCTGGGGCACTATAGTTGCAAAGGTCTGCTGCATTAGTACTTGGATATCTGAATGGTATGTGGATAAGATAAAAGAATATCTAGAAATAACCTAATTTTGAAGTGTGATGTGGATGGAGGCTAGAGCAATTTAATGAAGTAATAAGAACACACAAATATGTTATAGACTGCTGACTTTTGCAATAGATTTAGATAAAAAGGTATCTAAAAGGATAATTATTTCACCTGAAATTCAGTACCATTGAGACTTTCAATACATTTAGATTACAAGAACCTTGCAATATTGGGATTTGGCCACTATAAATGGAAATTGCCACCTACAGAAAAACAGGAGATTAATGCAATCAGCATATTATTTTTCCTCTTGGTGCATTGTGACAGTATTATGCAGGCAGCTCCGGAATAGTCATAATAAAAAAGAGTGAAATTGTTCAGTGAATTTTTTAAAACCTACTCTCATATGCTATAAAGGAGAATATGTTGTTAACTAAAATTTTAGATAATGCTAAATCTGAATTCAGCAAAACTAGGTGAGTTATTACCACACACAGTTTCAAGAAGATTTTTGTAACTAAAATATATAAGCTTAAGTTCTTTAATTTAGGATAATACAGTAGAAATACTGTGAGATATTGCCTTCTGCTTGCTGCTTAATTGAACGAGAGGGATTACAATTTATTGAAAAACAATGACATCAAATACATATATTTCTATGTTAGCTTAAAAGTAGTTTTTTGTGGTAGTTACACCTCTTTTATTTAAAAGGGCATGGGCCCTGTTGCATAATCACTCCGCCCTGAATGATGTCAGCTTCTGCCTCCCCAACCCAAAGGCCAGTACTGTTGGCACAAAAAGGTGGCAACATTAGGGGGCCCATTTACTCAGCTCGAGTGAAGGAATAGAGGAAAAAAAACTTTGAATTTCAAATGTTTTTTTGGCTACTTCGACCTTCGACTACGACTTCGAATCGAACGATTCAAACTAAAAATCGTTCGACCATTCGATAGTCGAAGTACTGTCTCTTTAAAAAAAACTTCGACCCCCTATTTCGCCACCTAAAACCTACCGAAGTCAATGTTAGCCTATGGGGAAGGTCCCCATAGGCTTTCCATTCTTTTTTTGGTGGAAGAAAAATCGTTCAAACGATGGATTAAAATCCTTCAAATTATTCAAAGGATTTAATCGTTCAATCGAACGAATTGCGGTAAATCCTTCGACTTCGATATTCGAAGTCAAAGGATTTCAATTCGGCAGTCGAATATCGAGGGTTAATTAACCCTCGATATTCGACCTTAAGTAAATTTGCCCCTAGATGTAATACACATTTTAATATATATTGAATTAGTTCACATTCCAATTGAAATTTGGACTGATTAATACTATTTTAATGCTTGTTCTGACATCTAAATCTGAGAATAAGGAATCAGGGGATATCTTGAAAGAAGTATTAAAAATGAACATATTTTTAAATTGTATCTCCTGTTTTAGTGATGTTTAGTGAACAAGTCGGTCATGGACTTCTTTAATATTTTTATTTATCTTGTATAACTTGTTTTCATTCGAGCGATTCTATGCCATGTTTTATAGGAAATAGAGGGTTAACTTTGTCTGTAATTTGGCTAGTAATCTTGCTTTAGCCCTTAGATACACTAGTACTAGTCTGTCTGCTGAATCTAATACCTTTCAATATGGAACCACAATTCCCTGCTGTATTTGCTGTTCAAGGATTGACACTTAAAGCCCAGAATTAGTAATAGAACATAGAAATGAAAAATCATCCTATTTCCAGCTATTTCTATTCTTGCAGTAGATAACCTAAGGGGTATATTCTCAGAGAGGTGGTTACTGTATGTGTGGACTACTAAAGAGAGGCCTTAAAACCAGCGTTTGTCTCCTAGCATACTGTACATTCCCCAGTTGAAAAACAACCTGTGTGCCATTAGCCCTATGCTTAAAATGGCCACAAAGTAGATAAGATCTCTGGTGTCTATTAACGTTTTGGCCCTGAAAAGCTAAATAGTTTGGAACATGCTGTAGTTGAAATTCAGCAACAATTGGGTAAGCCAAAGCTGTAGCAAAAGTTCACATCCCTTTAAAGGGACAATGTTCTCCTCTGTTCAAATTTAGTTAATTTATTAATCTACTTCTTTTATGGTCACTGCGAAGTAGATAATTTGATTCCCTGTGCACAGATATCCAGGACATAGGGCAATAATATGTGCACTGCTAATGTAATTATCGACCTCGCAAGAACAAGTGCACAATAATTCCTTGTTTGCCCTGTTTTGTTGGAAGAAATAAAAAAGCAACGATTTTTCATGATTGCATTAATAGGCAAAAAGTATGATCAGCACAAGCTCTATTCTCTGCAGTCAATAAGGGATTATACTGACCCTTTAAAATAGTGATAAATGCAGTAATAATATAAAATAAAACTGTTCTAAACTTGTCCCTGAATATTATCCACTAATTATTGATACATTTGATAGACAGAGCATTTCAGCACTTCAAAAATGTATGAACACATGTTAATATCTGTAAGATTGGCTCACTACTATGAATTTCTTCAACATACCTCCTACCCTATGGTACATCTGTTTTATTGGAATACAGACACCATAAGTACCAAGAACTTGGCAATATTTTGTAATGCTATCCATATTTTTATTATACATTTTCTCCTCCCTTTACTAAAAAAAATTATGAATGTTATAACAAAAATCAAAGGTCTTTTTTACAAAAAAAGTAATTTTTAGAGGCATAAAAGGGGCTTTATCTAACCTGTATTAGGGACTTGTTATTTATTTATCTTTGTTATTGGATATTTGATTCTTGTCCAGGAAGCTGGCAAACACCCAGAGGATATGGAAATGGAGATGATGTCAAGCACATCTCCACCGGAGAAAACAAAACACAAGTCTGCTTCTCCTGACCATAATCAACTTGCTGTGCCAGCTACATCAAACCAGTGCAAAAATGCCAGCCTAACTTCACCAGTGGAAAGCCCTTACAAAGCTGAAAAGAATGGACATCCAAAAGACAGTACAAAGCCTGCCAAAGTTTTTGAGATTCAGTCAATGCCTAATGGGAAAACACGAACCTCAATAAAAACAATGAGCAAGAAAAAGCTTTCACAACATAAGGAAAAGAAAGCTACACAAATGTTAGCTATTGTACTGGGTAGGTATCATTGTATTGCTCAAATAGAAGCCACAATGAAAGCCTCATTAAACAATATGGCATGAAATTAATTTTAAAGGATAATTTAAATGTAATTTTAAATATATTTTAATTTCTAATTTTCACACCTGCACTTTTCACTTCAAATCTTGTCCTTCATGGCATCCTTGTTTTCAGTTACACTTTTTATGGATATAATTGTGGAAAATGAAACCCTTGTTGGAAACTCCTAATACTGCCCTGTTTACTATAACTGGTCATAAAGAGCAAAGTAGCACAGTGGGTTGTCGGGTGCCATCGCACACTACTTGATTTCCTCCACAATTGCCAATCTGGATAGGCTGCTTATTCTCCTGAAATGAGATCAGGTGGAGGCTAGGAAGAGGACATCAAGAAGAACAAGATTGCACCCGCTATCCCCACTGTGCTACTCAGCTTTTTGTGGCCAGATATGGTAAATGGGGCTGTATTGAGGGTCCTCAGTAGTCAACAAGGTTTTTTTGTTCTTTAAATACATTAAATACAATTAAATACATTAAATCCAAATAATAGTTAGTTCAGTGGTCATAGGAAACTGTTAAGTTTGGCTGACCAAATTACTCTGTAATTTGAAATCGATATTCATTTTGTATAGCTTTCTTGCTATATAAATTAGCCTAAACATTACATCTATATGGTTACATTGATCAAACTGGCCAAACATCTCCCCATGTTTTCAATTTTTATGGCATGTGTTCAGAATCTGTTCTGGATTAAATAGATTCTGATCATGCTTGCTGGAAAGCCGAATAAGCCAAAATTGTTGTTTGTTTACGGTCATTAGCTGAACAAGCTGTGTGGGTTCTTCCTATATATTTGCACTTGTTTCAAATGACTTTACTGTCAGCTGTGCCCTTCCACTTATGTTACCAATGTTCCCCAATGGATCAAATAGCTAAACCTGCTCATGCATTATTAGCATAAAATGATTTGTTCAGTGTGTAAATTTGCAAAATCTAAGCAGACATTTTACTACCGTATATACTCAAGTATAAGCCGACCCGAGTATAAGCCGAGGTACCTAATTTTACCTACAAAAACTGGGAAAACTTATTGACTCTAGTATAAGCCTAGACACAACTACAGCCCTGTCTCCCAGCAGCGCACATTCTGCCAAAGTGACCCCCCCAGCGATCAACCGGACTTCTTTGCAAAGTTGATGGTGATAGAGAATTGCCAAATGGATTACTGTGTGCATTGTCCCACTGTCCCACTACCATGTGCAGAGGGTGCTGTGTGATATTGCCATCACTTTTAATTTTTCGTATAACCAACAGAGGGCGCTGTGTGATATTGCCATCACTGTTAATCTTTCGTATAACCAACAGAGGGCGCTGTGTGATATTGCAGTCACTGTTAATCTTTCATATAACCAACAGAGGGCACTGTGTGATATTGCAGTCACTGTTATTCTTCCATATAACCAACAGATGGCGCTGTGTGATATTGCAGTCACTGTTATTCTTTCATATAACCAACAGAGGGCGCACTGTTATTCTTTGATATAACCAACAGAGGGTGCTGTGAGATATTGCAGTCACTGTTATTCTTTAATATAACCAACAGAGGGCGCACTGTTATTCTTTCATACAACCAACAGATGGCGCTGTGTGATATTGCAGTCACTGTTATTCTTTCATATAACCAACAGATGGCGCTGTGTGATATTGCAGTCACTGTTATTCTTTCATATAACCAACAGAGGGCGCAGTTATTCTTTCATATAACCAACAGAGGGCATTGTGGGATATTGCAGTCTCTCCCCAAGTGTACTGTTGGTATAGGAATGATTAAAAGTGACTGCAATCTCAGCTACTCGGGTCGGGTACCGCTGACCCGAGTATGAGCCGAGGTAGAATTTTTCAGCACATTTTGGATGCTGAAAAACTCGGCTTATACTCGGGTATATACGGTAATTACCCCAATGATTAAACAGGGGCACTGATAAGATTTTAGCAGTACTTATTAGAACAAACAATTACAGATCAGCTTTTTTGGGTTAAAACTATCTGTATTATTCCTTTTATGGTTATAATTATTGTTTTGTCTTGCAGGTGTTTTTATTATTTGCTGGCTTCCTTTCTTCATAATTCACATACTAAATATGCATTGCAATTGTAACATTCCACAGGCCTTGTACAGCGCCTTCACTTGGCTTGGTTATGTGAACAGTGCTGTCAATCCAATTATCTATACCACATTTAATGTGGAGTTCAGAAAGGCCTTCATTAAAATACTTCATTGCTAAAAGACAAGATAGAAGAAGGATGCAGTAATCAATAACAAGAAGATACAGGACACAGAAGAGACAAGCACATCCCGGGTTCCCTTGGACTGGTGGAAATGGAGCTTTGTGAGCAATTATAGCAGCTGAATGCTGTTATGTGTAGAGGTCTGTAAAAGGGCACAAGGATGTAACTAAAACATAATACTGCATTTTGAGCAATTGTTTTGGAACGGAGGCTAAAAGTTCTTGCCTTCAAGCAACATTTAGAAGAATCAATTTTAACTGAATTCAGCCATCAATAATGACCTTACTTTTCAAGTACTTATGTTTTCAGGACACAAATGTATGTCACTGCAGTCTCACCAAAGACGTTGCTATTTTTGCCATGGTCTTCTTTTTAATAGCAGAAAAGATATGATTTGCAGGGACCCCACTGTGAATCATGCCTATGAAACTATTTTTTTTCTGGAAACTCAACACCATACACAATTCTGATTGTGTGCCTTGGGTTTCTATGGAAGTGGTGTTAATGTAAGCTTTCTGAGTGTTTTGTCTCTTTCCTGAAGAATGAAAAACAAAACAAGACAGCAAGACAGCCTTATGCTTAAAGTGTAAATATAGCAAGAATAATTTGACAGAAGCCCAAGCAAAAAAAGTATATATATATATATATATATTATATGGAAATATAAAATAACGTAATGTACTGCATGGTGTGTGTTACATTAAAGGACTAGCATTGTCACACCATGTCTATACCTTTGGGATTTCATACTAAACAGCTTTTACAATCATTTCTTCTTTGTCCTACTTTTACATGTAAAATACAATATCGCTGTGATGGTAACCATAGCACCAGTGCATTATGTTGCAGAGGTTTTCTGCAAACAGTGGAAGTTGTTTTCTATTTAGTTTTATCCAGACTTTGCAATTTTAAATGCTACTGGAGGCATTGGCCCAATTGTATTTTAATGGTTGCCTTTAAACTTCGAGAGATCAGACAGACTTCTGATTGAGATTCCTAATCATTTTTTATGAACTTGTGGACTGGCAGCACTTAGGTGCTAGTGGCAGAGGCAGATCAGTTTAAAAGATATAATCAAGATTTAAAATAAATACATTCTGGTTCTTTGGCATCAGTGCAAACTGTCAGAAAACAGATGAAAACAGAAAATTTCAATTTAGACCACATTGGGGTAAGTTAATGAGAAAGTGGTTTAATCACTTAATGAGACTTGTGCTGATTTGGGTATATAATCACAACTAATAGAATTGCACAAAACAGAAATTCACAAAAAACATATTGAAACCTTGGAAAAATCATGTTCAAGTTTTGCTACTATTAGAAAGAGCCCTAATATTCCTATGTTCTGTATACATATCAACCAAAAGTGGCACATTATCATAGTGTTTACCAGCATTCAATACATATATTAAATCAAGTAAAATTAAAGCACTTAAGTTACAATATCCAGCATATCTATAATACAGCCATCAGTTCCATTGCCAACTTTAAAACGTTTTAAGTAAAGGCAAATAAACCTGAACTATTGTTCAACTGATCCCCAAAACTGAATTGTATTGTGTAAGTTGTGGAGGAAATGTGTATTGTGTAAGTAAAAAGGCAACACAGCCCCTTACAAAGATCCTTCTAAAGGACACAATCATTCTGACTCCTATTCTAGTGTGCAGGTTGCACACATCCAAGTGCATTTTTGCTCATATCTGGAGAATAAATCAATGGCTTGCTGAAACAATGAATCATTCACAGAAATAATAGATCAACCTGGTGTAGAGATCAACATTTGAGGATTTTTAGGGAAGTAATTGAACAGAATTACGTTTTTTATATATATATATATTTATTCTTTGTTTTGCAAGCTACCGGGTCAGCCTATTCATTATATGATACATCACAAATCATGTACCTACCTTTAATTACTGGCATTCTGACATGCACAGTCAGGAGCGTTTGCAATGCTTATGGTAGAAACTTGCACAGGCACAGTTATTTAAGCAGCAAATCCTTGACTTTACTATCATGTGGTTGGCCTCTAGAAGGCAGGGTGGGCCTCTAATCAAAAAGAATATTTTTTCTCCCTGGCTGATGCACCCTAAAACAGGCACCGATTCGCTAGTGAAAGAGACCATTGATATTGTTCATTTGCGCTCTATTGCCAGGCCACTTTTTGTTCTGACTGAAGGTCGTTACTCCACAAATTCAGTAATGTGCCTATTTTACTGAACGTTACCTCTTTCGTCAGAGTTGACTTCGCCACCTCAGACCAGGCGAAGTGCTAAAAAGAAGCCAGATCTTCCTCAATCTTCTGTCACTTACATCATATCCTGTGTGCCGAAAATGCATTAAAGGAATTGTTCAGTGTAAAAATAAAAACTGGGTAAATAGATAGGCTGTGCAAAATAAAAAATGTTTCTAATATAGTTAGTTAGCCAAAAATGTAATGTATAAAGGCTGGAGTGATTTGATGTATAACAAGTCAGTCAGAGCACTACTTTTCAGCTCTCTTGGTTTACACTGACTGGTTGCCCTGGTTACCAGGCAGTAACCAATCAGAGACTTGAGGGGCGGCCACATGGGTCATATCTATTGCTTTTGAATCTGAGCTGAATGCTGAGGATCAATTACAAACTCACTGAACAGAAATGTACCATGTGGCCCCCCTTCAAGTCGCTGACTAACTCAGAGTTATAGAGCTGAAATTCAGGAAGTTGGATTATGGCTGTTTTATTAGACATCTGTTCACTCCAGCCTTTATACATTACATTTTTGGCTAACTAACTATATTAGAAACATTTTTTATTTTGCACAGCCTATCTATTTACACAGTTTTTATTTTCACACTGAACTATTCCTTTAAAGTTCCAAAAACGCTGGCGACTTTTCCTTTTTTGAAGCGGGATTGCCTGCAAAAGTCCTAACCTTTTTTGGGTAATAGGTTTTCTCCAGACATAACATTTTCATAACATATGGAAAATTTATTTTACAGTGGGCTCATTTGTAGGGCATCTCTTGTCTTGTCTGGACATTTGCAATAAAATTTGCATCAACATTTATAATAAAGAAGTCCATACAACTTTAAATTTCCCGCCCTATGCAAATTGACCTAAGCCCAAGAACACTAGCGAATTTTCGCTAGGCACAAATGAATGCTAGCACATCTTCGCTATGAAATGCTTGCACAGCCGAAGTAACGCTAGCGAAAAGTCGACAGCGTTTGACTCATAGGACAAAACTTTGCATACTAGTGAATTAGCGTATTTGTTGCGCATTTGCGCCTGGTGAAACGGTGCGAGGGGTGCGAAGCTGACACTGGCGAAAATTCGCCCTTTAGTGAATCTACCCCTTTATCTCTCTTAAAAGCTTATACTGTAGCAATGATGCAGATACAATCCTCTCCTGTTGATTTTACATTTACCAAGGATGTGGGATATTTGCAGTGGCAGCACCTAAGGTCAGTGGTCAGCACCTAATGTTGGAGGGATGTATAAAGATGAAACAATAACATTTCCCTTCAACTAATTTTTACACAACCCCCTACACCATAGTACCCATATATCATCATTTAATGATTGTCATTATTCACATTGCTTTGCTATACTTAATTTAACTAGCAACACTTATTTGATGCCTGACTGCCTCATGCATCTTCCTAAAAAGAAATTACAGAGTTCTATATATAAATGTATTAAAGTTAAAATATAGGCCATTGCCTTAATGTGTGCCAATTGGCTTAGAATGCTTAAAGTGGACCTGTCACCCAGACATAAAAAGCTGTATAATAAAAGTCTTTGCAAATTAAACTATGTAAACTAATTTAAAAATCTCAGCTGTCAATCAAATATTGCCTTCCCCTCCTCTATGCCTTAGGCGTAGAGGCGGGGCAGGTAATTACTTTCACTTTCCATTCAACGCTTACTAGATGTGATTGCAGTCCCCACATCCCCCCCCTCTCTTTACCATTAAGGGCGGTGGCTGATGGGGGAATTTGTCGCCCACAATGAAAATGCATGAAATCGTTGGCAGTAAAACCAATGCATTACTTTGTTCTTCCAAAGTTGCCAAAGTTGCCTCGGGAGGAAACTTCGGGCGACTTTGTGATAATTTGGATTTAAGGGTGACGGGTCCACTTTATTACTACTAATAGACAAGTTATTATGATGGAACCAATTTATTTTACAATATATTTTTGTACAGCAATTTACAGTGTGTGTATTTTCTCATGACCTGTTCCTATGAGTTAATGGGTAATACACCTCTGTAAAGTGTATTAAGTCAGAAAACAACTTGTAGCTCTCTGGTGCTATTTGTTTAGCATTCTGTAGGCATGCCAGTAGTAGATCCCTGGTAACCAGTTCTCCTAGTGCACATAATATTGTAAAAATTAAAGAATGTTCTCATAAATGAAAGATATGAATGTGAAGATGATCAATGTAACTGTACTTAAGTGAATACATCCAAAAAGCCTAAAGCTGCTAAATTATGCAATGTATAGAAAAAGATGTTCATTGTTTTAAAACATACATCATACGCTATGTATACTGCAATATTCATCTTAACAGGCACATATAGGATGTACATATAAAAGACAGTACTTCATAGTGAAGTTTCCATATAAACATACAGCAACAGTAAATAAGCAATGTCTGCATTGTAGTTGCTCCTATAAAATAAGAGCAAAATGCATAACAAATTTGGTCATTGCTTACTGTAGTTTAAATATTTTTTATTTATCTGATTTTGTTTATATTTGCAAGTTATGTATTTGATGCTCAACAGCTGGAACAGCTGGTTATATGCCAAGTCAAGTTAAGCACTGCTTCAGGCATTATGAAATACTTAACAATTTTACAGTGCTGGAAACCCTTATGCCTGGGTAGGGCAACCTTGTCATATTTGCTGAAAAATAGGAGATCATGCAGTTATATGAGTACAAATAAAAAATGGAAGCTATAATTCCATTGTTTGGGTCACTGGACTGATACACATAGGGCTATGTAATAGAAGGCACTAAGTTTGCCTAGATGCAGAAACCCATAGCAACCAATCAGCAGGTGGCATTTACTGGTCACCTGTTTAAAAGCAAACATATTATTGTTTGCTCTGGGTTACTGCTCTTGGACAAACTTAAAGGAACAGTTCAGTGTGAAAAAAACTGTGTAAACAGATAGGCTGTGCAAAATAAAAATTGTTTCTAATATAGTTAGTTAGCCAAAAATGTAATGTATCAAGGCTGGAGTGACTGGATGTGTAACATAATAGCCAGAACACTACTTCCTGCTTTTCAGTTCTGTAACTCTGAGCTACTCAGCGACATGAATGGGGGGCACATGGGACATATCTGTTCAGTGAGTTTGTAATTTATCCTCAGCATTCTCAGATTCAAAAGCAACAGTTATGACCCATGTGCCGTCCCCTCAAGTCTCTGCTTGGTTACTGTCTGGTAACCAGGGTAACCAGTCAGTGTAAACCAAGAGAGCTGAAAAGCTGGTAGTAGTAGTGTTCTGGCTATTATGTTACACATCCAGTCACTCCAGCCTTTATACATTACATTTTTCTCTAACTAACTATATTAGAAACATTTTTTAATTTTGCTCAGCCTATCTATTTACCCACTTTTTATTTTTACACTGAACAATTCCTTTAATGCCTTTTATAACATATGGGGGACAGTTGGCCCACGCTACTATATAACTTCAGCTATAGGTTGTACAGGTATTCCCCAATTAAACTGGAAAAAGAAAAAAATAATTTATACCTTTAAACCTTCGATTTTGAGCATTATAATATATTAAATATATAAAAGAAGCATTCAGACCTGCACATGCCCAATAAGTGAGGCCATTCCCTCTTTCATTGTGGTAGTCGCTGAAGTTGTATTGCTGCCTGGAAGCTGCCTCTGCCCAATCTAATACCGTCTATTATAATGTATTCCTAAAATGATAAATGCTAACAATAAATTGGTTCATGTTTTAGCATTTACCACCAAGCCAGATTTTTATTTTTGCAAACAGACATACATTAGAAAGACATCTTTATCATATATTCAGTGACTAAACCTTTCATTTAAGGTGGGACACATTAAAAAAATGAATACCTGCAAAGTGTGCTTTGCATCATCCCAGTCTTTTTCTATGTGGCCTGCATCTTGGCCAGAGAGATACTTTCCCTTTAGAAAAAGTGGAAACCATTTGAGAATGAAATCACTGTGGTAATGGTAAGAGGAAGTCACTAGCAACATTGTACTGACCCTTGTTCTGTGTTACATTTATATTTTATGGTCACCTTAAGCAGTACATCAAAGTGAAATTTGTGCCAAATTTTACTAGTAAGATAAACTAAATGCCATATGTAGGGAAATATATTTATGTGCATGTTATTCGGGATATATTTTCTATAAGCTAAAACTATATATAATATTTAAGTAAACAAGCTCCCTTCATTTTATACACACTTATGAATCATGACATGGAAAGAAGACGTGCAGGTCAACTTTTCTCCTAAATTGTTTTCTGGACTTGCATAAGTATTGCACCAGATAACATGCCCCATATTACCATTTCATAATGATATTATGATATAACGAGTCCAAAAAAAGGAATGTTGACTGTAAAAATAGCAATAGCAATAGAAATGTCACCTTCCAAGAGACAGAAATGATGTGGTTGAATGAATGAACAATGTGGCAAAAATACAGTCAGATGCTTACCCACTGTTAATTCTTCTCATGCCATACTAAAGTCTTGTGTACATTTTGATAATCTTAATTTGCCATTTGTTTCTGGTGAATAAGCATATTAAGTTTTGCTCCCGCAAATATACAGATATGAAGATATTACATTCCAACTGTTCTACTTGCTATAAAACTAGATGTTTCCATTTGCCATGGACTGTGCGGTATTGTGAACTACTGTGCAAGCATTGAAGCCTAAAAGAAATCTGTGAATGTTGTCAAATAATAAGCTGTCATAAATGGCACAGGTTCTGCTGTGTGCCACATTAAAGTTCACTGAATAATTATGATTCTGTTGTTATGTTTGCTAAAGATTAAGGTAAGTGATGTTTCTACTTTGCTTTAAATTTCTTGCCACCTGATAATAATAAACAATTGATAATGTTTTTGTCTCACCATGCTGCTCATATTTCTCCAGCATTTCCTACAGCGTATCTATCTTCAGTAAAATACTTATAATTAATAAAAAGAGAAAAAATATCTATCTATCTATCTATCTATCTATCTATCTATCTATCTATCTATCTATCTATCTATCTATCTATCTATTTATCTATCTATTTATCTATCTATCTGTCATATAAATATGTGTATATTATAGTGTTATATCATATGTTGTCAGATCTGTTGGGTTTAACCATCTTTTGTCTGTTGCCTAAACAAAACCATACTTAGTAAATTGAGTTCAGTGAAGCATACAGTATGACCAAAGTTTTTTCAAATTGTGAGGCAATATGTAAAGGACATGCAGCATTGTATAATTTAACATTACATAAAAGTACACATAGGGAGAACAGGTAACATATAAGTACACAGAGCATAAGTGCCATGGGGGTAAGAGAGACAGTAGAAAGGAGATCCCTGCCCTGTAGAAATTACTGTCTGTTGGTGGCTAACATACAGGCACAAATTAGAGGGACAAAGTGCACATGGTTAAGGTATTGTCCCTCAAGTGCCAGGACTAGGATAATGGTCTAGTGCTCCAAAAGGTAATGGCAAATTTCTACAGATAGACACACCAGCTTGAAAGTCAGTTAGGGTGAGATTTGGGGTAAATATGTATTTGCTGTACTAGATATTTTTAAAACTATGACTAAATTACCAATATGCCAGTATTTTTCTTAATTCTATTCTAGACTGTTCTATATCTGATGAGCTTAGGGGGCCTGGCCAAAGGCTAGACATGCAAATTGGGCTGAAACTGAAAAAGTTTGAAAAGCAATCATTGAGCTTATACAGTACATATTCACACAATGCCTCCAAAAGCTAAACCATAAAAACTACAGGTATTTTAACACAGATATCATGCTTTCTAGAAATAGTACCAATTAAGCAAGCATACTATGTTTGTGTATTTTAGGGCATTCTAGCCTTCGTTTTTTATGTTAATGGCCCTTTAAATGTTTTGTTAGAACAGTTTGTTTGCCTTAAACCCCAGTTAAATGAAAACCTCACCCCCTTCCCTTCATTGGCCTCTCTCCCTGCTTTCTCCCTCCATAGTTACTTACTTGAAAAAAGTGTCCCTGGCATATTCATTAAGAGTAGCATGGCGCCATCTTCAGTAATAAGCTTCTGTAGAAGAAACAAAGAACAAAACTTCAAACCAAAGTTCAAAAAGGTAGGTATAGATACCAAGTTTATATTCAAGTCAATATCAGATTGCTGGTGAATGTTTCCGGCCTTACAGATGAATTTAATAACTAAATGCCACCCAAGGTCATAGACTCCCTGCATATTGAGTAACTTACTTGGTAGATGTTGCCCTTATAGTCTTTCAGCTCTGTCTCTCCACACTATCGCTGAGGTTCCGGTTCTCTCCTCTGTATGGTGGATTCACAGTAGGGCTATTCATGGGATACTTCTACGGATGCCTCTCTGGATTACACTCTGTAGTACGATCTGTCTGGGTTACACACTATATACTGAACACTGTGTTGTGTTACGCACATTGCTCCCATGTGAATGACATTCGTGGACTCACTTCCCCCCCCCCCGCACACACTTTCTACAACCCAACTGTCGTGCTGCAAATGTGGCACTTATAGCAGTTGCAGCCATTTTCAGTATCTTTGGATTCCTTGGATGCACAAAAACGTTCAGTGTCAGCATTCACTTGGATAAGTGAATGCTGACACTGAACGTTTTTGTGCATGCACAGTTAAGGCCAGTCTAGCATTGGGACAAAGATTGCCAAGGGAAAACAAGAGAATACTGAAGATAATGATTATGGTGCCCATGAGCTCTGCTGAACTGCTCTGCATAAATATGCCAACATTAATGCCAGGGACACTTTTTTCAAATAAGTAAGCAGAATTATTTTGGAGCAGCACTAATTACATATTGCTATATTACCCAGAATATCCAGCAGCACAATCAAAATGGAATTGTGCAAAAAAGTGATTTATTTAGCCCACAGACATATAACAATATGGCAACATTTTAAAGCCTGTTTGGACTCTTAATCAATACAGGATACAGTGTCCCAAATCAATGTCACAGAGCAGTCTATTGATCATAATAAAGAAAGCACAAAACAGCCACAAAGAACAGAAGACATTTTAAGTCCTTGTTTAAAATCCTCTGGATATTTGAGAAGGCAAAAGACAATATATATTTCTAATCTTAGTTTGTTTCATGACCCTTCCATGAAATTGTCACCAATTGTCATCATTCATTATTCACTTATAATTTCCCCCCTCCATTCCCCTTAGGCCTTTCATTGTCACTTTCAAGTTGTCACAGTGTTAATTTCTGGAGGTCACCATTTCAATCCTTGTTTTACTTTTTGCTTTCAGTTTACACTATCATATGTTGCTGTGCAGGGCTGCAAAAGTCAAGAGGCAAACTGTGCCACAATTAAATAACATATTATGACATATCAAATGACTGCTGCTACCTGAAAGTATGTAATCTAAATTTAACTGCATTGCAGTCTGACATCTCCTTGCATAGAATAATCGATGATTAGATACTAAGTAAAGTAATATAGAGGGGTAGTATCAACAGCACAGAAGGAGAATATGAATAACACTATGAAAACTGTATTCTATGCTTTTTGAAGAAACCAGTTTGTTTGCACCAGTATGGTTCTATGTGCAATAGATCTTGCCAGACAAATTTAATTGTCTTCTATAAAGAGGCATGCAGAAGCCTCAAGACTGGGGTGACAGTGGATATGAATAAATAGCAAAACAAGTAGGGGGTTCAGGCACTCAGAAAACTCTACAAGGTACACCAAAAAAAAAACATTTAAAAAATGATCAGTAGCTCCATTGGCCAATGACCCCCAGTTTTAAAAGACCATCTTTTGATTCCCGCTGCCTCCTATGAATTGAAACAGTGGCATATTCAGTATACTTGTGTTTCTATTGGCCTTTCTATTTGTTAAACAGTTAATGCAGTGTTTGTTTCCCTAGCTTTAATGCTGCTAGATACAGCTTTTTTACTTTCAGCATTAAAGAAATCTTTATTGTTCTTTCATGGTCAGGGGAAATTGGAAACCACAGACATCAATAAGCAATATCCTAGCATCATTTTGATCATGATCTTTATATAGAGTACAGCATACTATACAATTACATCATGCCTGCATTGGTATTCCCTGTAGTAAGATGGCATTTTTAGAAGATGCCATTTCCTATATTTACTGACATGAAAATGATCTTATTTGCAAGATTTCCTTTGTGTTTACATAAAAAGATCACCATAACACAGACTTCCATTGCCGCTGTACTTGAAAACCAAAAAGGAGATCATGGACCTGTACTTTTCCTCTAGCAACTCATAGGGGCAAATTCACTAACCTCCGAAAATTCACCAGCGACGGCTTCGCTCACATCGCCAAACTTCTCCAGCCGAAAATTCACCAGGACAACGCTAATTCACTAAAATGCGAAGTTGCCTCCAGGGCACCGAACGATGGCGAAGTTTCACTAGCATTAATTTGGCAAGCAAAGCGTTGACTAATTTGCATACGGCGGGAAGTTAAATTTCAATGGACGTATATGCTGCAGCAAATACATTACACTACACAAGCCCAGGGAACCTTAATAAAATAAAATAAAGTTGTTATATTGCCCTACACATGAGCCCAGTGTATAGTTTATGTGCCATATGTAAGGAAATGTAGGGGGGAAGCCGGGTACCCTTAAAAAAATTATGATCGTTGCAGCTTATCACCCTGAAAAACTGAAAAGTCGCCAGCGTTGAAAATTTTTCAACTTTTTTTTAAAGAACTCCTATCTACTCTATTGCACGTCGCCTGGTCTGAGCTGGCGAAGGCAAGTCTGGTGAAATAGGTAACGTTCAGTAAAATCCGCATTTTGGTGAATTTGCGCAGTTACGTCCATTCGCCAGAGCGGAAATTCGCCTGTCGATAGCGTGCAAATGATCACTAGCATCTGTCTCTTTTGCTAGCAATGTGACTCCTGCGGCCATTAGTAAATCGGCGAAGTTCCGAAATGACGTCACGCTGGCGATTTTTTGCCAGCGTTAGTCACTTCATCCTTTAGTGAATTAGCCCCTTAGTGTGACAGTGCAGTATTCATGGGGGTGATCTGAGGGAGCATGTCATCCTCCAGTAACGTGGTATCCCTCTATTTAGCCCACAGGGCCAAGTCAACCAATGTGTGCCTAAATTAAGTGCAAATTATTACAGAAAGTATCTAGTCAAATTAAATCAACTGGATATTTAGAGTTTTTCTTGAAAATGTTTCACCACTCATCCGAGTGGCATCTTCAGTTCAACTGAAGTGGTAGGGAATTCCCCAACATTTTAGTAGAGTAGTAGTAGTTTAGTAAAGTCACAGACATTCGATCACAATGGTTCCATTGAACTTCAGTAAAGTGTTGGCTGAAGCTCACAGATGTGTGAAAGTGTGATCCAGTCACAATGGTACCATGATTTCATTAAGGCAGGTGTTAATCTTTCAATGTACATGACGGGAAGTGTGAATTGTTGTGAAACTGCTGGGGTAAGGATGTCAAAGCGACATTGTATGCTAATGACAAGCGGTTTCGCAGGCCGCCTCCTCTGTTCAAAAATGGTTTCTCCACATTCAAATAAATGGCCTCTTTCAAACCATCTCTCTATCCAAAATGTGCACATTGTTGTAGTCAAAGGAGTGTCCCTTTTCCTAGAGATGTAGATAGACTGCTGAGTCTAGTCATGAGGAGTTAGCCCTTCTATGTTGGGCCATTCTTTTACAAAGCGGTTGTTTTTTCTCCACAATATATAGCTCAGAGCACTCTTCACTACACTGGACAGCAGAGGCACCATTGCTCTTCATGTACTTTGGTGTTGGGTCTTTAGGGTACACCAACTTCTGTCTTAGGGTGTTGCTGGATGTTTCTAGAAAATTCTCCTAAGTTTTTCTGATTTTCCAGCCACATATGGAATTACTATGTTGCTTCACCTGCTCCTCTCTTCTATTTCTTTGTTTGGTCTTTTTGCTTGGCTTTAATTTCATTTGATAAAGGCCCAGTCTGGGTATCCATAAGTTTTCAGAGCTCCTTTCAGATGTTTGTATTCTTTCTCATTCACTTCTGTACTGATTGCCTGTGACTTTACTATCCTCAAGGGTTTAAATCCCAGGGAATTCCCTACCACTTCAGTTGAACTGAAGAAGCCACTCAATGAGTGTTGAAACGTTTTCAAGAAAAACTCCAAATGTCCAATTGTCTTTGATTTAAATCTACTAGATACTATATATCATAACCTGGATAAAAGAGAATCTTCATAGACTTATTAAAGAAAGAATTTGCTTTGAAGAGGGGGGAAGGCCCAGCAACAAGACAGATAGATCAACTGCAACAATCATAAACTATTATGATAAGTGTGAAAACCTAAACAGAAGAGAGGATCATTTGGAAAAAAAAATGCTATATGGTAGTCAGGTTCACCAACCTGAATAGAATAAATAATTATAGACCTATAACCATAGTCATAATTTGAGTCTAGTTATGTCACCTTTTATCCAGAATTCTCAGGACCTGGGTCTTTCTGGGTAAGGGATCTTTCTGTAATTTGGATCACCATACCAACTAAAATCATTTAAACATTAATGAAACCCAATAGAATGTTTTTTTTTTACCTCCAATAAGGCTTAATCATAATCATTCGTTGGGATCATGTACTAGATACTGTTGTATTATAACAAAGAAAAAGAAAAAATCATTTTTAAAAATCTAAACTATTTGCCTAAAATATTGGATGGGAGATGGTTATCACTTAATTCTGAGCTTTCTGGGTTTCCGAATAACAGATTCCATACCTGTAGTAATGTTTTTTATTATTCAGCCTGGCTCAAAAAGCAAAGCTTGATAAGCCCTGTTTTAAAGGAAGACTAAGAATGGGAAAAAAGTACAATATTTTTTCTTGAAAGAATAGCTCTTTAGGAAACTATAATTAAGTGTAAATATCTTTACACTATGATTTTTAAAGTTTAAATCTTTGAAACAAACTCTAAGGCTCATTCTGCACCAGATTTGGTAGCATTATGGTCAGACATCGCAAAAGGAAAAACATCATTTTAACTCAAACACTTTTTGGGAAGAGAAGCTGCTGAATAATTTAAATAAATACTCACAGAGCTGGTCCATGCAATGAATTAATCATGGGATGTTCCTGCACATAGTAATTGCTTTAAAATGTGTTAGTTGCCAGCAAAGCCTTTAAACTTAATTTTTTACTAGAAACAAGCCAAGGAAAGAAAACAAAGACAAATCCAACTAATGTCAGCATAAGTACAAATAACATCTATTAACTATAATTCATTTGATTATTTCATGTGTTGTACAATCAATGCAATTTATTCAGCAATTCAAAGAATGACAGTTTGTAATATGAACATCCAGTGCAGGATTTATAACAGGAGAACAATACGTGTAAGTAATTTTGAACTTGCATTTTCATACTGACAAATATTTAAATATTAAAAGTCTACTGGTTTTTTTTAGTTCACCAGAAATAATGAGTCTAAAATTCCCTGTGCCTCATCACATAAGCAAGGTTACTTTAGTTAATACTAGGCAAATCAGAGCAGTCACCTGTTTCATCATGATCATTAAATTATTTACTGTATATAGCCCCAGCAAGGTATGCAACACTTTACAGTAATTTATAACAAAAGGGTGTTACAATAATTTAACAAACCAGGGTTATAGAATGGAATGGAACCATAGGTCCCTACTATATGTATTTTCTATAATGAAGTACATTTCATGTTAAGCAAGTTTAATTATTACTGCACTTGCAATTCCCGTTCTATGCCTTAGTAAGGAAAGCACAGAGGTGATATAGAAGGAACACTACAAAATATATTGTAGAGGAGTAATGAAAAATAACTGCAGTGTACTTGGCAGTGTAATTTGGTATACTGTTGATGAATCTCTACTAGTCAATAACTGGCTAGGTTGTATAAATGATGCAACGGGTCTAACAGACATAAAGTTGTGTAATAAAAGGCACTATGTTTGCCCAGGAGCAATAACTCATAGAAACCAATCAGCAGGTAGCATATACTTGTCGCCTGTATAAAAGCAAACATCTTATTGGCTGTTATGGATTACTGCTCCCTGGGCAAATTTAGTGCATTGTGGCACTTGTGGGCCTAAACAGTGTGCAAGTTTCAGATGTTAAAGGAGAATTCAAGTTCTGAGGGTGCCAAATATAATTGCTTACTGGATACCCCAGACAGTTTTATAGAATGGAATAGAACAATAGGTCCCTGTCTAAGGCTATTTTTGTCCTCCCATAAAGATCTAAAGCACTGCTGTGCACTGATCTTTACAAAAACATGGTTGCATGCAGGTAAAGCTGACTCTACATTTTTTACATTCTGAGAGAGTTCACTGTAGTGATTATTATTGCTGTATACTTAACGAGTGCTAGTGCAAAGGCAAAAGCTAGTGGAGGACTGAGTGAACGTTACACAATTATAAATGATCTTCAAACAGCTTAGCCAGATTACTTCTTTATTGTTGTCAGAGACTTCAATAATGCATCACTAAAATCTGTTCTACCCAGATTTCATCAAAATATTAACTTCACTACAAGAGAAGATGCCATATTGGACCAAGTATACACAAATGTCCAGTATACATACAAGGCTACTCCACTCCCACATTTAGAAAAACCAGACCATATTTCCATACTTCTTTCACCAGCATACAGACCCATTCACAAACAATCCAGACCAATCTTAAGAGTAGTGAAAACCTGGCCACAAGATGCCATACTTGCTCTACAAGATTGTTTTGAATGCACAGACTGGAAAATGTTCAGAGATGCCGCTACCTATGAATATGAAACAGACTTGGATGAGTACACAGACTCAGTGACTGGCTACATCGGGAAGTGCATTGAAGATGTTGCTGTCAACAAAAATGTCACAATCTGAGCAAATCACAAACCCTGGTTCTCCGCAAAGCTTCACAACCTAGTGAAGATTAGAGATCTCGCTTTCAAGTCAAAAGACAGAGAGGCTTAAGATGGCCATAGACGCAAAGATTAGTGATGGGCGAATTTGCGCCATTTCGCTTCGCCGAAAAATTTGCGAATTTCGCACGAAATTCGCGAAACGGCGAAAAATTCGCGAAACGGCGCCGGCGTCTCGAGGATGTGTATGTGCCTCCTCAGAACATAATGTAAAGTATATGGAATAAGATGAAGATATCAATGACAATCTTTTACAAAACTACCCCAAGCTGGTGCAGTGTTTGGCAAACAGGAACACAAGTCTGGTTTATCAGGTAAATTATTAAAATTTTGTCCCCCCCCCAGGAGATTATGCCTTTCATTCTCCTTTAAAGTAACACTAAACCCAATCATAATGCTGTCCACTGTGCCCCCTAGTTAGAAGATGACTAAAAACCTATTTACATATAGAAGATGATTCACTGAACTAAAATTTAATTACAGATGCAAGAAAGTTGACCAGTAAGAATGATGATTACCAACGCTTTAGAATTACTCTTCTATCATACCAATGGATAATATTTTGTTATTTTGACTTCATTATATTAACATAAAAGAGGAAGGATTGGGAGTACTCCAAGTAAAACTATGGAATTGCACATATTCATGTAAAGAAAAGGGGTGGCGAGGTCACAGTCCAGAATGCCACTTAAAATAGCTTTATTATTAAAAATCTTGTTGCGTTGTACAAAAAAGCCTGACACGTTGATAGGCCATGATTAAGTGCTCAGGAAGGGCACAAAATGTGTCATTCATTATATTACACTGGGTTCAAACGTGGGAGGAAGAATGTACTTATTCAGTGCTAGGGTAATGGTGTAAAGCTTCCAAGCCCAACTGCAGGAGAAAAGAATATGGAGCCAGATTTACAAAGATCAGGTGGGATACTCAATGGATGCTTACAGTATTTTGCATTTTAATGCAGAAGTGGGCCCTGAAGAAATGGGATAAAATTTTCTTGTGCAATATTGCTTTAAGAATACAACCCTGATGTTCCTGGACTATGGCACCCAGCATGACTTAACCTTGTTATTATGTTAAAGGCATACTGTCATGGGAAAACATGTTTTTTTTCCCCCAAAAAGCATCAGTTAACAGTGCTGCTCCAGCAGAATTCTGCACTGAAATCCATTTCTCAAAAGAGCAAACAGATTTTTTATATTTAATTTTGAAATCTGACATGAGGCTAGACATATTGTCAATTTCCCAGCTGCCCCAGTCATGTGACTTGTGCTTTGATTAATTTCAGTCACTCTTTATTGCAAGTTGGAGTGATATCACCCCCCCCAGCAGCCTAACAACAGAACAATGGGAAGGTAACCAGATAACAGCTCCCCAACACAAGATAACAGCTGCCTGGTGGATCAAAGAACAGCACTCAATAGTAAAAAGCCAAGTCCCACTGAGATACATTCAGTTACATTGAGTTGGACAAACAACAGCCTGTCAGAATGAAGTTCCATCCGAAAGTTCTGGCTCTTTCTGAAAGCACATGACCAGGCAAAATGACCTGAGATGGCTGCCTACATAAAAAAAATACACTTGCTGGCACAGGAATGAAATTTTACAGTAGAGTGAATTATTTGCATTTTTTATTTAGAAATAAAAACTACACCATAAAAATCATGACAGAATCCCTTTAATGTGTAGGTAAATATTACTTGCTGCTACAGGCTAAGGGGTTTTTCATAAGTTTTCTTGCATCTCTAAATCTAAGCCCACATATGTCCATTGTTGCCACTCCATCGTTTTCTTGTTCATATTTAATATCACGTAGCAATTATTTACTTCGGGTAAAGCTCTTATTTATGTACAAGGACTTCAGTTGCATGGTTTACATTGAACAAAACATGTTCTGGCTCTTTCTCCTCACTGAATTTTCCTTTTGCACACATGAATGTACACAGAATATCGTATTGACAAATGTTGACCTGAGAGTTCAGCCATACCTGATTCCAATAATGCTGTGTCAAAGACACAATAAACTTAATTACAGAGATGTTTGAACAACAGATCTGCATTACTGGTTTAATCAAGAGCAAATAATCTTCTTAAAGTCAGCTAATTATTTAACTAATTATTTTTGCTCATTGCTTTCCTATTATTTCTTTTTTTTTTTTTTTTTGGTGTCTGTGACTCATTTTTATTTAGGTTTTAGCAACACCTGATTAATTTTGTATTATTACCCCTTTTAAACTTAAGAGAAGTGATTTTTGGTACCATAGTTAAATAGTGGCACAACTACGATTGATTTAACTAATCTTTTAGTCTTGATCTGCACTTCTTATGAACTGAATAAAGATTAGCATGTGATGGAGTCTTGTGAATGGAAACATTTGGAAATGACATATCACAGACACCAAGGTAATGATAAAAGCCATTGCAAAAATCAGGACACACATGATCAATGTGTAATGATTAAAGGAACAGTAACACCAAAAATGTCCTAAAGTAATGAAAATATAATGTGCTGTTCTCTGCACTGGTAAAACTGATGTTTTTGCTTCAATGCACTTATAGTTTATATCAACAAGCTGCATGGGGGCTGCCATTCAAAGCTAAAAAAGGAGAAAAGACAAAGGTTACACAGCAGATAACAGATATCGTTTACAATGGGAATCTTTAGAATGTATCTATCTACTGTGTATCCTGTGCTTGAATGGCTTCCATGGCTACACAGCAGATTGTTTTTATAAACTATAGTTGTTTTTCTAAAGGAAACACACCAGTTATACCAGTGCATGGCAGCAGCACATTATATTGTCTTTCTTTTAAAACACTTTCATTTTTTGGTGTTACTGTTCCTTTAAGCATCAATCTGGCACAAGGTGATGACATCAGTGAATTGGTGTTTCTTGGTGAAATCACCACAATCATGCTGGAGAACCAAGGACTTGCTCAAGTACCCTAGACATCAGGGATGAAATCAATGATTAAGGCATCTTGTTAGATCTTCTTGTTCATATACTGTATATACTTCTGTCCTGAGTTCCAGATCCACGTTTGTACTTTTCGTCTTGTTTCTTGATATCTGCCTGCTTTAGCCCTTGCATGTACTTGGATTTTGAACCTGTTCTAAACACATTCTGTGCCTTTTTCTAGTTTGTTGCCTGTTTGTCTTTTTCCTATAATGTACATACTTACCTTGTCCCTTTTTTCCAGTACCTACAGTAGCTAATTGCTAAACCTGCTGTACTAGTGTCAGGGGCCTTGCAGCTCCAAGTATGGAGAAGTCTGGACCAAGGAGGAAGCACTAGAGTTAAATCCAAGTTCACTGTAGCCAAAGGAATCAGGAGTAAGCATAGTCAAGATTCAGGCTGAAGTTCAGTAGGCAGGCAGAAAGGATTATAATCAGGGTCTAAGCAAGAGGTCAAAAATCCAGGAATCAATAATACAGGAATTTAGGAGCACCCAGGAACACTAGTGAGCGTGATCTATAATAAGGCATTTAACCCATGACCCTGGCATCCTTTTATTTTGAATGTTGGTACCAGATTCAGCGTAATGACATCATAGTGTCACCCCGCCAGTGGCACAACCCATGTGGCGGCTATGGGTGCCATCTTGGAAGAAGAGGACATGATCGCCATCGGGCACTCCTACCTGCATTCCCAGTTCAGCTCTCATTTTGGTCCTCACTAACACTTAAAGGTCCAGAGGCCCCTGTGGTCTGTCATTTCCCTGGTCCCTGACACAATGAGACTTTTTGAATTGATACACCTCCAAATTAAAAGGTTGTTCAACTTTAAATAAGCATTTAGTATGATATAGAGAGTGATATTCTGAGATAATTTGTACCTGTTTTTCATTTTTAATTATTTTTTGTTTTTGTTATTTGGCTTTTTATTCAGCAGCTCTGCAGTATGCAATTTCAGCAATCTGGTTTCTTGGCTGTAAATTACCCTAGCAACCATGCACTGAAGCAACCATGCACTGATTTGAATAAGAGACTCGAATATGAATAGGGCCTAAATGAAAAGATAACTAATAAAAAGTAACAATAACAATATATTTGTAGCTTTACAGAGCATTTTTTTTAAGATGGGTCGGTGACCATCATTTGAAAGCTGGAAAGAGTCAGAAGAAAAAGACACATAATTAAAAAAAATACAAAATAAATAAGGAAGACCAATTTTATAGTTGGATAGAATTGGCCATTCATTGAGCATAAGACAGTAAAAGTTAACTTAAAGGTGAACCAACCCTTTAATTGGTAGCATACCCAGTCAAATATTGCTTGGAGAGTTTTGACTTCAAGATCACAATGGATCTGTCAGCCCCTTAATTAATCCCTTATAAGAACCAAAGAGAAATACTTAAATAGATTATGCTTTTTAATACAGACACTTTCTCCCCAAAAATAATAACATGTATAATGTTGTAGGATATAAGCACCTACTACATTATAAGCATATACTTCTGAGCTAATGGGAGGATAAATTATCTCATAATTCTGTACCTACAAGCTGTATCATATAGTGAATAAAGTACCCCCTCTTGTAAAATATAAGGATATTATAAGTTACCGAGGAGTTTCATGACCATATAAAAACACGAGGCCGAAGGCCGAGTGTTTTTATACAGGTCATGGAACTCCGAGGTAACTTATAATATCCTCATATTTTACAACTGGGGGTACTTTATTTATTATAATACACAAATTTTAGTGAGTCATGTGACAGAAATTACATCACTACTCACCGTTTATAACTGATGACATCACTACTCACCGTTTATAAGGATATAATTTACAAGATATTCGTGGCTTTTGTGTATTATATACATATAAATAGCTTGTGGAAAGTCAGGAATTTAATGGGGATTGTGATTAATGTGATTAAAATTAAAAAAAAATTCAAAATGGCATCTTTGTGAATGTTTAGCACTGCTCGCAATATAAAATCAGTAGATGGTGAATATTACATTGTGCATTTTTAATAAGCAAATGTTTAGCGTTAACACCTGCTCTGGAGTTACGTTAAATATTTTGTCGCTAAAATGACTTTGCCCTGTAGGGCATCCTTGCCTTACGCATTTTGGGAAACACTCCCTTAATCATTTTTGTGCTACTGAAACATATTACATTCCCCCAAGAGAGCTATATAAACCAAAAAGAGAAATATATGAAAACAACCACTAGTTTGGTCACGCTATTAGAATTATAATAATTAATTAAAGCTAAACGTGTTCAAACACGCTCCTTCAACATTCATATAGTTGTGCTAGACAACATTACATCTGTCCAGTCTGCTCTGATGAATTGTGTACAAATGAATGTACAGGTATGGAACCTGTTATCCAGAATGCTTGGGACCTGGGGTTTTCCAGATAACAGATAATTTCGTAATTTGGATCTTTATACAGTATCTTAATTGTACAGGTATTCGATCAGTTATCTGGAAAAACATTATCCAGAAAGCTCCGAATTATGGAAAAGCCCCATGGACTCCATTTTATTCAAATAATTTCTAAAAATGATTTCCTTTTTCTCTGTAATAATAAAACAGTACCTTGTACTTGATCCAAACTAAGACAGAAGCTGGCAAGCAGTAAAGTAGTTGACCTTTCTGACAAAAAAAATAAAAAGTTATGAACAGACTTTTGGAACTAAACCATGCTATTAGCTTATTCAATACTTAAAATGGTTGGGTCCTGAGATCACTAAAGGTAAAGGCCAATCTTGACAAAGATTAGTGACCAGTGATATGTTCAAATGTCAGGAATTTGAGTAATTTATGCTTGCTTTAATTTATTGGTTTACCATTTAACCAGTGGGATACTGATGTTAAGACACCTACACTACAATAAATTATGGTCTGTTGAACCTTACTGGATATTTACAGGACTTACAGGGGAATTTTCTGTTTTTATGAGCATAAATAAATACAATTCTGAGAAAAGATGACTGTCACTCATTCTCTTATATAGAAGATCAGCATCATTATGGATTGACATGCTAATTATCAGAACAAAATGCAGTAACACGTTTTCTTTGATTGTCTACAGGTAGCAATTATTTACAGTATACATTCAAACATAAATAAATTATATGTGCAAAGCAGAACCATGATTTTGGCTGCTCCAAAGGATTTTTCACAACTGCCACTAAATCTAGATATAAAAACCAGCTAAGTAAAACTTAAAAAAGCATTCTATGGACAACAGTAATTGTTGATCATAGTATCACAATAACCTTTGATAGTATGATTGATCAAGAAATTATTCATCCAAAGGCATTTAAAAAAATCTGCCATCACATCACCCATCCGCATTCCACAACCAAACTAACCTTACCATGAACAACCACCTATGCTGCTTCAAATGAAAGTTCGTTTCATCTAGTCTAAAGGGGTGGCCTCTGGTGCACTGATCTCAACTTTGGCAGTCTATCTTCATAGTTTAAATCATCCATCCCCTTTACCAGTTTAATTGTACATCTTTGAACTCTCTCCAGATCAATAAAATCTTCGTTCTTTAAAATATGCATTGGTTAATAGCACTCCTGCAGCAGAGTGCTGCATTGATATCTGTTTTTCAAATGAGCAAACCTAAAAACATTTTATATTTGATCTTGAAATCTGACATGGGGCTAGGCATGTCTTCAGTTTCCCAGGTGCCCCCAGTCATGTGACTTGTGTTCTGATAAACTAGCAACTTTTGAACAGAACAATGGGAAGGTAACCAGTAGGCTTGGGCAAATCTGACCCACTTTGCCAAAAATTTGCCGCCAGCGAAATTTTGCCGACGCCCATTAAAGTCTATGGGTATCAATTTTTTTTGACATGCAACACCATACAAGTCTATCAGCGTCATTTTCGTGGTGAAACAAGGCAAAAAAAAAAAATCGCCCATCCCTAGTAACCAGTTTTAACACCTGAGTTGCTAAAATGCCCCACCTAGTGGTAGATATGAGAACTGCACTCAATAGTAAAAATCTGAATTCAGCTAACCGGACCATGACTTCGTCGGTTACATTGAGAAGGAAAAACAATAGCTTATCTAAAAGAACAGCTCTGTTTTTTTCTGGAAGCTCATGTCCGGGCAAAATGCACTGAGCTGGCTGCCTACACACCAATATTACAACTAACAAAAATGCATTTATAGGTTCAATAATAACATTTTAAATGGTAGAATGAATTACTTGCAATGTACAAATTGTAAATCAGTAATAAAAACAATATCATAAAACATGACAAAATAAAGACAATAAAGAGGCAAAATTATGTTTTCATCAACTACTAACCCTTCAGCTGCCATTCAGCAAATTAACATCAATAGGTTGAAGGTTTATGCTGACCAACAGCTAATAGGTTAATGAACTTTATTTATAAAAACTAGTGATGGGAGAATTTGCGCCGTTTCGCTTTGCCAAAAAATTAGCGAATTTCGCGAAACGGCGAAAAATTCACGCGCCAGCGTCTTGTTTTTTACGCCGTCGCCCGTTTTTGACACCGGATTTTCGCGGGCGTTTTTCGCAAATTTATTCGCTGGCGTCGAAACGCGCGAATTCGCCGTGAATTCGCGCCTGGCGAATAAATTCGCCCATCACTAATAAAAACATTAATGCATTTATTTTATCTGTAATAGTAGCTCAAAATATGAAGTATGTATACAGCGATAAGAATGCAAAATCCCACTAAATATCTATACAATAGTACAGCTTGCTCAATACAAGGACCTTCCTTACTCAGACCTGCCCCTACAGAAGACAGGAGCACTGAGGCAGAGAAACAAACAAGCAAGTAGGATTCTTTTAGCTCACAGAGGACACTGATAATAAATGAAAAGCAGAGCATGCAGGGAATGCATAAGCCCCTCTGTGCAAAGGTGTTCACAGTTGTCTGGATCTCTTTTTTGAAAAAGTTTTGGAAAAGAAGTTTGTTATGAAGAAAAACTGTACAGTACACATTGTTTGTTTCCTCTGTAGAATGGACCTTTGTGTAAGATTGTGTAGATACTGTATATATTTTATCACTTTAAAAAACAACAGCATTTTTTAACATTCAGGGTTTTAGTTTCAGAAAAGCAAATGGAATTCTATGCTAGGTGACGCCATGTTTATGGATAAATAAGTATCTAAACTGAGACAGCATTTATTTGGTTGATGCAGAATTTGATTGTATTGTTTTTGGTGTCATGTTTTTTTTATCTCATTGATCATACAGAATAGAACCTTTTTTGAATGCTAAAAAAATCTTGCAATTCACTTCTAAACAGCTCTAGAGGGAAAGATTTTTATTTTAATACTTTCTCTATAATTTCATTAATCTAGAAAACTTGCCTCTAAAAGCATTTGGGGTTTTCCATTGTGAATGTATTTTTTTTTTTTTTAAAACTTGATTGCAATTTTTTTCTTATTTAAATCAAACTTAAATTGTGATGAATGTACTGGTGATTGAGCAAGACCATAGTAAATCCCTTAAAGTGCATATTACTTTATAGTCCTGTTGACCCAGCTTTTGTCATTATCAGAGACTGGTGACTGAGTTAGCCAGTATTTTAGATAATAATGTAAATCTCTTCTTTCAAATGAATTAATTGAGCTCTGCTGCTTTGAAGGGATAAAGAGATCATTTGCTATGTGGTTCCCATATGGATTTGTAAATCTCCTGGCAAACCATTTAATCGAAATCCATTTTTTTCTTGTTGTTTCTTTAAAATATTAACATGTATAAATAGTCTCACAAGAAGGCAGATACTTCAGATACTACTAATATATTTTGTTGGATACAGCTGCTTTTGTTGACTTTTCTATCTTACCATGTACTGTATCTCTGAAATGTTTTTTCTGCCTATCAGGATTAAGCAGAATACTCCATGGGGAGCCTTATCTCTCTATATCAGCTTCCATATGCCATTGATTGCACAGAGATAAACAAAATAAGCCTAGCATTGTCTAATCCACTTTTCTCCACTGTATAAATTATCAGTACCTAAACTCTTTGTAAAAAAGAAATTGTGTCAGAATAAACAAACAAATGCTATGCTATGCATACATATGCGTTTCCATTTTTCTAATAACCTGGCCAAATTTGTATGTCTTCAGTACATATTTCTATTGCTCTGATGCATCCCATATTTCTTTTAATGGGGAGTGATTTAGAAACACAAGGTCATGAAGAGTAGTTAAGGGGAGTTATTCATTGAAAAGAAACCTTTTTTACCATGTGTTTGCTTACACTGCAATGCAACAAAATGCAGATGAGTTGGATAGTGCGCTGGCATCAGTCTGTTGAATACAGTTTGCACGTAGGAAATAAAATTGTGATTGGTTTAACATGCTTGAGTCTACCTACATGGTACTATTAGTTTATACTAATAGAGCATTGGAAAATTTTGCATTATGGTTAAAAAACATGATGACATGCTCAAAATTAAACTTTGCACATTGCACTTGCTAAATCAGTCCTACAATGTACAGTACACAGATATTACTGGGATGTCATGTTCATATAAGGAAAGTGAGTCAGCAGCTGATGCAAAACACACTTCTTTATTGCAAAGCATGTTGCAGTAGTAATCATTTTAAAGATTTTATTTTCCAATTTTCAAAACATAAAATCAAAAAGTTACAATAACAAAAAAGAGGAAAGAGAAGGAAGAAAGAAGGGAGAGAAGAAAGCAAATAGAAAGAGGCAAGGGTTTCAATTATTTCATGACTAGGTAGTCAAATATTTTGCAGGTCCAGTCAGGTTCCCCATATAGCTTCAAATTTATCTTACTAAATAAGTTTCTGACTTGGGAGGGAATCGTTCACCAATTTCCACCAAAACTGCAGAGAGGGGGGATCAAGGGATTTCCAACACATTAGGTTTGCCTTTTTTTGCATAATATAGCAACTGTAGGTAGCACAGTCTAGAGTAAGACCGGAGCTGTAGGTCTCCTGTTAGCCCTAAAAGACAGAGCTCTGGGTAGCGAATATTTGGGAGTGCAAACTTCTCATTTATATAGCGGAGAATGTTACTCCAGAATCTCTGTATTATCAGGCATGTCCAAAATACATGAAACAAAGAGCCCACCTGTAATGATAGCCAAAATTGTCCCATTTAGGTTCACCGAAAAATTTGTGAATTTTCGACAAAAAAATTGTGAAATGAATTGAAGTCAATGGGCATTAAAATTATTTTGACATGTGTCAATGTAGACGCCCGCGACAATTTTTATATGCGCGACAATTTTTATATGCGCGACAATTTTGGCCAAATGCATTAAAGACAATGAGCATCTGAATAATTTTGACACGCAACAATTTTTGTGCTGCGGATTTTCTCCACAGTTTTGTGAATTTATTCACCGGCGGCAAAATGTGGGAGTTCACGCCTGGCGAATTTATTCGACCATCACTACCCACCTCCACTGTGCACTTAGGACATGATGCTACACAATGTGGCCAGTATAGTATACAGCTAGGACAGGGGTTTGTTCATCTGCAGATATCTTTGTCTCTCTTGAGGAGGGCTGAGCTCTTGTTGTAGTACTTTTAGCTTTTACATTCTCCACCAAAAGTAATGTCTCCCAGAGTTTTAATTCCCATCTTGGCCAGTCTTGAAATATCTGGTATGGGATGGAAGGTGAGTATTGCCCCATAAGGGGGTTCAGGGAGACCAGGCATCAGAGGAGCCCCAGGCAAGCTTCTGAGACTTGCAAAACGGCTGTATGACCATTATCATAGCAGTAACATCACAATGAGAGGAGGCTCCACCATAGGGAAGTTTTGCACGAGCAGGTTGATGAGGGTGAAGAGTCAGCCTGGATCAGGTGCAGAGCAGAACAGGATGGAGAGGTTGAAGATCAGGACTGGACTAGGCAGGAAGAAGAGGGCGACGACTCAGGACAGGAACAGACTGAATGGAGCAGGAGTGGAACAGGAACAGACTGGATGGGACAGGACGGTGCAGGCGTAGATCAGATCAAACTGGGGATAGAGTACAGAAGGAGACTAGAGCAGGATAGCAGGAGAGGACGGGAGAGCAAGAGAGGACTGGAGAGCAGGATAGCAGGAGAGGACTGAAGAGCAGGAGAGGACTGGAGAGCAAGAGAGGACTGGAGAGCAGGATAGCAAGAGAGGACTGGAGAGCAGGATAGCACGAGAGGACTGGAGAGCAGGATAGCAAGAGAGGACTGGAGAGCAGGATAACAAGAGAGGACTGGAAAAGGCAGGACAGAGTGAGATGAGGGGGTACAAGGTATAAGGTATAAGAAAGGGTCAGGAAGCAAGAATCAGGAACAGGCGAGAAAAGATCAGTACAAGGTGAAGTCAGGGAGTTACAAGGTAGAATAAGTTAAGGCAAGATCAGGTTTGGAGTGAGGAACAGAGCAAGATATGGAATAGCAAGGAAAGCTGGGCAGGGCAAAGTCAAGACAAGGTTAAAGCAAGGAGAGATCAAGGTTTAAAGCTGGACCAGAGCAGAACTTCTCCGCAATACCAATCCTTGTCTAATCAAAGCCTTAACTCACCTATTTAATCTTTCGCTCTCAACTGGACTGTTTCCTTCTCAACTAAAACATGCTCTTCTCACCCCCATTCTGAAAAAAACCCTCTCTTGATCCCTCCAATCTTGACAACCTCCAACCTGCTACCTTTCATCTCTAAACTACTTGAGCGCCTAGTCTACAACCAACTAACCGCATTCCTCTCTGACAATAACATGCTGGACCCCCTATAATCTGGTTTTAAGCCACAACACTCCACAGAAACTGCCCTGACTCGACTAACTAATGACCTTTTAACTGCTAAAGCCAACAATCATTTCTCACTACTAATACTGCTTGATCTCTCAGCCACATTTGACACTGTAGATCACCCTCTCCTCCTCCAGTCCCTCCATTCGCTTGGCCTTCATGACACAGCCCTGTCCTGGTTCTCTTCTTACATCACCAATCGTTCCTTCAGTGTCTCCTACATTGGAGTAGCATCTTCTCCCCTACCTCTTTCTGTTGGAGTTCCTCAAGGCTCTGTCCTGGGACCATTACTATTCTCCCTCTATACTTCCTCCCTCGGCAAATGAATCAACTCTTATGGTTTCCACTACCACCTCTATGCTGACGATACTCAGATCTATCTCTCATCTCCTGATCTCAACCCAGAACTCCTAACTGGCGTCTCCTCCTGCCTGTCTGCTATCTCTACCTGGATGTCGCAACGCTACCTTAAATTAAACCTCTCTAAAACTGAAATGGTTCTCTTTCCTTCAACTAACACCAGTAACATCCCGGAAGTATCCATCATAGTTAACAATTCCACAATCACCCCCTCTCCCCAGGCCCGGTGCCCTGGGGTTATCCTAGATTCTGCCCTGTCATTCACTCCTCATATCCAGTCACTTATTAAATCATGTCAATTCCACCTAAGGAACATATCCAAAATACGATCATTTATCACCCAAGATGCTGCCAAAATTCTTATTCACTCTCGTATCATATCACGTCTAGACTACTGTAACTCTCTTTAAATTGGCCTTCACCTCTAGACACTGTCACCTCTCCAGTCCATAATGAACACTGCTGCGAGGCTCATATACCTCAGCAACTGCTCCTCCTCTGCCTCGCCATTCTGTCAATCCCTGCACTGGCTTCCGTTACCTTTCAGAATCAAATTCAAATTAATGACACTGACTTTCAAAGCACTTCATAACTCTGCCCCACCCTACATCTCTGAACTCATCTCTATATACTCACCCAACCGCTTACTACGCTCCTCCACTGACCTGCTACTCAACTCTTCTCTCATTACCTCCTCACATGCTCGCATTCAAGACTTTGCAAGGACTGCACCCCTCCTCTGGAACTCTCTCCCACGGTCTGTCCGACTTTCTCCCAACCTTTCTGCTTTCAAGAAATCTCTTAAAACGCACTTCTTTCGAGAAGCCTACCCTCACTCTGATTAACTACCAAATGCAACACCACATACAGTACCACATTTCTCACCCACTTAATTCGATCTTGCCCACTCCCACACCTTGTGTATTACTCCCTTCCCTTTAGAGTGTATGCCTATGCATAGGGCCTTCCTCATCTTTTTGTACCTTTATTGATTGTGATATATGTAACTCCATATGTTCTATGTATATAATTCATGTGATTTAGTTGTATAATCACATTTACTTTACAGTGCTACGCAATATGTTGGTGCTGTATAAATACATGTTAATAATAATAATAATAACTGGAAGGGGAAGGTGAAGGTGAAGCAGAACAAGACAAGACAAGGTTCAGAGCCAGGCAGGACAAGACAGGGAAGAGTTCAGATAAGGCAAGGCGGCTAGAACTGAAACCCTTAGCTAGGGACAATGCCACACTGCTAGTCTGGGAAACAATGCTCTGGCAAGGTGTGTTTGGAGGGCTGACCTTAAATAGGGCAGAGTCAGCCCTAATTGGCTGATCGCAACTAATCAGGCAGCAGCTGGGCTGGGGCTGCAGAGGACAAACAGGCTGCAGCTGGGCTGGGGCTGCAGAGGCCAGAGAGTCAGAGTTCACAAACTAGGCCTTGTTTGTGAAATGCTTATGGGCTAAATACATCACCTTTTTTCACATAGTAACTATTTTCGGTGTGCTTCTAGATTTTGTCTATACTGACTTTTGTCCCTGTGCAAGGAAGGGGATTTCTGGTTGAGCACCCACCACTTTCAAAAAGTGGAAACCTCACAGGTAGATCACTCCATTATCATGCAGCAAAATTTAAAAAATTTATGACCTGTGGGGGAAATGCTGCATTCTTGCAGGAAAACAAAGGTCATATTTATCTAAACATGAGAAATTGTTCATTTGAATTCAACAATGAAAAGAATTCTCAGATTCAGAAAACAGATTCAGAATTTTTATTCGCTAGTGTTTTCTTAGCTAAATAACTGATGCGCTCAGGTGCCGGCAATCATTCTATACAGTGAGGCCCACCAGTGAACTCCAGAATTCTCAAGTTGGGTTAGTAATTCCGTAATTCAACAGAAGCCTACAGGTATGTCACATAATCCAAGAGTTTTTCTAAATATGTCAATAACTGTACTTTTTACTTTTGTTAGATTTTGTAATCATCAGTATTTTGATGAATGTCCTGGTTATGAACAGTAATAAACCGATTGTCATTTTAGTTTTTCTACCCCAGCCTCACTCCTTGCATCAGATGACAGATGGTTGCTCACTACTCATCAATTGCTACTTCCATACGTATTATCATCTGTATATACAGTAATGTATCATAGATATGATACAGGTATGGGACCTGTTATTCAGAATGCTTGGGACCTGGGGTTTTATGGATAAGTAGTCTTTTCATTATTTGGATCTCTATAATGAAAACACTATTTATCCATAAAAGCCCAGGTCCCGAGCATACACATAGAATAGAAATGTCACAATATAAGGCTGATTGGTAATAAATACAGATACATTGCAACTATCATCCGAATTTAATAATCAGTCTTGTAGCATCTAGAGGTCAAGCTAATTTTCTGCTTGATATTTTGCATCAACCCCTAAGCTTAGCTTCTCAACAGCTGCTCAGAGCCCACTGAGCATGTGAGTGTCGCAGACACTTTCCAAGATGGTGACACCCTATGACAAGTTTGAAGTCCTGGATCATTGCTGCTATTGACAAGCAGAAACTTTCGGCTGTTGCAATAAGTTCAGTATATAAAATATGGGATTTTTAGCCATATTATTTTTTAAGGTTTTGGTCCCTTTCAAAAAAAACTTGAAAGGACAAAACTCAAATCAGAGAGTTCTTAGTTAACAACTCGAAAACTCTAAGGGGCAAATTCATTAAGCGACGAAGCGCCGAACGCTAGCGTTAATTCGCATTTTCGTTACTGCACAAATTCACTAACGAACGCTGGCGTAGTTTCGCTAGTGTTACTTCGCACCCTTACGCCAGGCGAATTTTCGCTAGCGACGTAACTACGCAAATTCACTAACTTGCGCAGTGTACTGAACGCTACCTTTTACGCTAGACTTCCTTTGCCACCTCAGACCTGGCAAAGCGCAATAGAGTAGATAGGGATTGTTTCAAAAAAAGTCAAAATTTTTTCTAAGTCCCAAAAAACGCTGGCGTGTTTTCTACATTATGGGTGATAGGCTGAAAAAGATCGAAAAAATTTTTGGGGCTCCCCTCCTTCCCCCTACATTTCCTGACTCATGGCAACTTACCTAGACAGTGGGCACATGTGTAGGGCAAAATAAAAATTTTATGATTTGAAGGTTTTCTTGGCATTTGTAGTGCTGATACGTATTCCTCCATTGAAATTTGAATTTGGCGCCGTATGCAAATTAGCCTTCGCTAGCGTAACTTCACTTTACATAGCGAAACAATGCTAGCGCAACTTCGCAACCTTACGCTACCCCTGAGAGCAACTTTGGATTTTAGTGAATTTGCGGAGCGCTGGCGAAACTACGCCTGGCGAAGTGCGGCGAAGTGCGGCGAAGTGCGGCAAAGTTGCGCCTGGCGCAACTTCGCATCTTAGTGAATTTGCCCCTAACTGTTTGAGTTTTCGGCGAAAAAAACTGGAATCATTGAAATTGATTGAGTTTTTGGGCAAAATTCTCTGAAAGAAAATAGAGCATCGTGAAGGCAATTAACATCTTCAAATAGTTCAAGGTGCCATTGACTCCTACATGACCTCGAAAGGTTTTACATGGTGTATTTTCAGATTCGAGCTATTGCCAGGGTCAGGGTATAATAAATCTCGAAAAATTCCAGTCGTTTTTAAACATAAAAAATACATTTTTGAACAAAAAGATAACCTTCACAACACAAATTTTTGTGGAAAACCTAACTCGATTCTTAATACATCTGCAGTCTTCTAAAAAATATAAGTCTGTACAAAAATATCTAAACATTAAATACATCCAATGGGATTGTTTTGCCTCCAATAAGGATTAATTATATCTAAGCAAGGAACAAGGTGCTGTTTTATTATTACAGATAAAAAGGAAATATGCTTTAAAAATGTGACCTTTTTGATTATAATGGAGCCTATTCAGAGCTTTCTGGATAATTGGTTTTTGGATAAAGGGTCCCATACCTATATTGCCTTGCATCTAGCAAAAATGTCCACATCATTCTCAGTACTTGTATTCTGTGACAAGTCAGCCACAAATACGCATTTTAATCAATCTCTTAGCGGCTCCAATCTGTTAACCTGCAATGCTCTATTTGTCCCTCTGTATCAACCCCCTTGCAGCTGTATTAACCACATCACACACAGTATGCATCACTGCAATTGTAGCCCTTTAACTAAAATGTATCCATTTCTCAACATGCAACACCAAGTCCAACAGAAGCATCAGGGTTCATGGGTAAACAACTAATATAAGCTAGTGACTTTTACGATGTAATGGTAAGTTTATATTATGGAGCTAGAAAGGGAGATGCATTTATAGACAGAAAAAAATAGATCTGGGCCCACCATCCATCTAATCAAGAAACAAAAGATGGTGTGCAAGGTCCAATGTAATAATCATATATAGAGAGAAGAAAAGAAAAAGATTGACCCATAAAGCTGCACCTACCCATCTATTAATTCCGAAAACTCATGTATAACAATTAAAACAGCTTTAACCAGTTCTTAAAATAGTCCAAAGAAAGTTAATTAAACAAAGGTAGAGAGCAGGGGGTCGGAATGACTAGAGGCAAGAGGATGTTGGCATATATGAGCTCCTGTGAGAATGAGTAACTCTTCCTAACCCTGCCTAACCGGTGTGTTCTACTGCACCTAAGGCCCAATCCGGCAGTTAAGACCACGACCGATTAGATCTACCCCTTCATTCTGCATAAATCACCAACCCCTTCACCCACATGGCATCCCCTCCGGGAGGCAACAGGCTGTTAGAGTGAATAGACAACTATGAGAATGGGTAACTTGCCTACCTAACTGTTGTGCTTCCCTACAGCCTGGCTTTGTCAAAGACCAAATGTAAGCATGCGAAACCCACGTCTGGAACATTTTTTAATAATGGTTAGGCAGGGTGACGGAACTTTACTAAAATAAGGGGCACTGTTAGGTGCCGGAAGGTGCCTCTTGCCTCTTGCCTCTAGCCATTCTGACCCCCTGCTCTCTACCTTTGTTTTCTTTGGACTATTTTTAGAACTGATTAAAAGTTATGTTTTAATCGTTATACATGAGTTTTTGGAATTAACAGATGGGTAAGCACATTCATATGGGTTCTCATCTGAACATTGGTGAGATCTCTAATTTAAAGCAACCCGTAAAGCTACTTTGCATTATATGTTCATTATTTTTTTACTGGTTTTGCAATTATTTGTAGATATAATTGCTGCAGAAGAAGCATGTGTCACTTGCTATTCTCTGTACTGGTAGTTCTTATAATTGAAATAATATAGCAGAAGAAGCATACAAGGCAGAGAAAAGTGGTCTCGGCTGTAGTTTCAAGAGAAAGAACCAGAAGTGAAGAATGGGAGAGACAAATACTGCTCTCAGTTGGAATTCCCTTTAAAATAACTGTAAACCCACTGAAACCATTGTATTCTATAATTGGATATTGGCAAGTTGTTTACAATTACATTTTCTTTCATTAGGCAACATTTTATTATTGAGTTTATATTCCCTTTGAGAAGAGTAGAAGATACATTCTGTTAACTAGAGCAAAGCAAACAATTCAACAAACTTGTGGGTAACACGATCCATTATAAAAGAATTTATACAATTGTGGCATTTTTTTCAACAGTTGAAAGAGAACAAGACGCTCCAGAATGAGATATAAAGTGACTCACCGAACAGTGAAAGTGGTCCGGGTGCACCAGCCCCAGCCCCCAGCTTTAGGGAGCGGTACAGCAACGAATATGGAAGCAGGGCTGACCGGCATATATCCAGGTATATGGAGATGCTGATATATTTTTAATTTTTCTACAAATAAAATAATCGTTTTAACTGAATTCCTTTGGTCCTGTGGATCCGTTTCGAGTGCCGGTCAGCTCTGCTTCCATATTCATTTTTTTCAACAATAGTACGCTGCACAATTCCTTCTTAATTTGCGATGCTGAACCCCAAAACCTCAAGTTCCAAAACTCTTGTTACTGTACACTGAAACAGTTGCATATCACACTTTAAGCCTGTCTAACAAGATAAAACTAGAATTTTAAATCATTTTGGAATTAAGACATATTTACCAGCTGTTAAAGGTATCGAAAACTAAAGTGCTGTATTATTAAAAATGTGGCCATTAGGGATGGACAAATTTTTTCCATAGACTTGTTTGGCGGCGTGCGACAAAAAAAAAGACGTGCATCAAAAAAGATTTGCTGCACTACAAAAAATTTTTGATGCCCATTTTTGGCGAAACAAAACGGGTCAAATTCCCCCATCCCTAGTGGCCATGTATTGTCTTACCATTAGCATGTATCTTACATTTCTCATGAACATATTTTTCATTTTAGCGCAGTTTATCATTGTGTAATAAGATGCAGTGAACATTTAGGGGAGCATTTGTTAAACCTCAGTTTTTTTATGGTTGAGGTTTTCAGGGATAAAACACAAAGTTTTCGTGGAAAAAGAAAAACTCAACATTTTTAGAGATTTATCATACCCCAAAACTGATAAAAATCCAAATCTGAAAATACTCCATCTCAAACCTGTTAAGGTCAAATAGAAGTCAAAGGCAAATGTCCCTTAAATTGTTTGTTGACATTGCAATCTGACCGATAATCGTTCAATAATCTGAAAAAGTAAAGTTTTTGCAGTGAAAATTTAAAAAAAATCAAGTTCACGGAGCATCAATCAAACGATTCGAATTGAGGCTAGATTGTGTCACAATGTTTTGTTGCTCCAATTTTTTTAGAGAAAATAATTGATAAATTAGTTTGTGGAAGGGAATTTTGTCGACTTAGTTTTCATAACAAAACTGAGATTAATTAGAGTTTTAGTAAATCAGGTATAAAGTCCCATAAAATAGCTCCTATAAAGATCTCTTAAACCACATATAAAAAGGTGAATTATTCGTTTAGAAAGTGACTGGATCATGCAATAAATATTGGCTTTCTGTGTGATGCAGAATTTAAGACCACAAATGAAACATTACACTAATCTTATCTCTTTGCCAACATCCTTGGCTACATTCAAAACTTTTAAAAGTGAAAGCTGAGAAGTTGGGGCATCTCCCCAAAGTGCTTGCACTGGCAGATACCTTAGTTTAAAAAATAATTGAATACCTTTTAAGAAAGTGAGAAAATACTGAAATGAGCTCTTAGTAAGAAGTTGATCCAGAGACTGGCCTGATGCCCTCTTAAAGGGGTGGGCCACCTTTAAGTTAACTTTTAGTATGTGATAGATTAACTAATTCTAAGCAACTTTTCAACTGGACTTCATTTTTTCTTTTTCATAGTTTCTGAATGATTTGCTTTCTCCTTCTTCTGATTCTTTCCAGCTTTCAGGTGGAGGTCACTGACCCCATCTAAAAAACAAATGCTCTGTAAGGCTACAAATGTATTGTTAGTGCTACTTTGTATTACTCATCTTTCAATTCAGACCCTTCTTGCAGTCTCGTATTCAAATCAGTGCATGGTTGCTAGGGTAATTTGTACAATAGCAACCAGATTACTGAAATTGCAAACTGGAGAGCTGCTGAATAAAAAGCTAAGTCAAAAGTCACAAAAAATGAAAACCAATTGCAAATTATCTCAAAATATCATTCTCTACATCATACTAAAAGTTAACTAAAAGAGACAAATAAGGGCATATCTGACAGCACAATTCCCTACTATAAATCTTCACTCTAATTTATAATAATTATCAGGTATTTAAAATGAGAATAATTGCCAGAGCCTTGAGGCAAAGCTCCCCTCACAAATTAGTTATTAAGTGTAAATTCAGCAATGTTCATTTGCCACCTATTAAATTGAACTTTTAGTATATGTTGCTATTATCATAGTCTATTTATAAAGCTCCAGCACAATCTACAGGTCTGTACAGCGAATTAGGGAGAAGACAAACAGTATGACAGACAGAAAGAAAACAATTGGAATAAGTATAATTCAAGACATGAGATCAAAGGGATCTGTAGGTGAGAACTTGCAATCTATGTTGAAGTTTAAACAACTCAAGATTTTGACAGTGTTTTACTAACAGCCCAAATTAATTTTGAAGCAAGTATGTTCAGTGCTATCATCTTTGGCTCATAATAAATATACCTGAGGGGTTTTAGTACATTGTATTTAACTAGATAATATGTCTTGGGAATATATTTGTATAATGAGAGTGCTTTAGGAAAAAAGTGGGCCACACTTAAAATACTTTTTTATATTACTATACACTGTATATATATATATATATATATATATATATATATATATATATATATATATATATATATATATATATAGCTAACTTAAGTTGTGTACTGTATGTAATTCTCCCCAGGGGACTTATCTGAAAATCAGGTAGCATGTCAGGCCGCCTTCATTGTAGCTACTCTAAGAATATGTAGGCCTATTTTTATACTGTATTATTTCATTAAATAGAATATGTTTTGGGTGTGAATATGTAATATAGAAGACATACTGTTACACTGAGAGTCCAAGTTATAATTGCTGTTATCCATATCAGAGCTAAACTAGCCAGTTTAGTGACCCATTATTTTTTCTAAAGATATAACTTTAGAAGTTCCAAGTGCAATCATGCTAAAATGGGCACTCTTGTTAAGCATATTTGTACCATTTATTTAAGGTAATCATGTCTCTAGAATATAAAACATTTAAGGGGTTCATTTACAAACATTCAGGGGGCCCATTTACTTAGCTCGAGTGAAGGAATAGAATAAAAAAAAACCTTCAAATTTCGAATGTTTTTTTTGGCTACTTCAACCATCGAATGGGCTACTAAAAATCGTTCGACTTTTCGAACATTTGATAGTCGAAGTACTGTCTCTTTAGAAAAAACTTCGACCCCCTAGTTCGCCACCTAAAACCTACCAAAGTCAATGTTAGCCTATGGGGAAGGTCCCCATAGGCTTTGCTATCTTTTTTTGGTCAAAGAAAAATCGTTCGATCGATGGATTAAAATCCAAACGAATTGCGGTAAATCCTTCGATATTCGAAGTCGAAGGATTTAACTTCGACAGTCGAATATCGAGGGTTAATTAACCCTCGTTATTTGACCATAAGTAAATTTGCCCCTCAGGGACAGATTTATCAAGGGTCGAATTGAAAATTTGAATTTTAAAATTCTAATTTCTAATTTCAAGTTTATTTTAGTGAAATTCGACTAGGGAATAGTCCAAATTCAATTTGAGTTAAAAAAAATTTAAAATGGGGGGACCTCCTACAATAAATTTGGAGTAGTCTGGTTGACTTTTAAAAATCAGAGTTTAAAAAAAAAAAGCGAATTCGACCGAATTTGATTCAAATTTGATCCAAGTTTGTGGGTCGATCCTATTAATTAATTAATTAACTTTTTTAATAAATTTCGAGTGGTGGGTTTTTTTTTCAAATTATGGGAGTTTATGGGAGTTTTCGACCCTTGATAAATATGCCCCTCAGTGTGCAAAGGGCAATATCACAAACAATTTGCTATGTTTATTTAGCTATTATGCAGCATTTTTCCTACATCTCTAGCATAATGAGAAGCAGACCTGTGCTTTGGCAATTTTCTTGAGTTTCAGCGCATGCACAGTTGTCGCGAAACAAAAATTGCTCCAATATACGCATGCGCCAATCTCATTCCGAAGATTACCGAAGAGAACAAGAAGACTGGCATGAACTCTGCTGGACAGAATCTGCATGAAGGGGTAAGTAAAGACTAAGGGACATTTGCCCGGGGTAGCAGCTAGGCTGGGGGGAGGAGGTGGGGGGGTCTATGTAGGGTAGGGGGTAGGGTTTTTTTTATTAAGGGTTTGTTTCTCCTTTAAAGGACAGTAAGGCGGTTATTTATCAAAGTCCACATTTTTCTCAATATATTCTGCTACACACTCCGATCAAATCACCTTTGGTTTTTTACGCTTATTTATTATTACATTTTTTCGTAATTTTCAACCGAAAACTTAGGGGTATTCCTGAAACCCAGAGCACATCAAAAAATCATTGGGACTTCTCCCATTGACTTATATGCAACCTCGACAGGTCTGAGATGCCGGATTTTCAGATAAAGAGTTTTCCATCCTCAGGGTTTAATAAATTCCAAAAAATTCGTGATTTTTTAAAAGTCTGATTTTATATAAAAAAAATAAGTGTTTTGTGATTTTTGCATTTGGAATTTAGTAAATAACCCCCTTAGATATCTGGGGGTACATGGTGTTATTGTGGATATCCCAGGAACAATATCAGGCTCACTAAGACCTATCATGTCATCCACTACAAAGGAAAAGTAGAACCCAAATATTTGGTTTTGTAGTACTGGCCAGATATTTGCATTGGATGCAAATTATGTGGAAGGGTAGGTGTCAACATAACCAACAAGGAGACAACAGCAGTAATGCAGAAAACAAGATGCATTTGTATGATTTATGACAATAGGTACTACATTTTACAAGTGCAGTTAATAGATTCAATAAGTCTGCTATAAATTAGATTATGAAAGAAAAAACATCACTGGTGTATTGCGCTGTCATCTTAAGCTAGGGACAGCTGCTGGTCACATGTTCTCTTCTTCCTGTTCCTGTACTGAGAGTGTAGAAGACTAAGCCACCATTTTGCAGTGCGCTGTTATATGTTATAGTGTTAACCCTTAGTAAAACTTATTCTCTACAAGACCAGTTCCTGTGGGTGCCTGTGCTCTGGTTCACTGTCTTACCCACATGCTTCCTGCAAAGCCTGTGTAAGGCGCCTGAACAGATTTAATGAGGGACAAGGCAATTGGTGTGCTGTGATTTAATGGTTGCTATTGGCAACTGCATTTGTATAATGTTGCACATATGCCTATAATTCAGCCGCAGCAGTGACTATAGGCTTCTCCTGATTGTCCCAATGCAGCCTTTAAGCCTGCAACAATTTCAATTGCATTGATCCCACTTGACGAATAACCACAATCAAAATGGCATATTCTATCCTGCTTAGGAACAAGAATTGTGAACACAGGACTAGTCAAATCATAGCATTAGTGCATCCACAATACACAAATTAGTCTTATCTACAACTACATTAGAAACAGCAATAATATCTGTTTGTAAAACAAACTGATTCTGTTCATTCATTGATTATATTGTTTTTTGAGTAGTACTGTACATCTCTGCTTTTTCTCAGGAGAAACATCTTAATTGTAATCCTTTGTTTTGTCATAGAACTTGGTTTGTAATTTTCACAGCAAAGCTCTCTGTCTTTTTATTTTGAATTTGGCAACTATGATGTGATGGTATCACATGCTGGCTTGTCACTATGTCCTGTCGCTGGGAAACCACATGGGAACCACCATTTTGAGATCAGCACTTAGGGAATGGAGGCGCTGGACTGGGTGATAGACTGTTGGAAACAATCATGTTATTCTGGTTAACAAGTTTGATTGGTTGTGCCACTTGGACCTGTGTGCTTTGTTAGGGGCTGTTCTCTGGGTGCAGATGGCTTGGGGGCAACCAGTGGTTATTATAAATCTGCTTGAATTCCTAATAAGTGCAACCCCCCTGTTCAAAATTAAAGATTGTTCCAATTATTGGAAATATTTAAAATCCGGCAATTTGAGAGTAGCAAAATCATTTCAAAACTATGGAGACAAAAGAGGTGTTCAAGTAACCTTTCATTTAGCAAAGTGTTGTAATGAATGGCACACATTAGTTAACTTACAGTAAAAGCAACATCATGTCAGTAAATTGAGACACACGGATTCATTTTATAGCCAGAGATCCAAAGAAGTAGCTCAAAGGATCTCTTGTTCGATCCCCCAGCACATACAGACATACACAACACAGGAACACACAAATACTTTCAATTTTATTTTAATAACCCAGAGGACTTTAAAGTTTCTTTCAATTCTGGCATGGCTTTGGATATAGATACTGCACTTACCGACCTTATGACAAACTGCCTATGGTCTCTGTAAGAAGTAGATAAAAAATACAAAACCATAGAACCTGTTTGATCTCTTTAGAAGTGCATATTCTTTGATGAAGTATAAATCTTTAGAACATGACTGCTTAAGTAAATATGATTAGCTGCCTCCAATATTTAGAATGCAAGTATAGAGAATGATGGTAAGGTCTCAGTCTTACTCAAAATTGAGCTGTTTTTGTTTGACTTAAAATATTCTGAAATCAATAATGCAGATGGCATTTAAAGAGAAGTAAACCTTAAAAACAAAAAACAAATATGGTTAGAAATACTGTATTTTATACACCAAACTTAGTGTTCCAGCCAAAAGTCTCTATAACATAGAACAGACTGGGCTCCAGTCCTTAAGAAGGATAGAAATGAGCTGGAGCTGCAACTTTCTTGTCACTTCTTGTTAGGCAACACTGTGTCAAAAGCTGTGGGAGTAAACTAGAGTCAGTGCTACGGCTTGGCAGTGTATCATCTTATCTCCTCCACTTTAATAGTTGGTACGTGCTGGTTGGTACATGCGTTTGTCTTATGTTGTCAGGGGGTGCATTGTACCGTAATTATCCTGTTCAGCACATTCAGGAACAAAAGGCAGAAGTAGACAGAGCCGAGGAAGTCCAAGGAAAGCAAGGTAGTGGTCCTCCTTAGGTGTCATTGCTTGGGCACCATCCCAGCACTCTCCTTTCTGCAAGAATCATATTGCTGTTGTTTGAAATGTATTTATATAGAGATTCATTTGACTATACATGTACAGCAGACTCACACATTTACTGAAGTGTAATTTTTAAAGCATTTAAAGGACCAGTAACATAATTAAAAAAAAAAAAAAAGTTTCTTTGTAACGAAAAAAAACACAGACAGTTTTAACTCTTAAATCGTAAAGCTTTTGTTAAGAAATTACTCTCTGCATGCGCTTCAGAAATGGCGACAGGGCGACGATCCATTGTGCGGCGCTCGATTTCTCCTCCCTGCCTTCTTTAGGAGATAGCCGTTTCTGAAGAGGGTCACATGCAGAGAATCGGTAAGTAATTTCTTAATAAGAGCTTTGCGATTTAAGAGTTAAAACTGTCTTGTGGTTTTTTTTTTCATTACAAAGAAACACATTTTTTTTAAAAATGTTATGTTACTGGTCCTTTAAGTAACCGGGTTCCAATATTCAGTATGTTTTTTTCATTTGAGTTCTGTTATGCTTTGGTCACAGAGATTTTCTGTGTTTGCTGAGGCTTATGTGGAGCTACAGTAATTGTTTTTCCATCCCTTTCCTTTCCCCTGCTGAATCTTCCAACAGATCCTAGTGCTCACCTTGAAATATGTGAATAAGAGCATATTGTTAAGTGCACAATAGCTGCCATGGAAACTCTGGAGATGTTGAAGCAAGTTAAGGGTCTTTAGAAATAGTATACCAAAGAAAAAGAGAGACTGTAAGATCAGTGGAATCCTCCCCTAAAGGGCTTTTAGTTACAGTCATTTTAAACCGGTTTCAGTAGTGGATATGTGTTTCCATGGGGACATAGAAAACCTACAAATTGTAATACATGTTTACTACAGTACAGGCATGAACCATGCCCAATATACAAATCACAATATAAAAGACAATCATTCCAGATGCAAAAAGAAACCATGGTTCACTGTAGGAAAAACAGAGCAGTTAAAAGGAAAAGCTTTTACTGATCTTATTTTTCTATGAATATTCTCTAAAACAATACTGTCCAACTTGTAGTGGGCCCTGGTTTAAATCATATTAAAATATGTTATTCTACCTAGCAAGAGTTTTAAGGGCTCATTAACAAACAGTTGTCATTGTGCCAAGTATGCCACAAATATTCTTTAAAGGTACCCAGGGGAACCCCGAGGCTGCCAACACCTCTATTATTCCTACAGCACCCGCCGTTAATTGATATGGCAGATTTGCAGCAAGAATTACACACAGGCATCAGTTTTTAGCTGACCACCGGAAATTGATGAAATGAAATCCAAACAAGCTATTTAGTCCAATTCAATTCAGTGGATCCAATTTACCCTGTGGTGCATATCAGCGGATTCAATATTAGAATAGCAAGAGACACCTTGCCACCTTACGACTGCTAATTAAGTTTTAGTATATATAGAATGAAATAGTTAACTTAAAGGAGAACCACCCCGTAATTACTTGTGTTTTCTAGTCAGCTGAATTTATACTAAGGGTTATTTGCCTATTTTTGGGTCAGATGTAAGATCGTGCCCCTTAGTGCTTACTTTACAAGTACTTGACCCCCTGATGAATGCTGCACTATAAACTGAGCAACAGATTAAAAATTGTAACTTGAGGGGCAGCTTTAAGAGGCACAGGCTAGCCTTGTCCTTAACACCTGCCAGAAGATGGATGCAGCCTGTGCCCGCTGCACATTAACTTGGACTTTTCAATGATGCACAAGTTAATGGGTAAGTACAGGGCAGATGGGGTGCACCTACATGCCTTTCCCTCCACCAAAACAATGCTAACATATCCAGCACTGTATTTATGGGGGAAGTGACGGTCTCTGTGCTCTGAAATATGTTTCAAAGGTATTTATCAATATCAATTGAAAGCACTTTCCTCAAAGCATAAACATGCTTTCCAGAGTTTTTGATAAATTGAAATGATCATTATGGACTGATCATAAAATGAATACTGACAGATCTGTGCCATATTCTTACAAATGCACTTGTTTACAATTTAACTGCTACCAAAAATCTCTGTAATGCCATTAAATATCCTTACAAGTTGGGTATTTCTCTAATTCAAACACTCATAAATGAATGGATCATTGTCCAAAAAAAGTTAAAATTATTAGTCCATATAATAACTTATTTAAAGACTGATGAAATGTTGAGGGAATATTTTTTTTTTTTTTTAAAAAAACATTTTTTTGAATGAATTAAGTACTTCACTTTATCAAGAGTTCTGTAGAATTTGCAGTTTGCTTCCCCATTAAAATCTATGAGAACCTTGCCCAATGGGAGATTTTTTAAAAGCGATGACTCCTAAGACAATTTATGTGAGAAAGAATAAATAAACAGGACAAAAAAATGTAAGAAAGGTTATATGAGCTATTCTTCCTCCTACTGGTTTAAGAAGCTATTAAATTTTCACTGTGTCTACCCTACTGAGTATTTTTATTTTAGTCTATAGCAATGAATACTTTCCTTTAGAAAATTACAAATAATATCCTCGCATATAATAAATGAACACAGTGCCTAAGAAACATTCAAATACAACATAAACTTTAAATATCTTTTTATATCTTTTAATATATATATCTCCCTGCCTATACTTAATTTTAGAACTGGGAAATGAAAACTTCACTGCAAAAAAGAAATAGTTTTAATTATGCAAATGGAAAATATTATAGTTCATATATTGTTCATTTCCCTCTGGTGATCCAATTTATTTTATCTGTCCAAAAACTAAAGAATAATTACCTTTCAGTAAATGACATTACCTTGTCTAATTATTCATGCAGCCCTTTCAGCTGAGATAATATGATGGAAAAAAAAATATTTCCTGAATAATATTACTTCAGAATAATTGCCTTTTTTTTGAGTTGTGCAAACTCAACTATAATTATTTCACTGAAATCCTAAAGTTGTTAAAATAATGTATTTATAAATATATATAAATGATTGTAAAAGGTCATGGGATAGTATTTCTGTCTGAATTGCAAGCAAACATTTTGAATTGGCAGACTGAGAGAGATTAATACCCATTTCTTCACACAGAAAACCCCTCTGATATGTGTGCTAATGGGACTGTTATACTAACTCATTTATTTATATGCAGAATTTAATTAGGGAGCACAGATTTCACTTTCTTAATTGGGGCTATAATCGTAAAAACGGTACTTTGACAGCTGTATTATTGCTTCATTTACTTGTTCTTTTTTATTTTGGGATCTGGTCACAATAAAAGAATATATATACTTGACTCATTGATAATACAAAAGAGACTTTTTCTGCAAATTAACTATGTTTGCTACTGAATTTGTAAAAGGATTTATGCAAACAAATAATTATACATATATAGCCAGAAAAGACCAAGCTTAAAAAGTGTCTGTATTCAGTAAGACGGGGCACTAATCTTTCTCCTGCATCATGTGGGGCCCTAATAAAGCATATGCTTTGAGGTAAGTAGATTTATAACCACTCTGTGTTGGGAATGAGCACAAAATATATATAAATAACCCTTCACCATGTATGATCCCTCAACCCACTGGCATTTTTATTCTAAGGAAGTAACCAAATTAACTTGAAATGAAGGGAATAGTCAAAGACAGAGTGAAAAGGAATATAAGGTTAACAACATGTTAGCATTTACTTCCATAAATAAGGAGGGAATCACACCATCCCCAGTAGAGGTTCGATCAGGGGTTGGTATACCAAATGTAACTTCTATGCCTCATAGCATAGGCCCACAGGACACATATTTTTTTTTCTCCATTAGCAATTTAATTGTTTACTACTAACCATAATTTGTATAGGCACCAGAGGGATTTAGGGCATGGCTTCTCCCTCCCCACTTGATCAGATGTATCTGCATAAAGGACATGATGGACAAACAGTTGTGTGTAAAGGTAGCATCATTTTTTATTACATATATAGTGCAAATATTGATATGTGAGAATAAGGAAATTGCATTTGAATGTTCTGTTTCTATTTGTTCCCTGGAATTCTGTTTACATTTTTCTGAGCAATGCTATTGCTGCTGTTGAGTCTGCTGGTACTGTATATCCAAAGTAAGAGAGAAAGAAAGAGAAAACAAGTCTCTTGTCATTTTGTAACTTTGTCTATTGTTTGACTTGTTACGCCAGCCTCTTTGCTTCTCACTTAGCATTCCTCAATAAATGCTAAGTGCTTAAAATAAACCAGGAAATGGACACTTTGACAGGGTTCATAAAACAAAATGCTGACATATATTGGTACAGGTATAGGACCTATTTTCCTGGAACCGGTTATCCAAAAATCTCCAAATTACATGAAGTCCATCTCCCATAGACTCCATTTTAATCAAGTTATTAAGAATTTTAGAAATTATTTAATTTTTCTCAGTAATAATAATACTGTACCTTGTACTTGGTCCAAACTAAGATGCAAGTAATCCTTATTGGAGCCAAAACAATCCTATTCGATTTCTTTAATGTTTAAATCATTTTTAGTAGACGTGATGTAATGTTGAGTGAAGAAAAATAACGCCCACTCAAATGGGTGAAAAAAATTGTCACACAACAAAAAAAATTTGATGCCCCACATTGCACAACAAAAAAAAAATTGACGCCCATAGACCGATGCATTTTGGTGAATTTTTACAGTTTCACTAATTTTTGGTAAAGCAAAATGAGTCAGATTCACCCATCAATAGACTTAGGGGCAGATTTATCAAGGGTCGAAGTGAATTCGAGGGAATTTTTGAAGAAAAAAAATCCAAAATTCAAAGTAATTTTTTGGATACTTCGACCATCGAATAATATACTACGACTTCAAATTTACTTCGACTTCGATTCGAAGTATAAATCGTTCGACTATTCGACCATTTGATAATCAAAGTACTGTCTCTTTAAAAAAAACTTCGACTTCAATACTTCGCCAACTTAAACCTGCCAAAGTGGTATGTTAGCCTATGGGGACCTTCCAGAGCATATTTCTAAGTTTTTTGTTTTCGAAGGAAAATCGAACGATCGTACGATAAAATTGTTTGAATCGTTCAATTCGAAGTACGATCGGAGTATGATCGTACGATCGTACTAAGGTCCGAATACGATTGTACGATGTATAAAATCCTCCCACTTCGAATCCGAATGTCGGAGAATTCTATTCGATGGTCGAATTTCTACGTTTTTTCTACTTCAAAATTCGACCCTTGATAAATCTGCCCCTTGAGGTACGGAGATCCAAATTATAGAAAGGTCCCTTAGCCATAACCAATTACACATTTGATGAGTCCTTTAAAAAGACAAACCATACCAAAAAGTGACATTAACCATAAGGAGGGAATTTAACTGTATAACAGACCAAATAACTATTGAATATACTGACACAATCCACAATCCAAATACTGACACAATCCATTCTCTATGATACATGGAGAATAATCACACGCAGGGCAGCCATCAGGCGGGGACAGGGGGGAGAGTTGTAGGGGGCCCCGAGGGTAAGGGGGGCCCCGGCCACGCCACACTTACTTGATTAGCCGGCCCCCCATCTTTCTGAGAGCTGCTGACTTCGGGAACGCATGGACGTTTAAGGGGCTCTGGCCACCAATTTTCTTATAATGTGTGGGGGGGGGCTGGCCACCAATTTTTTTTTCTCATGTGGCGTCCTAGCCACCAATATTTTTTAATTGGGGGGCTGTGGCCACAAATGTTTTTTTATGGGGGGCCCTGACCACCAATATCTTTTTATTTTTTATTAACATGTGGGAACCCTAGCCACCAATATTTTTTTTTTTTTTAATGTGTGGTGGGGGGCGGACCTGTGGGGTGGGGAGGGCGGTCCTGTAGGTGGGGCTCGCGGTGGGTGCAGCCCAGGGGGCCCAGGAAACGTTGTTGTATGGGGCCCTGTGATTTCTGATGGTGGCCCTGAACACACGCACACATTCTGCTCTCATAAAGCAGTACTAAGAAGATGCTTCATCTTTACGTTACATTTTAGCATGTTATAGTATGCCCTATTCCTAGTAACTTTTAATTTTTGACCTTTGCAAACAGCAAACATTGAGGTACATTTCTCTTGTAAAATCAAATTGAAAAAATTGAAAGTGTTGTAAAAATTGCTGTATAGCATTTTATTTTGCAACAAGAGAACAATTTCAGAAATAGGTACATCAACACAGTATTACTATTATTTCCTCATAAGCTAAAAGCTTAGCTTTTTTTTTCAATTACCTAACTAATGAAACTATACGAATTAAAACAAAGATAAGGTAGCTTATACTGAAAAGAATAACACATTAACATATTATTTTCATACCCCAATTTAAAAAAAGAAAAAAACGGCTGTAGCCACATTCTTATCTATTTTCTGTATAGTTGTATGTAGTACAATAACGGGCAGCAGGATAATAGTCTGGGGTCTGCTTTAAGGTACAACATAATTTAAAATGTACAACTACACATACAGTGCTTTCACCTTTATAAATCCTGTGACTCCACATTTATATAAATGACAGTTATTGATTAAACCCTTCACAAGACAATGGGAATACTTGAGGGCAGGCATCCCTACAAATTGTATGTGTTCGGAGCTGACAAATTAAAAGCATCCAATTATCTCCCATTCCTCTCTCAGGTTTTGCAAAAGATATCAAACAGAGAGAAATGTTTTTTATTGCAGTTGTTTAGCAGGTGTCATCTAAATTAAATATCCAGCATTACAGACCCAGAAAACATATAGATAAGTCTAAAGTTATATTTTTTCCTAACCTCACAGGGATAATGCCTGCAGTACTGCACAGTAGATTTCAACCCAGTATTTACCATTACTTATAGACCTGCTTACCATCATACTTTTCATTTGACATACTTTACAAAGCACGACATGGTAGAACATGTAATGCTAATTGCTCCTTATATATTATACAAATTAAAATATCTAGCTGACAAAGTTTACAAAACTTGGAGACAAAGAAAATTATGAGATACAATTTATGTGACTAGTTTATAGCCAACTGCATAATATCCATAGTAGTTTCTATTTATTGAAATTTTTGTATGTTGAATTATGAGTCACTTTTTGTAGAAAAAGTATAAGCCTACTACATCACCAAGAGAGCTAAGATTGGAATTCAACACTGAGGAGAGGTTTTGGAGAAGTTCAGGCAACAGAGGCCTAAGAATGGATTTGTGGTGATAGTGGTGGATTAGTGCAGACGTTAACCTCAACAACCTGTTAATTGTTAATTACTTAGAGGCCTATTTATAAAAATTTAATTTCAAATTTAGATAAACTCAAAATGCAACAAAACTTTAATGTCTGCTTACATATAACAAAAATATTAAAGGGATTCCGTCATAATTGTTATTATATATTTTTTATTTCTAAATTACACTGTTAACACTGCAAATAAGTCACTCTACATTATAAAATTTCATTCCTGAACCAGCAAGTATATTTTTTTATTGTTGTAATATTTGTGTGTAGGCAACCATCTCAGGTCATTTTGCCTGGTCATGTGCTTTCAGAAAGAGCCAGCACTTTTGGATGGAACTGCTTTCTGGCAGGCTGTTATTTCTCCTACTCAATGTAACATAATGTGACGCAGTGGGACTTGGCTTTTACTATTGAGTGCTGTTCTTTTATATACCAGGCAGTTGTTATCTTAAACGTAAAGGTGGCCATACATGGGCAGATTAAAGCTGCCGATATCGGTCCTTTAGACCGTTTCGGCAGCTTATCTGCCCGTGTGTGGGGGCTCCCGAAGGGTCCTCCCGATTGATATCAGGCCAAAAATCAGCCATATATCGATCGTGCAAATTAGATTTTTTCTGCGATCCAGGACTGCAGATTCACCTTATATGGCCCTGCCATTAGTGGGCATATCGGGTTAAAATCTGCTCATTTGGCGACCTCGCCAAACGAGCGGATCTAAAAGTGTATGGCCACCATAAGGGAGCTGCTATCTGGTTACCTTCCCATTGTTCTGCTGATGGGCTGCTGGGGGGGGGAGGGAGGGGGGTGATATCACTCCAACTTGCAGTACAGCAGTAAAGAGACAATAACTAGCCCCATGTTAGATTTTAACATTAAATATAAAAAATCTGTTTGCTCTTTTGAGAAATGGATTTCAGTGAAGAATTCTGCTAGAGCAGCAGCAACTGATGCGTTTTGAAAAAAACATTTTTCCCCATGACAGTATTCCTTTAATATAAAAACTTGATGAAATAGAACCATGAAACAAAGAACTTGAAATTGGTATTCTCATTATTTTCAAGGGGTCTACAAACTAAAAAAAAAAAAAATTTGAATTGAAAAAAATCACTAAAATTCCAACTGGCTTCTACATGAACTTGCAAGCTCTCTTTATTATTGAATATATGTGTTATTAAATTCTGCAGACATAGACCTAGTATTTACTTCCCCACTTCAAAAATGTTCATCATCACTGGCTAAACAGTAGAGGAAGCAGACTCTGTGGCTGGGAAAATCCCTCTGTAAAGGCCACTCACCCTGATGGTCCAGTGGGCCGGTGGGGACGCCCACCGCGTTTTGTTTCTCCTTGGCGTCCTGCGATACACTGCCTTAGGGCGTCCGTGGCGTGCACTTCTGGGTGTTCTGTGCACAATCATGCTGGCGTGATTGAGCAATGGCGCGAAATTCAAATGGTTTAAAAGGCGTATTTGATGCTTTAAGCTTCTGTTTTCTGATATCTGATTACCTGTTGTGACCCCTGCCTGTTGCGACAATCCTGACTTCTGAAATCCTAACCCTACCTGGTAACCGACTCTTCTGTATCCGTACCCCTTCTGATTGATCTCCTGGTTTGACCCTTGCCTGTTTGACTCTGCTTGTACTCTGCCTGCACTGACCCAGCCTGATTTGACTTCGCTATCTGTCTACGCTTTGTACTGTGACCTTCTGCCCAAAAGACTTTGCTTTACGTTTATGCCCCTTTGCTCGTCCTGAACCCATAGCTTGGCACCTCTCTTTATAAGACCTGACAGCATCCGATTAGCCGAGGGCTCCTCCCGAGGTGAAAGGCGGCTGTTAAAGACAGAAGCAAGAGCCGTGAACAGGGTACTTAGCATTGGTTCTGGATTTAGGGTGCCAACTGTGACACCCTCATTCTCATCTGCTCATTCACATTACCTTTTCTGATGTGAGTGGCTGGGGGTGAGGAGTAGCAGGTCACGTGACTAGGCAGGCGGGTCTAGGTAATTAAGTGCCGGGCTGGAGCTGCAGTGCAAAGGTCCCCTCCTAATTTTTTTGTGGGGGGGCACGGCGCAACTTTCTTACACACTGTACTTACTAGGGTAGTCAAAATGAATGATGCATCATTTCGTATTTTTATTTTCCAGGATAGGAAAGGATTCAAACATTTTACATAACATACAGTACAGTTCTGTCACTCTTATCTTAGTACTGTATTTGAATAGATGGGGGGGGGTCTGTCACTTAAGATAAATACTTGAATACATTGCCTTATAGAAATATGTAATTTCTCATGTGAGCCATATGAGAAAGTTCTCTTAAAACATAAAAGAACAACTGATATGGCTAAAATAATCTGCCTACTTTACAGTACATATTTCCAAAGGGACAGAGACGACATTAATGTTAAACTCAAGAAGAAATGACAAACCATCATGTCATGACTAATTTAAACTGACCATTTACAGAAATATAACAGAGCAGAAGCCCCCACTTAGAAGGGTCAAGGTTTCATATTAAGGCGTCTATGTTCCTGATACAATTTGTCTAGTCAGGGAGAATGTCATTTTGCAAGTATATCTGTCATGAGACTAAGTGCATAGAAGAAATAAAGGGAAAAAACACAATATATTCTTTTTTCTTCATATTTTTAGAGGCAATAGGTCAAGCAGAAGATACTGTATGTGCTTACAGGTTGCATCCAGAACAATAATACTGTACAAAATGTTTAATTTGAGTTTTAGGTACTTAATAATGAGGTTCAATTGATTTTTTAATTTGTGAGAAATGGGATATCTAGATTTAAATATAGAAATGATAATGGTAACAGAACAGTAACAATACTTTAAAATTACTTTTGCCAGTTTACAGTAACCCATATCATGGGGGTTAATATATTGTGTAGTGATAAAGCAGTATAGTCAGAGTACAGTGTATAAAATGTTCACAATTAAAAGTCTTTGCCTCCTTTTGAATTGTTAAGTTATTTTAAGCCACTGAAGTAAAAAAAAAAAAAAAAAAAGGGAGACACCAGGATGCCGTTCTATCCACTATGTTGTCAGTAATTATTTACAATGCATTTTTAAGCATCATAAATATTCTGAAACATTTTAGAAATCTGAAATATTCTAATGTACAAACACACATGAACAGAAAGTAACACAAATACAGATTTACAATTGCAAACATCATTCACAGATTATATTACAGTAAGAAAAATATTTCTCTTCCACCTTACTTTCTGCACACATTAAACTTTAAAACAAATTGACAGGAGAATGGCATCAGTATTTCCCTATTTATTGCCAAGGAATGAAGTACATTCTTTTCTGATACTGCACTTCTGTTTTTTTACTTACTTACTTACTGAATTCAAGCAGGAAGACCCACTATTCACGCACTTCATTTCCGAAATACATGAGTAAAGCATATCCGACTTGCTATTTATCCAGTGGAGACACGAAATCGAAAGGGGTGGTTATTCTTATCCACAGACACGTGAAATTCCAATTACAAAGAAAATTCATAGATCAGGAGGGTCGCTATGTTATAGTTACTGGCCTGCTGCAAAACCTGCTGCAAAACCAGATAGTCACGATAGCCTCAGTTTACGCACCAAATACAAGAAAGGCAAAGTTTTTTTCGACATTTTTTGAGAAATTAGCAGATGTAAAAGAGGGCAGATTGATAGTTGGGGGAGATTTTAATACAATTTTGCATAACAATTTGGACAGAACCAGAGATACTCTGACGGCAAAACAGCCCCTAAAACTCTCGTCAGATACCAAACATCTAACAAAACATCTGAGAAACCTGGCTATGGTGGACATATGGAGGGAGAGGCATCCCCTTGACAGAGACTATACCTACTTTTCCTCAGTACACAACTCATATTCACGTATAGATTTCTTATTCACCAATTCGACACAGGTCGCTGCAGCGGGGAGAGCCATTATACATGATATAACATGGTCAGACCATGGGATGGTAGAGGCTATCTTTGATCGGTGGGATGCCATATGAGCTATAGGTACCTGGAAACTAAATGATTAACTGCTTATAGATCAAGAGACCTGTGCAACCGCGAGAAAAACCCTGACTGATTACTTCAAAGAAAACGACCCCATGGACACCTCTTTAGATGGGATGCCCACAAAGCGGTGGTGAGGGGGACTCTGATGACCATATCCTCAAGGGCAAAAAAAGATCGACTCAAGAAGGTCTCTTCCATAACAGAGGAGTTACACGGACTGGCAATACAGCACAAAGTAAATCCCACTCCAGCAACCCTACAACGAATTAACCTACTGAGATCGGAGCTGCCGCAACTCCTGGCGGACAAGGCAACATTTGCCTTAAACAGAACTAAACAGAAATACTTTGAATATGCCAATAAACCTCACACCATGCTTGCTCACAAATTAAGAGACTACACTGCAACACACGCCATTCACGCAATGCGGGACTCAAAGGGACATATTACGAGAGACACGCTCAAGATAGCAGAGTTGTTCCACAAATTTTATGCAGAGCTGTATTCAGATGATAAAGCCCCCTTGGCAACGCAATCCAGGCAGTCCTCCTTTTTATTAGACTGGACCAAACCCTCCCTCTCGCCTACACATCAAGAACAACTACAGGCCCCCATTACACAAGAAGAAATTCAAGAAGCGATCAAAAACGCCAAATCGGGCAAATCTCCAGGCCCTGATGGTTACTCAACCAGATATTATAAACAATTTGCAGACATCCTGTCTCCTCAACTGGTCACACTCTACCAATCTTTCCTAGACGGTCGTCCCCCTACACCTCACATGCAGGCAGCAACTATCTGTATAATCCACAAAGAGGGAAAAGACCCACTAAACTGCGAAAGCTATCACCCAATATCCTTGATAAATGTAGACATGAAACTGTTTGAAAAAATCCTGGCCATCAAACTAGCCTCTCATCTACCCTTGCTAGTACACCCTGATCAAGTGGGATTTATCCCAGGCAGGCAAGCAGGAGACAATGTCAGGAAAGCTATCACCTTAACCTATCTAGCACAGAAACAACCTCCACTATGTTGCTGTCACTGGACGCTCAAAAGGCTTTTGATAGGCTGAACTGGAAATATATGATGTCAATATTAGAGGAGATACACTTGCCACTTCCCTTCCTACGTGGTGTACAACAGCTCTACAATGCCCCATCGGCCAGAGTCACGATGATGGGACATCTCTCGGAGGAGATCAAAATACGAGGGGGAATGAGAGAAGGTTGCCCACTCTCCCCTCTCCTGTTTGTCCTCTCATTGGAGCCCCTGGCCGACGCCATCAGAAACCATTCGCAAATTACGGGCATCAGGGTAGGTGAGACAGATCATAAAATTAGTTTATATGCTGATGACATTCTTCTTACCTCAAGCTCACCACAAACCTTATTACCACATCTGAACAATCTGTTAGACCAATTTTGCCTCATCTCTGGGTTCAAGATTAATCACTCCAAATCGCAAGCAATCTCAATAAAAAATGCATCCTATGGAGAAAAAACTATTACAGCTCAATTTTGATTTTCATTGGCGAGAACAGGCAATCAAATATCTCGGGATACATCTAACTGCCAAATATGACCTCCTGTATGACAGCAACTATGCTCCACTACTGACCTCCTTAAAATCAAGCTTACAAACTTGGAGCAAATATGGACTTTCTTGGTTTGGCCGTATTTCGGCGTTAAAGATGACACTTCTCCTCAGGATATTATATCTATTTCGAGTTCTCCCAGTATACTTTTCAGAAAGGGCAGCTAACTCACTGCAAAAGGCCAACACGAATTTTATCTGGGATAATAAACGACCTAGAATAAAACTGGACATAATGACAAAGCCAAAAAATATAGGAGGAATAGGGGTGCCACACATATTCCGATACTATATGGCAGCGAGATTATCTGAAGTAGTATCAATGCACAGAACTCCTATCATGCCGTGGTTAGAAATTGAAAACACGAGCCTGACCCCTATGACATTGGATCAGTTTATATGGATACCGGGGGAAAGATAGAGACATCCCTAACCACCTTCCCCCCACAACGACGCATTCATTACAAGTCTGGGATAGATATAGAGACAAACTACATCTATCTTCACGCAACTCATTATTCTGCACATTCTTGAAAAATAAAAAATTCCTCCCAGGGTTAGAAACTAAGGATTTTCTCCCCTGGATAGATAACAAAGCACATCTCTGTTCAACTTTAGTAATAGGGCGAGAGATACGTACCTTTCCAGACCTTAAAGACAATAACCAAATTCCAAACAGCCAGTTTTTTAGATACTTACAGATACATCATTTTTTAACACAAACCTTCTTCCAGAGCAACACTCTGATACCAGCCCTCACTCGATTCGAACTTCTGTGCAACAACTCAGATCAGACTGTTCACTTGATATCAATAATATACGACCGGCTCGCGGAAGATAATACCACTTTAGTACAACCGTATATGAATAAGTGGGAGGGTGATTTACATGCGTCAATTGACAAGGAACAGTGGCAAACAATTTGGGATAAGGCTGGTAAAACGTCGGTGTGCACCATAATACTGGAGAAGGCCTATAAATTGATATACAGATCGTACTGCACTCCCTCAAAGCTGGCCCACCTCTCACGTAACAGCCTTCCCACACTATGTTTTGGAGGATGCGGTGAGCGGGGTACATTTTACTACATGTGGTGAACCTGCAAGATTGTTCGAGACAAAAAGGAACACCAAGAGCCCCAATAGTGTAATATGTTTTTACAAGGAGTAATGGTAGAGTAAACAAGTTAATACTCACAAACCAGGGTTACCGATAGGCAACCACTGTATAGGCAGGTGGGGAGATTATCCTGACCCCACTCAGGAATAAAACGTCGCTCTCTGTAGAAGAAGAAAACGGGGATGATACCCCTCCACTCGGGGTGGACTCAATATGGTAGTAAGACAAAACAGAGGCGCCAAAAAGGATAAAAATAGCTAAAAGCACTTAAAAACCCAATGGGTAATTCAGAGGAGGTAGTAATGAACTTACCTCCTCCAAGCAGACACCAACGAAAGTGGTAATTTTCAATAATAGTTTATTCACAAAATAGTATTGCAACGCGTTTCGCAGGCATTTCCTGCTTCATCAGGCAATATGGAACGGGATCAAAAACAACTAAAAAAACACAGAGACAGGCAAATTTGTAAAATATTATTGTATACAGCTGTTCGGATTATGGAAAAGTGTGGATACTAAGTGATGCCCTTGGGCCAAGTATATGGGGGGGAGGGGAAACAAGGGGAGGAGAAATAGTTCACAGCATGGGGAAACAAGTGCTGATGGATATGGGGGATAGGCTACTAACCTATCCCCCATGTCCATCAGCACTTAAATAAAAAAAAAAAAGAATTCAAGCAGGAAGGATATTTACAGTATATAAGATATTTAACTGCTGCACAGGGTGTCAGAGATTTGCAATGCCATTATTTCACTAAAGGATGTATTATTCTGTATTGATATTCTAATCAAAAAATATGGATAGAGATTATTTTAGGTAGCTATTATCTGTAGGGGTGAGTGAATCTGTCCAAATCTGATGAAAATAATGTGGGTGTTTATCATGGCTTTTTTTTGAGCAAAAATACAATGACGTTAATAGGCATTTTTTAGATGGTTTTTCGTGGTAAAAAGTTTCCAGAAAAATTTGACAGCAGTCTTACAAAAAAATGAATCAATGGAAAAACACTGTATCGTGCTGCTAATCTATGCTTGGTGAAAGATGTTGCTCCTTACTGAATTCAAGCAGGAAATTACAAGTCACTTTGGAAGGACATAAACATATTTAACTGCTCTGTAGGATGACAGAACTCCTAAGGAATTTTCAGTACCACTATTTTGCTAAGGGATGCATTATTCTGTATTGATATTCATGACAGGAAAAAATGCATAGAGATTATTTTAGGTAGCTATTATCTGTAGTGATGAGCAGATCTGTCATAATTTGTCAAAAAATTTGCGAAATGCAAAAAAACAAGGTATTTTGCTGCTAATGCTAAATGGTCCAATAGGTTTTTACACACAACTTTAGTTTATATACCTTAGTTTGAGTTGTGTGCAGCATTTGTGTGCAATTGTATTTGTCCATCACCTCTCCCTCAGCTCCAGGATGTATAATCCCCCACCTTCTGTTTTTCAGTGTGTAACTTCACAGCCATTTTGCATGCTCTCCAACTGCTTATTCCAACCCTGGTTAAAAATATTCTCTGACTGACTGGATTGACCAATTGTATGGAAGATTTTCACGTTTCACAATAAGCTTCATCAAGCTCTGCATACTTGTCTCATTCCAGTGGAGTTCAGCTATTTTTGTAGGTCTAATCATAGCAATGAGTAGTGTTCTGTATAGATTCCAGCCCAGATCTAAGGAAACTATCACTAAGTACAGCAGGTAGAAACAAAACAGCCTCCCAATTGGATAAGCCTGATTTGTCCCAGTGCATGGAAGGCTGTATAAGGGGCGATGTTCATTTGGTTAGGTATTTCAGTGTTTAGCCAGCTTTAGAAATGCCTTCCTCTAAATGTCTTTAGCAAACCGGTGAACAAATGAGTACTTCTTTCCATTCTTGTCCAAATTAGTAATATTCTGAACCAGTGGGAAATATTATTTTCCCTACTAAATTTACACATTAAAAGGAGCAGCTGTAGTAGCTACAAAGCTCTACATAAAGAGAGAAGAAAGGCTATCTTTACACAAACTACGCTTGCCCCCAATGCATTGCACCCTTGTGAGCTTTAAACATTTAGATAACAACAGATACCCTTGTATGAAAAGTATTTGACATATTTGATATCTTCAACCATTAATTCAGATGGTGTTCAATATTTATAAATCCAAAGGGGCTATCACAAAAGTACAATCAGTTCTAAAAACATGATTTTTTATTCTTTTTTTGGCAGGTCAAGATAGTGAATAGCTAATAGGTGGAATGTTTTAAAATGGTCAGATATCCTTGACAAATTCAAAGTTCCTCTGTTCACTTTAGGGATATAGCAACTTTCTGTAATTCATAAACTTAGTTCATGGGGAGTTATCATCTGTTGCATCATCCTGATGAAGGGAGGGTGTACCCCCCCCCCCCCCCGGTGTTATAAAATAAAGAAATGGGCACTTCATAGACTGCAGGAAAATAGTGTGTGTGCAGATCCATGAACATAAATGTTGCTGTGGGACCTTGCCGGCACAACAGATGACCAGCACCACCATTGCAGTGTAAGATAATTGCAGGAGTGCGGATTGAAAACACAACTTTGCGTTATCATCTGTTGACACTGGTAAGCAAAGCACTGTGATAATTCTTGAAATTAAAGCAGAGAATGGTAAATTACTATGTTAATTTATAATAAAAAGTTCATACTGTATTCCAAGATATGGAAAAAAGTTTTTTTTAATTTATTTTTTTCAATTTACATTCAACATATATTTAAAATTCTCTTCTATTCAAAATTGTTTAAAATTAAGGTTAACATTAATATGAAAGCAAACATATTAAAGTGACAATGGCACCTTAGAAATAGAATAAGACCTGACACCTTTGAAGCAGTATTTTACCCTCTTAGTGAGTTTTTCAATAGGACATTGTGCATTCTGTCTATGCATGGGGCAGGAAGTAGGCGGTATTAAAAGCATTGGAAACCAGTATGTATAAATCTATGGTTATCATATTCTGGAAATACTTTTTATAATTTTACTTCTAAGTTATGTATACTGTTCAATAACGTTTGTCATAAGGGTTCATTTGTAAGTGTAGTATGCAAAGAGCAATTTTGAATGCAAGTCACAATATTTAGTAGCATTTTTCCCAGCATATTGGGGAATGCAACGGAAAGATGTGCAACGGAGGGATAATAGCATGAAGTCTTGAAGGCCTGACTCTTGACTCTGTCTTAACAAGCCTCCTAACAAGAGGTTCAATAGACAGATTCTTGAAAAAGAAAACAGAAAGTGCCGATATGTGAACTTTCAAGGTGCTTGCTTTTAGAATCCAAAGGTGTGGGAGCGCACTTCCAAGGTCACAAGTAAGTCGCTTCAGTTTTCTTAAAAAATTACTTTTATTTAGACATTGTTAAAAAAGAATTACATCAGCATTTGGTCTGACGCGTTTCGTATAAACATACTTCATCGGAGACCTAATCAAACTACCATCGTGTCTACCATTTATACCCACACTTATGACCAACCCCCTATGATGCAACACACCAGTTAATTCACTGATTAGTATCACCTGCACACAAAAAGTCTTAATAGTTAACAGATTTTTAAAAAACATTACTACGCTCACTCCTGAGCTCAAATTGCTGATGTATCTTTCTGCATCTTTCTTGCTTTTAGACCTTTCGTTTAGGAACTGAAGGACCCCCAGCAAAGGACAAACACTTGGAGAAATATTCCTAACCCTATAGCAGGATCAAATTATGCACAACTATAAAGTTCAATACGCAGCATTGGACAAAAGTACTCTTAATGAATGCTATAGTTTCATACAACAAATGCATCCATATCCTATACTATTTATTCAAAAAATCAAAGGGATGATCCATGTTGACTTACCATGTACAAGGCCAGATTTCCCAGGCAGGCGTCCCTAGGCCGAACAGTGCTAGTGCCTGGCCGTGCAGTCCCAGCGCCCACCCTTCCCCTGTGAGTGCATGCCCACAAGCACCGGAGCACCAGGGAGCTGCACGTCCCCGGTGCTTCCCATAAAGCGACTGGGCAGCATGCCCCTCCGAATATTTTGCCATCCTAGGCCCAGGCCTTTGTGGCCTCACCACAAATCTGGGCCTGACCATGTAGGGTTTTAGCAGATACACTGCAGTGAATTTGAAATGTTGAGAGAAGTCAGAAAGAAGTCAGAAAAATAAATGATGGTCAAGAACAAGAGCAAAAAAACATGGCCTAGTGGCTGTCTCTCTGTAACCCACTGGCTTTTAATTTCTGTATGTGGTCATATTTAGAACTGGAAACTAGACACTTCCAGCTGGAAGTCACATTTGATGTTGGAAACCTGTACTTCTAGTCATTTTAGAATATGGAAAGCCACGTATGCTAAAATACTCACATACTGGTGGCTGCTACAAAAAATGGGCTTCAGGGTCAACAATATAAAACTATTGCTCCTTAACTGTAATAGCTGGAGAATTAAATAAATATACTGTATGTCCCTTGTTTAATCAGCTTTAGATTTTAATACTTAAATGTTGTATGCTTACATATAAAATGTATACAGGGGCGTAACTACAGAGGAAGCAGACCCTGCGGCTGCAGGGGGGCCCAGAGGTATAGGGGGCCCCATGAGGTCCTCATTATTGAGCAATCTCAACATATACTGGTAAAACAGGGCAACCTTTGGATATGTTGGGGGCCCTAAAATTAATTTGCTGTGGGGCCCAGTAATAACTAGTTATGCCACTGAATGTATAGCACATGTGCAACATTCAATAAGGCATAACTTATTGCAAACAAAGCACTCTTGCCAAGAAAAATGACACCCAGAGCATTTGGGACCCACAAGAATTTGCACAAAAATGCTGTGATGGGACATTAGGGGGCCCATTCACTAAGCTCGGGTGAATGAATAGAATTTCGAGGAGTTTTTTGTGCTCCTCGACTGTCGAATTGGCGTAAATTGATTCAGTAAAATGATTCGAATAGATCGAGCGAAAAAACGCTGCGACTATTCGCCCATTCGATAGTCGAAGTACTGTCTCTTTTAAAAATCATTTGACTGCCTACTTCGCCAGATTAAACCTACCGAATTGCTTTAAAAGCCTATGGGAAAGTCCCATAGGCTTTTTTTCTACGTTTTTGATCGAATAAAAAGGCATTTGATCGATCATTCGATCGAATGAAAATCCTTCGATCGAATATTCGAACGATCTACTATTTGCCGGGCGAATATTTGCCCATTCGACTATTCGCCAGCGCGTAAATTCGCCCGAATTCCCTATTCGATTCTATTCCCCAGTCGAATTTCAAGGGATTTAACCCCTCGAAATTCGACCCTTGATACATCTGCCCCTGGGCTTTCATATTGGCAAGCAGTACTATTTTCTATATTTCTTTTTGGCTGACTGCTCATTTTTGTTGTTTTCACAATGAAGTTTTTCTTGGCATGTAAAGGTATTATTTAACAGTTAGGGGCCGATTCACTAACTTCGAGTGAAGGATTCGAAGTTAAAAAACTTCGAATTTCGAAGTTTTTTTTGGGCTACTTCGACCATTGAATGGGCTACTTCGACCTTCGACTACGATAGTCGAAGTACTGTCTCTTTAAAAAAAACTTCGACCCCCTAGTTCGCCATCTAAAAGCTACCAAAGTCAATGTTAGCCTATGGGGAAGGTCCCCATAGGCTTGGCTAACTTTTTTTGATCGAAGGATATTCCTTCGATCGTTGGATTAAAATCCTTCGAATCGTTCGATTCGAAGGATTTAATCGTTCGATCGAAGTAATAATCCTTCGATCGTACGATCGAATTTTCTGCGCTAAATCCTTCGACTTTGATATTCAAAGTCGAAGGATTTCAATTCCTAGTCGAATATCGAGGGTTAATTAACCCTCGATATTCGACCCATAGTGAATCAGCCCCTTAATCTTGGAACAAATGTCTGTTTGTAATAAGTTATAGTTTCTGCAATGGTAGTTTAGCATTGACACCCACAGCAAGCACCTAATACTTTTTAGTGATGCAAAATTCTGTTAACACAGAAATACATACCTTAAAGCTTGACTGTTTTTTTAATGTAAATAAATGGATAAGGATGGATAAGAATAATCAGTAAATGCACTGTCATTCAGCAAGTCTTTAAAACTCCTATTTTGAGCAATGTCAATATAATCATCATCCAGTTTCAGCTGTAGGAGCCTGAAATAAAATTGTTCTTATTAAAATTATAATTTTCTGGGTAATTGAACATTTCAAAGTACATTGCCACCCCCTTTAACAAGTTTTATTCTGATGAAACAAGGCAGTAAAATATAATTTAATTTCAATAATTACATTCTAATTTTCCAAAAAAGAAATACCAAAGACAGAGATAATTGTCCTGTGACAGATATTTCAATAAAAATCTAGAAGACAACAAGTGCATAATTAAAACCTTAATAGTAATCATCACTATCTATTATCATTAACTATCAGAGAATATTTATTGCATTTTATACAGTGTTTGTCAATGTCAGACAGCATACTTACCTTATTAACTGCCTGCTTCGGATGGCTGAAAATTCTCTTCCTAAACAGATTCTGATTTCAGATATGTGTTTCTGTTTGAAAAGACAGGTTAGATAAATAGGCAGATGGATTGATACTATAGACAGACAATAAAGCAGAGACAAGGTATCTGTAAGTCTTTTCTGTGATTTAAGCAAGGAACCTCAGGGTTCAGGCTGTTCTCTCTAACCGCTAGGCCAGGAGAGCAGCTGGCAAGTTAACCAAGTACTTTTCACCCGGCTTTCCATCTCAATCCAGCAGCCTATTATTGGAGCTGACTCTGCACTATATAAACACTCCTCCTGCATCACTTAGTTGACTGAGCATTAAGGGAGTTCCTGTTCCTGCTCCAGTCCTGTTCCCAGCTTTACACCTGCTCCAGTCCTGTTCCCAGCTCTATGCTCGCTCCAGTCTGATTCCCATTTCTATGTCTGATCCAATCCTGTTCCTGGGCTCTGTGTCCACTCAGATCTCTTCCTGGCCCTATGCCCACTCCAGTCCCACTCCTGAATGTCAATTCTGCTTTACTTCTTTTCTGTCCTACATAAGTCTGTTCAACTTTCTCCCAAACAGTGCCTTGCCTTAAGTACTCACCACCCATCAGATCTGTGCTTTGGGGTTTCACCTTAAATGCCTGACCGTATCATACTTTCAATTTACTGGAGAAGGTTGTTTGCTTTGTATCAACATGTGGTTTACAATGATAACAAATAAAATATAGTAAAAAGATCCAATTGGAGATCAAATGGTCTCTCATTTCGCCAAGCATGTTTACCAGTCTTACTGCACACACCAATGAACAATGTTATATAACTTTTGTATCAAATTATTATATAAAAAAATTATTTGGTTAAGGAAATTCAGGGTTACCCATATACTGTATCTCCATACACAGGAAAAACAACTTTATCAAATTATGATGTAGTAAAACAATAATTATGAAAGTTCTCATTAACAGCTATAAGTATATAAACCACAATTAATCTATAATAACTCTATGTTATAACTTCTCTTCTAACACTGACAAAGCATCTGTTCACATAAACTTTAAATTGCCAATTCCTTACACCCCAAATACCGCATGTCTAATCAATTGACACATCTATTACAACATCAAATAACACATTTATATTTTCTCTCTAAAATTCAGTTTTCAAGTTCAGTATTTTATCTGTCACTATAAATAACCTATGATATACATATGTGAGAAATTGTGAGAAATATAGAGATACCAATATCTATAGCTACATGGAAATATACATAGTAACATTGTAAGTTAGGTTGAAGAAAAACACAAAGTCCATCAAGTTCAACCTTTTAAGTCTATATGTAACCTGCCTAACTGCTAGTTGATCCAGAGGAAGACAAAACCCCATTTGAAGCCTCAAAAGGGAGAAATTTCCTTCCTGACTCCAAAATGGCAATCGGACTAGTCCCTGGATCAACTTGTACTATGAGCTATTTTCCATAACCCTGTATTCCCTCACTTGCTAAAAAACCATCCAACCCCTTCTTAAAGGAATACTATACCCCCCAAACAATCTAGGTATCTATAAAAATATATTGCATAAAACAACTCATTTGGGGTAAAGTTTTCCTTTAAAGCTATCTAATGTATCAGCCAATATGACTGATTCGGGGAGAGAATTCCACATCTTCACAGCTCTGACTGTAAAAAACCCCTTCCTAATATATAAGTGGAACCTCCTTTCTTCTAATCAGAATGGGTGGCCTTGAGTCAGCTGAAAAGACCTACTGGTAAATAAAGCATTAGAGATATTATTATATACTATTATATGATCCTTCAGGATATATATGTATATAATACACAAAAGCCATGAATATCCCATAAATTGTATCCTTATAAACGGTGAGTTCTGATGTCATCAGTTATAAACGGTGAGTTCTGATGTCATTTCTGTCACATGACTCACTGAAACTTGTGTATTATAATAAATAAAGTACCCCCAGTTGCAAAATATGAGGATATTAGAAGTTACCTCGGAGTTCCATGACCTGTATAAAAACACTCTGCCTTCGGCCTCGTGTTTTTATATGGTCATGAAACTCCTCGGTAACTTATAATATCCTTATATTTTACAAGAGGGGGTACTTTATTCACTATATATATTATACATATATAATACAAGAACCATGAATATCCTGTAAATTATATCCTTATAAATGATGCTTAGTGATGTCATCAGTTATAACTGCAGAGGCTTAAATCCAAAAAGTCTGGAAATATCAAATTATAGGGCTTACTGCCATAGAGTTTATATTTCCTTACTAAAAAAAACTACATTTAATGAACTCATAGTTTGCCAAGATTTTTGGGGAAATTACCTATAAAATGTACATAATTAGTCACTTTTAGTTTTGCCTGTGAAACATTTAATGCACTGTAAAAATGAAGAAGAATAAACATATGTTCACTTGGTAATATTAGGAAGACAAACCAAGAAAAATTGCATTACATTGTTAACTTTGAAATTAGGTTTTTCCAGAACAAGCAATGCAAAAGGCTTTCATGATTTAGAATAATTTAATGGCTCATTAAATATTCCTTAGCATTTGGCATTTTAGCTTTAGCTTTCTTTATGAAAATGGAGTATTATCGTGTAGCATTTTTTCTCACAACAAGTGCCTTTATGCTCCAATTTCAAAATGACTGAAATTTTCTCTCTGTTTCAATAGCTGGAGATTATCTCGGCAAAGCCGTAGGCACATATCCCATAAATACATCACATTGTACATAATGAGCGTAGTTTAGTGTGCCATTCTGGCTCACAGTATTGTGATCATTGCAACTGATTTTAATGAAAATGACATTTGCTTATATTTTGCCAAATATTAGTGAAAAGGGTTGCAATAAACAATGTCTGCTTTATATAAATGCACTTTCAACCTCTTCTCAAACTCCTACTGAAATTTTATAAGGGTTTAGTGTGCTAAACCTACATTTTTATAATAAATTATATTTAATATAAAGGAAAATATGTATCAATATCCCTAATGTGTTATTTAGTCTCTATTTAGTTGATCTGACAATGGTCCCTTGGTCTATTCTTGGAAGAGTGGCTTATTATTTTAATAGATTAAAGAATTTGCTATCTTCGTAGTGAATAAGTAGTATAATAAGATTTCGTGATTATAATGCTGGAGCTACCCCCCCCCCTTAAGAACTACACAGAGTTCTGTACATTTTGAAATGTACTTGAACACTTGAAAAAGTGGTATGTTTAAAATACAGAATTCTGCATAACAAGAACTGCAAGAACTTTGAAATATGCATTACTTTAACATTATTTGTAAATGTAATTGTTATCGAAACAAAATATCTCTGTTATTTGCTTTTATCCACACTGCTGGTTCTGCCCACATGTACTGTTGCAATGTTCCAGTTGTCAGTTCTCCTCCAGCCAAGATGTCAATTGTTACAATGCTTTGCATGTTCTGCAAATAACAGGCCTCAAACGAAGGAGAATCACAAAAGGAATAGTGGGAATTAAATTCTTAGCTGGAGAAGAGCTGACTTGAAATATAGTTTCAGTGTTCATGTAGTAGAAACCAGCAGCTCACTGATTAGCAAATACAGAGATATTGATTTCATTAGCATAAATTTACAACAAAAGTGTAGTGATGGGCGAATAAATTCACCAGGCACCAATTTGCTCCGAATCTCCGCGTTTTGCTGCTGGCGAATATATTCACAAAACTGCCGCAAACATTCACCAGCGTAAACATTTTTTGGACATGTGTCAAAAAAGTTGTCAGAATTGACGCGGGCGTCATAATTCACACTTCAAAAATTTTTACTATTTCACAAATTTTGTAGGAAATTCAAAAAAAATGTTGTTATGCAAAATTTAATGTTTGAGTTGAACACATTGTAAGCATATTACATTCACAAATAATAGTAAATAAAAATATATAGCAGATACCACAAGTTCCAAATAGATTAAAGAATAGATTAAAGAATGTAGAAAAATTACCCCACTAAAAATGACTTTTAGTTTTTTTCACAATTCGAGAAAAAATGCAGTGAAAAAATACCAGTAAGGATATACTCAAAAAGTCGCATGAGCTTTTTCTTCATCACAATCTCAAATTTTCAAGGGTCGAAGTGAAAATTTGGAGCAAAAAAATTTGAATTTCTAGCTAATTTTGTGCACTTCATCTATCGAATAGGCCGAAATGTGTTGTCTCTTTAAAACATCGAATGGGCTAATTTGACCTTTGACTTCGACCTTCGAATCGAACGTTTCAAAGTAAAAATCGTTTGACTATTCGACCTTTCGATAGTTGAGGTACTGTCTCTTTAAAAAAAACTTCGACCCCCTAGTTTGCCACTTAAAACCTACCGAGGCCAATGTTAGCCTATGGAGAAGGTCCCCATAGGCTTTCCAAGGTTTTTTTGATCGAAGGATAATCCTTTGATCGATGGATTAAAATCCTTCCTTATTCCTTCGATCGTTCGATCAAACGAATTGCGCTAAATCCTTCGATATTGGAAGTCGAAGGATTTGAATTCGGCAGTCGGATATCAAGGGTTAATTAACCCTCGATATTCGACCCTGGGTAAATTTGCCTCTTAATGTTCAAAGTATGGATGTACCACATTTCTTAGTTACAATGCACCACCTCTGTTCTGCTGGGAAAACCCCACCTGATTGTAACGTTACCTGGTGGTCTAGTGGGGATGCCCACCGGTCTTCTCACGGGGATGCCTGCAAAAAATAAAATCTTTTAAGCTCCTTATATTTGGAATGCCATTCCTGAATCTCTCAGGAGAGAATCCTCCTTCAGTGTTTTTAAAACTAAACTCAAAGACTACCTCTGGGAGCACCTGGATAACACCTGAACTGGCACTTATATAACGGTGTAACTAACTGTAACCCACAGCACCTTAATACCCCTCTAAATTGTGTCTGTATGTTACCCTCCCATTTAGACTGTAAACCCTACGGGGTAGGGTCCTCTAGCCTTTTGTTTCCTTGACACTGAGCACTTAATCTGTATTGTAATTTATTTTTTATATTTATGTGAATTGTATTTCTAATTATGCACTTATTGTTACTTTTTATTCCAATGACCCCTTGTTTGTTACTACTAATTTATTGTGTTTATTGTTATTCTAGCACTGCGTATCTTGACAGCGCTATATAAATAAATGATGATGATGATGATGATGATGTTTTGCTGTACAATGCTTTGCCCTCGAGGAGCGCTTTACAAATAAAAATATACATACAAGTTAATCCACTTTTTCTCAAATTGTATTAAAATGGGAAATAAAAAAGCAGGTTCAAACAGCAATTAGTACTATGGCATAATAATATATTTAATAATGCTTTCTGTGCTTTCACATATGACATTGTTCAGTTTTGGTCATATTTTGGACAGGAAAACAAATGCTACTTGCCGTGCTAGTGTATAACTAAAGGACACAATATCCTTGAGCCAAGTTGTGCATGCCGAGTCAAGAGTAGAGATCTGTCCAAGTGTTCTAGATTCATATTCAGCCATTGGTATGTTTAACTCTTTATACTCTTATAATTTCTTTCTTATTTCCTTTTCCAGTAGTATTATATCACTTATTCTATAAAAAAAATACCACATTTAATATGTACACTTTGGTATGAAAGTTTCATTTCTGTGATTTTATCCCAAACATTACTTGAAGTTCATCCTTCATTTAATACAGTACATCAACAAAACATCTAATTTTAAATAATACCAGAAAGAATGCTCTAGTCAACACATAACTTTCAAAGAAACCCAGAATGATATCTAACAAACTTTTCTTTGTTATTGTCCTTTTGTTTTATTTGTACATGTGTAGCTTCATAGTAATGAAATATATTTCAGATAGTACTATTTTTTTTTATTTGTTTAGATCTTACAGTCTATGTACCACCTTACTGCAAAATATTATGACAATTTATCCAGTGTCTTCCCACCACTATTTTTATGCACATGTAAAATGCAGAAAAATGCTGCCATAAAAAAGTATTCATTTAATCCTAGCTCATGGACATTTCATCCATATGTATTGGTCATGCTTGTTACACATGAATAAAACTACAGATAAAAAATGACATTTTATTCTAACAAGCCGGTGCCTTTTTTATTCTTCCTTTCAGGCTTTTGAATTCTGTTATTCTGCAACATTTTGACTAATTGGAGGCCATATTGATCTTTATAAGAATTATAAATCGACTAATAAATTATATCAATTCCAATTTTCTTAGATATAAGATTATGGAATATTTCTGTCGTGCCAAATACCTTAAATACATATTGTGCTGTCTTCCAGTCTGCTTTTATGAAGCTGACATTTAAATGCCCTTTTTAACATCAACAGCTAAACCTCAAAGAATATTTTCTGAAGCAGACTGAAAAATCAATAACTATAGTATTTGTCTTTAATGCAGCTGTGCTATGAAGCCAAGTTCCAACATCTGCCAATGCATTATTAAGGACTGAGAGTGGTATAACTGAAAAATAAAAGATATTATCAAACTGATATGTTTCAATCAAATCTTAATTCCTATTTTCAATATGACACTTTGCTAATATGTTGAAATGTGTACATTGTCTTAAAATTTGACAAAATATAGCAACATTTTTTGTCTTGCATGCACTACAGTGCATTTTGGATTATCAATATATCTCCAGCTATTATTATGGTATAGTCACTTTCTGTACTTATAAGGCACGTTGTTAGTTCTTAAATTAAATTAGATTAAAGTACATGTAGATGATTCTTGTCTATGTCATTCTAATGCTTAGCACCTCTCTTTTGGCCATAAAACCAGCTCAGCCTCTCATCTTTCCCTTTTAATGTAGATCAGGGAAGACTGCTTTTTACACTTATCAACCACATGTAAAATCTGTATTAAGTGTATTAAGATGACAACCATAGCTGCAAACACAGATAATATAATGCAACTGGTTTGAAGCATGTTTACCACATAGGCATGCTGGGATATGCAGTTTGAAAACAGGTTGAAAGTCTTTAATCCCACAGCATGTAGATACCATCACATTACACAGAAACGATCAGTCAATGATAAATAAATTGGTCACCTCTTGATTAATAAAAAAATTCAGCAATTTAAAGGGCTCAACTGTTTAAAGGTCCCCATAGATTTAATGTAAAACAAAGCCAATGATTGTTGCCTGTAGCAATAGAATTTTAATTTATATAATTTTACTAACCATAATCTCCGCAGATTATTCTTAAAAAATGTAGCCCATCGGGTGCTCATTTATTACGCTTGCTCTGTTCATACAACAATAAAAAAGAGAATCGCCACACAAGAGAAGCAGCTATATATGCTATGTCAGACCATTTGTTATTTGCTTGACGACACACAAAATAAGCCCATGATTAAGTACCTTGGAGGTACGAGATGCGTAGGGGCTATGGAGATGCATTTATACTTTTAATTATGACCATTAAAGACTTTTTTTAACTTGTACTTTTGGCCCTGTCCTGGATAGCCCTTTCTTTTTTCTGCATATATATTGGTTTGCTGCTCCCTGAAGCTGGGGGTCTGGGGCTGGTGCACCTGGACCCCACGATCAACTGCTATTTACTTTATCATTCTGGAGGACCATTTGTTCCCTTTGTTTTGCAACACACAAAATGAGGACATTTCCCTAAACAAAAACAACTAATGATTTGTAATATTTGTCTTTCTATGTGCTGCTTAATATACTGTGTTTATGCAGTACCAATCCCAATGTATCACTGGTAGTGATGAGCGATTTTTTTTGACAAGTTTTGGCGTGAAAATGACATCCATAGTCTCTAATAGGTGAAAAGATTTGTCGCTCTGCAAAGATTTGTTGTCGCGCGTCAAAAAATTTTGTTGTCCGTAGACTTCAATGCATTTCAGCAAATATTTGCTGTTTCACGAATTTTTGGCAAAGCGAAACAGGTCAATTTGCCCATCACTAATCACTAGCTCTCTGCATATGAAATCTTGCATCTCTTTATAATTGAAGAACAGTAATCCAAGGCAGGTTGAAACTAAGAGCAGCCATTTTCTTACTATGCATTATTTATGTAGATAGAATCTCCAGAAGGAAAAAAATTCCCTTTAAATAATTTGCTCCCATATCTATGCATGTTTGTATTCATGAACTGTTGTTGTTAAACATTACAAACTATGGAGCAAAGTTATCAAAGACTGAGTTGTGGCACAATGATGAATGAGATGTATTTAGGTTGAGGTTGTTATACTGAGTAAATACTGGAAAAGTCATTGTCAATGTTGTCTCCGTGAAACTACTATTGTTTCGTCTGCTTAATTTTATATTCAGTGTTTATAGCTTGGTATTTAACACCTCTCTGCGGTCATGCATTCCTTATCATTTGTGTTTTTTAGTTGACTACTGTTAAAATTCATTAATCTTAATTTGATAACTTCCTGTTTATAACTTCAAGTATGACATTTATTAATGTAAGTGAGCAATCAGTTAAGACTTCATTTCCTGCTGCTGTAAAATCACAGCACTGACTACTAATGAAGGGTACTTATTTATCCAAAAACCTCGAGGCACTCATATTTTATCTGTATCATTTTAAAATTCAATGTCATAACTGCAAATTGTCATTTATACATCATATTCTGCAAATTGCTAAACAACTGAGAGATTAAATTTTAAAGGGGCACAACTCCAGTTTTAAAAAAAATGGCTGTAGGCTTTAATACGTTTTAAAAATGTACAAATTTTCACTCCTTTTTGGACAGATTTGCTAATCACTATCTATTATCCATAAATCTGAAATATATTTCCTATAGTATCCCATAAACTATTATACATATTAACAATGCTTTAATAACATAGTACATGTTATTAATATGTTATCAGTAGAAATCTATGTTGATAGAACAACAAATATCTTCCAATATCAAGGACAGCAAACACAATTATATACTGCTATGGCATTCATACACCAGCAACAGCTGGGTGTTGTTGAGCAACAGTTTTTACAATGATTTAAACATTAATGATGATTATTTTAAACAGCTTATTTCAGGAACCCTAATGATAACCCTTATGAACCCTAATGATAAAAAAATGTACACTCTTCCTTGAGTCAGTCTCACCAGAACAACATTTAGACCCGGATGAAAGAGAATAATATCAATCTCACTCCCCTCCCCAGAAACAGGAATCTGCCACAACAAATGTTTCTCATTAGCTTGAATGTTCCTATCCCTGTCCAAAGTCTGTACTATCAACCAAAACTGGATCTATCCAAGTCCCTACTGCCCTGTCCCTGGTTCCCTGACTAGGCAACAATGCTATTGTGATCTAATCCCTTCTATCACTCCTTGGTGGAGCCAAAGCTGATCAATAAAGGTAGCCTTAATCTACCTGTCTCTCCTATAGAGACTATAACATGATCTAGCTACCCCTTACTAGTCCTGACTAACAATGACTCCCCAGGAGGCTCAAATCCATTTAGGAGAGGTTCAGACAAAAGCCTCTGCAAATCCTCTGCAAATTCCCCTCCTAAGCCCAGATGGCAGAGGTATTTTATATTATAGCACCACCTAGTGGCCAAGCTTGGGCTAGCTAGAGGTCATACTGTGACCCAGAAAATGGGACATTACTCCTTACCTTAGACTAAAACAGTAAAACAATGTTCTGTTCAATAGGGCAGTAGTGTACCAGCCAGGCAAATCCTTATTTCATGTGAGTAGAAACTATGGACAATTCTCTTTGATTGCAGAATAGAAATTGTTAATGCAAATGTATCTGTTATGCTTTTCAAATACCTCATATATTTGCTCACTCGTCATTTGTTTTAAGTCAGTTCTATCCTTTGAAAAATGACAAACCTTATATTGCTACATTGTGCCTAGACTCTCATGCATAATGTTAGATGCTGTAAGAGCAACCGCGTGAAGACTTGTTAAAGGGGTGGTTCACCTTTAAGGTAACTTTAAGTATGTTATAGAATGGCCAATTCCAAGCAACTTGTCAATTGGTCTTCATTATTTTTTTTTTTATAGTTTTATAGTTATTTTGACTCTTTGCAGCTTTCAAATGGGCGTCTCTGACCCCTTCTAAAAAGCCAATGCTCTGTAAGGCTACACATGTACTGTTATTGCTACTTTTTATTACTCATCTTTCTATTCAGGTTCTAATGCATGGTTACTGGGGTAATTTAGACCCTAGCAACTAGTTTGCTGAAATTGCAAACTGGAGAGCTGCTGAACAAAAAACTAAATAACTCAAAAACCACAAATAATAAAAATTGAAACCCAATTGCAAATTGTCTCAGAATATCACTCTCTACATCATACTAAAAGTTGACTCAAATGTGAACAACCCATTTAGGGATCAAATTAGAATCCAGAAGAATTGCCAGCAGTTTCATTTACTTCTTATTTAAGTTAAGTAAGCCTCTGCCCTAGGAAAATACTAGCAATAGAAGGGATGGGAACACAAAAAATGAATAACTGTCTTCTCTCATTTATTTTAGCATACTGAGCAAGATGATAGAAAATTGTTGTAATATAATCATGTACTGATGGCCAATGTTTTATACGTGCTTTCAGTCTCTCTCCCGTCACGCACTATGGTGATGGAAGTATGTGTATTTTTATTGTTTAAAAAATTGTGTTGGAAGATGGACTTCAGAGGCTTTAGTGTAAATATCATTGAGTTAGTGGGAATAAAACAGGTTTGAAAGAGGATTAAGGCTACATTTCATGCTGTGTGTGTGTTGGGAGTGATGCGTGAAAGTATTACATTAATGTGCAGCACAGAGGTTTGTGAATGCTTTTTCTCCATACAGAATTTCTAATTTTCCCATGCCTTTACTAGCTCTTGGATATCTAATTACTCCATTTACACAATTGTAGTTGCCATAAATTGATTTCTTACATATATTTTTTTAAAGCTAGAACCAAAGTTATTATAAGGTATATATGACTTTAATCAAATTTGGTAATGTAAAACAAACACTTTTAGGGCTCAATGGCTTGCATCTGTGATCGGCCGCTTGCACTATAATAAAAACCAAATAACCAGGTAATAAAAAGTTCTTTCTTAATCACTTTTATAATGGAATTTTCCAGGTTCTAATGTAATCACGTACTGGGTACCTGAAAGGTTGCACTTGATAATGTGCTTTTATAGTGTCCCAATTGTGTATGATAAGGGGCAGGGTACAAAGGGCAAAAGGAAGGGCTCACTTGTTCTTGTATGGGGTGCATTCTATGCCTTCCACCAGATTTTTATCCTGGCACAAGGCACAGAGCATAACTTGCTCCTAAACATGAATAGACACATTGACGCTAGCGTTCGGCGCTTCGGCGCTTAGTGAATTTGCCCCAAAGAGGGGCAACTTTTTGGCATAACTACAATACAGCAGACGTAAGGTGCTGGGGGATTGGCAAGCCCAAACTATGGGGTCTGCAGAAATGTAGCTGGGAGGTGGGACCTGCCCGCGGATCACCAGGCCCCTCAGAAGATTATTTGCAGGGGGGCAACTCTTTCTAGTTGCACAGTAGCACTACTGTTTGTACAAATAGTAAATTAATTCTCGCAATGACAACACAGTATAGATCACAGAGACACGCAGCTCAATTATCATTATATAGTCACTTTTAGTTACAATAGCGGAATTACTTCACTTTTATCTTGCAATGTGTTTGGGGATTAAAATACTCATTTCATGGCCTACATTAACACATGTTTACTGGAATATTTGTGCCTCTTTAAATGATAGCCACTTTGTATTTTACAATTATTTGTTTTTGCTTTTCTTCAAACACGATTGCCCATTTTCTTGTCTAGGAATCATTCAATCTTTTTTCTGGCAAGTAAAGACAAAACATTTACAAAGTGCTGTTAAATATATTGTACTGTATTATGTGTTAATGTGCTCTAGAGCTTCCTTGACTTAATAAGAGAATTCCCAAGGCACTCTGTCTCTGAAGTTGTGACTTTAGATTCCTATAGTTGCTTTACAGCATTGAAAACAATTTCTATCTTACATGATAACAGCAGCACCTTCTATCTCACAGATGTTTTCCAGCAGAAACCCAACTTGAGCTTTGATTCTCTGTGATACCTGTCCTAAATGCATTATACAAGCAATCCATTTTCATAGTAAAGTGAACAGAGCTACATCATTGTGTCAAAAAAATCAACCATAGCTGGCCTATGCTTTTCAATAGCACCAGCGGGACCTTAAATGTGATGGCAACTTTGACAGAAAAGGAAGACTCATCATTTCCACATAGTTCATTTCAAGGTGACTTTTAGCAATGGCTAAAAGTTCTTTTAGGTGTGCACAACTCTAGCTTTTAACACATAAGGCAATATGTCACTTTGTTCATTGGTTGTTGCTCTAACATCGTGCTGATTCAGAAAGTGCCTACATTGGGTTAAATCTTATGCAATGCATTTATATGAGAACCATTCTTTTTTTTCTTTTTAATTTGTAGGGTTGTTATATAAGTTTCATGCTGTACATTTATCCACTTTACACAAACGGCTATCATTCTCTACCATTCTCTATCATTCTGTACAGTAAACTCGTTATAACATGAAGACATACAGTAGTGATTGGAAGTGATTACTGTGATCTACAGGAAAAACATCAAATTCCATCAAATTCAAGCCTTCACTAATTCAATTATGTTTATTGCAGAACACCAAAACCTAGGTATAAAAAATGGACCTATTTATATTCCAATGGTTGTTGGTCTTTATGCTACCTCCCTGTAAAGAAAGGGAATAAAGACCCCTACAAGATGCTATAATTTTCATGTATTATTCCCCACCATGCTGCTAGGGGTAGGGAGGTTCAAAGGCACAAGCACCCTCCTGCTTACATTTGTAAAATATTATGTGCATTCATTCTTCTGGGGAGAAGAGCAATAAATATTTGAAAAATCAGGCAGATACTTGGAGAATTACACAACTTTGAACTGTGTCAGATCTCATGATATGTTTATTAGTATTTTGCAAGTGACTTGAAATGAATCAGGCCCAGAGTGTATAAAAGAAGTCAGGAAAATTCTCAGTGAAAAGTTATATAGAAAGAGGAAAAATCCATTACTATTAGTATGTGTCATGTTAATTACTTTCTCTAACATAATGTAGATAGTAGGCATGAAGACATAGCTTGCTGTGTGCAAAGATCATTTCATTTCTGGAAATTCATTCTTGTATCGTGTTGGATATACAATTACAAAAAGAAAATTTAAGAATAATTTTAAAAACTGTGTACACAAATAAGAATGGCCTTTTAATTGAAAATAAATGGTGGTCGTAAAGGTGGGCCATAGAAGGCTCCTAAATAGTGATGGGCGAATTTGCGCCGTTTTGCTTCGCCGAAAAATTCGCGAAACTGCGCCGGCGTCTCATTTTTGACGCCGGCGCCCGGTTTTTCGACGCCGGCACCCGTTTTTGACGCCGACGTCCGTTTTTCGAAAAAAAAAATTTTGACGCCGGCGAATTTTTTCGGCGAATTTTCGCGGGCGTTTTGCGAATTTATTCGCCGGATGCGAATCGCACAAATTCGCCGCGAATTCGTGCCTGGCGAATAAATTCGCCCATCACTACTCCTAAAAGAAAAAATACAGAGCTTTAGCACATCAAACCCACAGGGGCAATTTACAGAGACCCCTGGACAAAGGTATAAAAAAAGAAAAGGGAGGACCCTTAGTGCCCATTCTAAAAACACTGTGGTCTTTTTAATTTAGTTCTATAAATATCAAATAAATGATTAGTTCTGAATTAATCTTAGCACAGGTTTGTTTTTTTTTAAAAAAATACAAAAACTGTTATTGATCCATTCAAATATTTGATAAATTATTTCCCATATTTGCTCATATTAATATTAAAGTAATGATTATCCAAGTATTCAGTTACTTCTACTGTATGGCAATATTTTCTTATTCTTTGCAAATTACCATATACATATTTCTTCTGAATTATCCCTTTACTTGTTTACTTGTAACTTAAAGTGTCCCGTAGATATCTCAACATGCGTGATATAGGAGGCAGGTAGGTTGTAATCCGTTCTCTTTTAGACACACCGAATCCCCTTCGTACTTCACCTCAAATAAAGATAAACGAAGAAAGGGACCAGTGTGCGCTTCTATACGTTACTAACATCGGGTCCCTGCTAGATCTTTACTTACAGGATCTCTGGTGCATAGTCGCGTGTTGTTATAGTCGGCTCCAATGTTATTGGTGGTCCCGCCTCTCTGCACTTTTGTTACTCGTAAAGAAGTCTTGCTTTAAAAACCTCGTCGGCGTCCGCGTGTTCCCCTGCTTTGGCACCTTCCCTTTGTATTTCACAGGCTCCTATTCTCACTCTTCTGACTGCAACGGAGCGGGTAGTGTGGAGGCTGGCGCTACAGGCTGGGAAATCAGTCGGACAAAAGAGCGAAAGCTTAAATGATAGGAATTTTATTCAATACAAATCAGTAATATGCACTTACCGTATATACTCGAGTATAATGCGAGTTTTTCAGCATCCAAAATGTACTGAAAAAGTCTACCTTCGGCTTATACTCGGGTCAGCGGGCAGTAGCTGAGATTGCAGTCACTTTTAATCATTCCTATACCAACAGTTCCCTTGGGGAGAGAGTGCAATATCACACAGCTCCCTCTGTTGGTTATATGAAAGAATAACAGTGTGCCCTCTGTTGGTTATATGAAAGAATAACAGTGACTGCAATATCACACAGCGCCATCTGTTGGTTATATGAAAGAATAACAGTGCGCCCTCTGTTGGTTATATGAAAGAATAACAGTGACTGCAATATCACACAGCGCCCTTTGTTGGTAATATGAAAGAATAACAGTGCGCCCTCTGTTGGTTATATGAAAGAATAACAGTGACTGCAATATCACACAGCACCATCTGTTGGTTATATGAAAGAATAACAGTGACTGCAATATCACACAGCGCCCTCTGTTGGTTATATGAAGAATTAACAGTGATGGCAATATCACACAGCGCCCTCTGTTGGTTATACGAAAGATTAACAGTGATGGCAATCACACAGCACCCTCTGTTGGTTATACGAAAGATTAACAGTGATGGCAATATCACACAGCACCCTCTGCACATGGTAGTGGGACAGTGGGACAATACACACAGTAATCCGTTTGGCAATTCTCTGTCACCATCAACTTTGCAAAGAAGTCCGGTTGATCGCTGGAGGGGTCACTTTGGCATAATGTGCACTGCTGGGAGACAGGGCTGTAATTGTGTCTAGGCTTATACTAGAGTCAATAAGTTTTCCCAGTTTTCGTAGGTAAAATTAGGTACCTCGGCTTATACTCGGGTCGGTTTATACTCGAGGATATACGGTACATTAAAATTCTCGGTCCACGGCCTAACGCATTTTGTGGTCACAGTCACTTCATCAGAGGCAATAATTGTCATATCCGGTCGCGTTCCATTCATAATTAGCATAATTAATTTGTTGTTGTTATCAATTTGGTGGAGCGTGTTGGGTTGAAAGCATTCCAGCTCCAACACTTGAGTCAAAGGTTAATCAGCAGGATGAATTATACCTGTACCAATTATTTAATTTATTAACCTTAACTAAATGTATATATTAGGAATGGGCGAATTTGACCCGTTTCGTTTCACCCAAAAAAGTCTATGGGCGTCAAAAGAATTTTGTGAAAATTTTGCGAAATTCTTTTTATTTTGACACACAATGCCATACAAGTCTATGGGCGTAATTTTTTTGGCGAAACAAGGCGAAAAAATTCCCCCATCCCTAGTATATATAAATTGGTTACCTTCCACTGGGTTTCCGAAGCTTACATGAATTCATTTCAATAAAATACAAATTAATAAAATTAATTTTGTATAAATTTCTAAAGAATAAAAATAATTTATTATAATACAAATTAATAATACTCTTCAATATAGGAAATCTACACGCAACATTACATCAATAGAAATAAATAAATAAACATATATACAATGATATCTGTGTTAAAATTTATAGTTCCAATAAAAGCTCTAAATAAAGCAGTTAATATCTAGGTCTATATTCAGACCACAAGGTTGTAATGTTTTCAGTGTAATAATCCAACGAGTCTCTTCTTGAGAGATTATCTGAACATTATCTCCACCTCTCCAGTTTTTTACTTTATTGGAAACTCCAATTACTTTTAATCCACTGGGATCACTATTATGACACTGGAGAAAGTGTTCTGAGACACTAGTATGTGTTCTCAAACCCTTTTTAATATTCCTGATATGTTCTCCTAATCTGAATTTTAATTTTCTAGTTGTTCTACCTACATATTGTTTTTTGCATGGAAATTCTATAACAGAAACACCACGTTTACTGTTTTGCAGGTTACTGATTGATTAATCTTATATTGTTTGTTTGTTTGATTAGATTTAAAATTATGTGTTTGTCTTTCTGAATTTTTGCACCTATAAAAACCTTTGCTTTTCCCCAAACAATTTGGTTTGTTTTTCTCTATTTTTAGATAGCTGGGTGCTAGGGATAGTCCCAGTGTATTAGGACGGGTAAAGATAATTGAAGGATGATCTCCTATTATGCCCTGTAGTTCCTTATCTATTTTTAATACATTCCAATGTTTTTTCATTTTGTTACTTAACTTGTATCACAGCAGTTATCTAGCACTCTATATGCTAAAATAGTCTTTTGACTTTCTTGGGTGCACGCAACAAAGTATGTCCATCTTCACATACCTCCATTCGATATATACACGAATTGCAGCACTCCAATTTGGTATTAAAACCACTTTTATTCCAACAATAGCATAGCGACATTTCTGATACAACAGATCCTTTTTCAAGCATGAAAAGCATCTGTTGTATCCGAAACGTTGCTATGCTATTGTTTAATACCAAATTGGAGTGCTGCAATTCGTGTTACTTAACTTGTACCCAACTTTGCTGAATTTAGTACCCACCTTGTTGAATGTGAAACTGAATGTATAAGTCAATGGGAGTTGCACTAGGCAACATTGGGTTTTTTTTGAGTTTTTTTAATTTTTCCAAAATTTTAATTATTTTTGAGAGTTTGTAGATCCATTAAAAATTAAAATAAAATGCAATGCTTTTTTAATAAATAAGCTAACATTAGATTTCATTAAACTTTTGAGTTTATTCAAATTAAAAAAGCTGATAATTAACTGACAATGACAAATACTGTAGGTCTCCTTGTGTTGTGGAAATCTGCAAAAACAGTCCATAGCTCTCAACTATCATAATACTGCCATGAAATTGCAAAAGGAAACAAAATGTATCAAAAGTTAAATGTAATAGACCTTTGAACTACTTATGTAATTTACGAATGGTTGTAAGAAAGAGTATTCAAAACAAAAGTTAGATTACTTCACTGCCAGCTAAGTTTTCACAAACAGTGAGAATAGACCAAAACAACTGATATTGCTTGTTTAATGCTCACCTTTAGAAGACTATATCATTTATTGGGTTAAAAACACTCAACAGCCCTGTGATTTGATCTAATAATTAAAAAGGAAATGTGACCAATATTACATTAGCATTTCCATTGTAGCCTTCTCATTTCTGTCTCCATTAATTAGCATGAGAGCTCAACAGGGTGTTTGAGAAAGGTTTCTCATTTCCATTAGCTTAGAAATCACTGGACTCCCTGCAATTTCAATTAGGACCTGCGCACGATAATGGGAAAACAAATAAATGCTGAGCGTGCCATGCCACACTTTTATCAAGTCGTTTATCTGTCTCTTTGTTAATTAAAATGGTGTCCATCTATTGCTTTCTGCCATTAACAGTGTTGTATTATGTATTATGCAGACTATAAGAGGTGCATTGACCTATAATTTTTTAAATGTAAAAACTGCAAATTGTGAAGGAGAAAGATGCTCATTGTGCACAGATGTGGGATATGGTAAAGCTTCAAAATACAAAAATGCAGGTTTACTAGGGTCCTATTAACCCTTTAACTGCAAGAGTTTGCATGTCATTTGAATACACAATTTGCACATGTTATCCTTGTTCATTTTTGTGGCATTTAATGGGGGGCTACTAGTTAACCAAGAAAACTATATATCACTTTTTTGTAGGACACCATATGTGTGCTAAATCTGAATTTTTCTGTTATCCCACTTCTGCAACAATATATAAGGCTCTAAATACCAAAACAAATTATAAAATAAATAACCACATCAGGAATTAATTTTATTCTAGGGAAATAAATATCTGATTTGGAAACATATATAGATCAAAACACCCAAAATCTAATTTTCAAAACAGAGATCACTATACTTTAGATTGGGAGTCCATGTTTTCATGTATTGCTAAAAAGTGTATGTTCTTACATTTTTATTATTCCTAAATGGATAAATATTTATTTGTGCTCCAAAGCCAAGCACAACTAAAGTGAGCATTTTTAATTAATTTGCTACAAAATGACCTTAAGCTTACATTTTAATGCACCTTATTTCGCACATACCATTATTTACAAAGATATTTCCTATAAGAGAGGCTGGGATGTGCTCCCACTCAGGATGAGTGTTGGAGCCGGCCTAAAGATTTCTGTAAGACGCTGTGGATGCCTGTACAAGCTCTGTGTGAGCCCTCTGTGAGTCTGTCCCTGAGGAAAGGGTATTGAAGGATACCATCATGTGTTCCCTGTTCCCTGTGAGAGGACAGGTTCTGATCGCTAACCTGCTATGTGCGAGCTACTGCCTCTATTCAAAGGAGAGGTATATGGGACAGGTAGGGCTACCTGGGGTAAGAGCACTTGGGACTGTGTTTGTCCAGCAAGAGTGCTACTTTGCCTGGTAAGGACTGTGCCAGGGTTGGACTTACCACATGGGTTCCCCAGGGCAGGGGTGGTATTGCATTTTTCATTTGCTTGCCTTTTCTTTATTTCTATATAAAGTTCCATATTTTTTGCAGTACTTGTGTGTGTAATTATTGTTTCCTAGTGGGGCTACCCATAGGCGTATCCACGGATCCCACTAGTCAGAGGTACTGCCAGGGAGAGAAATTCCCATTACCCTTTCATTTAGCAAAAAGGATTCAGGATCTGTGGATGGTAAGATATTGATGATGTGCATCCTATAATACAGGTGATGGCCACTGTAGCTTTAGAGATGGCTTTGGAGAGTCATGTTTTATAAGTTTAATATTATAATATTAAATTATTTTGCACAACTCTATAAGGGTGTAACCAAAACACTAAATTTAAGACCTGCAAATTTTGACAGTTTAAAGGCATCTCTGCAACATATTAACTAACAAAGGCTTTTCACAGGGTTAAATACAAAACAAAAATGTGTCATCTTTAAAATGTTGCTTAACAAATATACATGTCATTATATTCCCCTTGTAAGCAAGGAAGGTTGTTGCACAAAACCTTGTGGTTCAATAGAAGTGTTGGTGTTGAAGTGGGTAAGAAAATAGTGCTTTTAAAGGGATTCTGTCATGCAAATAATTCACTTACTCAATTCGTTTACGATATAAAATTTCTTTCCTGAACCAGCATGTGTATTTTTTTTAGTTGTAATATTGGTGTGTAGGCAGCCATCTTAGGTCATTTTACCAGGTCATGTGCTTTCAGAAATAGCCAGCACTTTAGGATGGAACTGCTTTCTGGCAGGCTGCTGTTTCTCCTACTCAATGTTACTAAATGTGTCCCAGTGGTACCTGGCAGAGTGCTGTTCTTAGATCTACCAGGCAGCTGTTATCTTGTGTTAGCTCTTTTGAGAAATGGATTTCAGTGCAGAATTCTGCTGGAGCAGCACTATTAACTGATGCATTTTGGAAAAAAAAATTCCCATGACAGTATCCCTTTAAGGCTTTCAAGTGAGCTGTGACAGCCGCCACATTTACCAGGTACAAGGAGGTCAATAAATCATGCAAAAATGACAAGCTAAAATTGAAATGAAAACAGGTATTGCAGCAAGGAGTAAAAATAATCTTGCAGATTATACTAAATTGTGCAGAACTAAAAGTTCTATGCAGGATACTGCCACTTTGCACAGTGATTTGATTAAATTGGAAAACTGGACAGGAAACTGGTAAATGAGGTTCAATGTTAATAAATACAAGGTTATATTCAATTGATGTGGTGCAAATTTAAAGTTTTAACAATACAAATCACTATTTTTGAAATTTATGGTATAACAAACTCAAATTAATCAGAACTCCCAAAATATAATTGAAATGAATAAGAAATGGATATTCTAGTTTAGAGACTAAGATATGTCACCAGAGTGATTAAATGGCTGGAGACCACAAGGAATGCTTGGATTAAGTTCAAGGAAATGGGTGATTAAATTATTGATTATTGCAAAGGATATTCATTTTTATTGGCCAAGATCAAGAGGCAAACTGCCTCACAGTCTCTTTTTCTGAAGGTTGCTAGGGATCCTTCACAATATTCAGTCATTATATTGAGATATATAATTCAAACATACAATTAAATGCAGTAAATGCAACTGATTTGGAAAACGATATATCCCCCAAGTATAGCAATATCAAATAAGTATATTTTGATGAAATTATAGACTATTGAAGATCAAACACCCACCATAGTACAAAATCAAACTTTCAAAGCAATATAGGGCTAATTTGTAATTTTAGCAAATTTACACATGATAACTGTGAGTGCTTCTAAACCACTACTGTAACCCTATTGTGGGTCACACTGGACTCTCCCCCCAGATGGGACTTTGCTAAGTGGAAGAAGAAAGTGAGGGTGTTGTGAAACTGCACCTCTCTTGTGTAAAAATAAAGATATATAATGCCAGAGGTTCCTGGCAACAAAATATAACTTGTTTTATTGTTCAAGACAATCCACAGGGTTATACTTACAGATCCAAATGAGGTAGTATTGAAGACCAACCAGTCACAGTTAAAGGCAGAGAGAGCAGTGTGACATGCCATTAAGACAGCCTGGTAGGTTTAAAGGTTTCTGGCAATAGTTGTCCGGTTCCCCTACAGCAGAAATAGACCAAGGAGTAAATATAACCGGAATTCCTCTTCTGTACTGCCCTCCCTTGACTTTAGGAAAGTAGAAACACTGCCCATTGTGCTTAAAAAGGACCCAACTTCACAGTTAATAGATACTTTGGTGAGAAAGACACAGAAAGGTTCAAAGCTCACATACTTTGGTCAAAAGTTTCCAAACACCCCTTCTAATTATTCAAACTGGCTCTATAATCCCTATTCATCATTATCAACACAATTGTTACTACATTATACAGTGACATTCTTGAAAATTTCATGTTTCCTACTTTATGTAAACAGATTTTCTATTTCAGCAGGGTAATAAATCTGTGAACAAAGTAAGATCCATGTAGAATTCGTTTGCAGAGAAGGAAGTCAAAGAACTTGACTGGCCTGTTCTAACCTCAACACAAATGACCATTTGTGGGATCAATTAGAAGGCCAACATTAGCCATGGTTGATCTCCCAATATCAAAGTCAATGCTCTTAATATGGGCAGAAACAAATCTCACCAAAAATGTTCCAACATGTAGTAGAAGGAGGGGACCAACTTCCTATTAATTGCCTTGGTTTTGGAATGACTAATGTTAACATACTTTTGGTGTATAATATGCTGTGCTACAGCAAAACCTATTACTATCATTTTAACCAAACTGATACATATATAACACATATGGTAAATACTCTAGTACAGCCTTCCAGTTGACCGGTGCTGTTTATCTATAGTAAACTTCATAGTACAGTATGGAATTATGACTTTAAATTTGCTCCTACTGTACATTAACCTGTTTATCCCCAGTGAAAAATTTTTAATTGTGCTTATAAAAGAAAATATAGCATAGGACTTATAGTTTAGCAAGTGCACGTAAGCCAAAACTGGTGCTTCTGCAACAACTAAAATGTTACACTTTTCCGGTTTTTCTTGTTTCTAAAAATGAGCATTCTTATCCTGACAATAACCTGTTCATTTATCTTGTTGATAATCAGTTGCTGAAACTATCTGTACCTTTTAAATCTGTCAGGAAAAGTCATACTTCTGGTGGAAGAATTGTGCACACAATAAGGCAAAGCACAGCAAGAATTCCATCACATTTCATTTTTATCCTGCACTACATAGTTCCAATGACAAAATCAAAGTACTTAAGTTGAGATGGTTTGGAAAATATGACAGCTGTCATAACATATATTTAAATTGAATTTAAAAAGAACTAAAACACCCTGTTTTTAACAAAAAATAAAGTATTGTAAGCTCTACATTTTTCCTTGCTTCCTTCAAATGGGCAATGTAAACTTTACATCAAACACACTCGTGTTTTGTCCCTCAAAAGCCATCAAGTGTCTCATCAAACTACAACACACTTTACAAAATATTAGCTGAATTACTTCTTCTGACTAATGGTTTCTTTGTGGGTCCCTCCCAGGGTACTACTATAATTATATTATAAATTATAATAATCTCAGCCATTTTGTCCTTTCAGCATCTCCCAAAATGTTCAGGGTTTTATCTTCCTGGCCAATCTGTGGATTCTGGCAAATGCCAGAGGGGCTGCTGTAAGATGCCATAGATAGACACTATTTATTGGGCTGGTGGGGGGCTGTTTGGGCTTCTGTGTACTTGAAATGGCAGGGCCCAGGGCAGGAACTAGGGGTAGGCAGAGTAGACACTTGCCTAATATACAATCATGGTGTACTACTCAGGGGGAATTTTATTGTTTTTTTTTCTTTTTTGCAGTAGTGTATGCTGCTTTTAATAAAAAAAAATATTTATATTTTTGTGAAGGGAAAGCATCCTGCCACCACAACTCTCTGGTGTGTGAAGTTATTATTTAAATTGTTACCCTTGGCAGTTACATGCAGCAATGGAACCCTAATATACAATCATGGTGTACTACTCAGGGGGAATTTTTATTGTTTTTCTTTTCTTTTTTTGCAGTAGTGTATGCTGCTTTTAATAAAAAAAAATATTTATATTTTTGTGAAGGGAAAGCATCCTGCCACCACAACTCTCTGGTGTGTGAAGTTATTATTTAAATTGTTACCCTGGGCAGTTACATGCAGCAATGGAACCCATTTGTACTTAAATTGTTCTTTGTACACTAGTGAAATTTGGTGTATTGGCCTTCTTAATGATCATATATTTGGGGAATTTCTAATGGTGTTTTATATCCTAATCCCTAAAGACTAGTCAAATATTGTTATGGTCTGTAGTGATCCTCTTGGATGTTGATCCCAGTGGCCCCAAAGCAGGTGATTGTTCAAATTTTAAATGTACTTACAAACAGAGCCTTCTGCACTAACCAGGAACATTGATCATGCTCCCCAACTCTTTTTACAACTAAATGTTGCTTACGGGTAAAGCGGGTTGGGGACCCTTATATTACAGCATATTAGACATTTAACAAAAATATTTTGCTACAAGGAAATTTATTTAGGTTATTTCATGTGTAGAATAAGGTCTAGTTAGCCACTAACTGTAAAATGGTTAATCAACTGGTGTTGGGTTTATTTGTTTTACTCATAGCTGGTGCGCCTTTACCAATAACATCTCAAGTACAATAAGTAGGGCAATTTAAGTTTCAGAAATAAAAAAAAAATTGTCTGCCTAAATCAAATAAAGACAGTCATAGAGGATTATGCAGTTATATGGACAAATGTTTGTCTAATGCTAGTAAAGCCCCCGAGGTATACCTAATATTGTTAAAATGTGGTTGTTTGGACATATTTCCAGATAATCCCATTGATCCCTGTATTGCAAATGTGACTATACTCTAAAATTATATTGAGTAAATATTATTCAAACTTCTTGCAAACTGTATCAGTGTGACAGTTATATCTGCTCACCTGTTAGGGCTTTTATAATGACAAATGCATGTTTGTTCATCTTTGCAAATGAATTCACTTCCCTTTACAGCAAAGCTCTAACAAAAGGTTATTTTAAGTGCTAGATAGTCCATAATTCATGTGACAACACATAAAACCACTTCTTAAACAGATACAGGCTGAACTGATTAATTAGAGCTGACAGGCTAACTATACACTAGTTTGCTATGGAGGGATAGGTTTGTCATTCATCATGTGCCTAAAACTAGCCTTTTCCCCTCTTCAGGACATGGAATGGTACTCTTGCAATGGGTATGTCACATTGATGAAATGGCACTGCAATTAATGTTTTTTTTTCATTAGACAGATTGTTGGAGATGTCACTCATTAAAAGATCTTGTCTAGCACTGCAGAGAACAAAGTACATAGTTAAAATGGTAGTCGGCTGTTGAGAACATAGTGCAGGGTGCAACATTCGATTTTTGGATGCAAATCAACATATTTTCTTTCCACTGTGCAGCATTTTGTACATAAAGTGCAGATTTTGTCAATTCCAGATGGCCAATAAAATAATTGTCATAGGATTTACTCGCTGCTAATCTGTAGCTGCTATTGAAGCAACCAGCTGTGAGACCTCTGGAATTAACATCATGTCCAGGATGACAGTTATTCCAGGGTCCTGCTCACCTACAAACTCTTCAGCAGAAACAGACTGGGCAGGAGGGCATACTTGTGCTCAGAATTCCATTAAAAAAAATACATATAGAACCCATGGTTCTCCGTGGTTCTCTGCATCCTGTATTGTTTTAATGGAATTCAGAATACATTTTTGTGTTTTTAATAAATAAGTGGTGTTATGGGATATCTCTTTTGATGTGTGGTATCTCCTTCTGGGGGCTGTGGGCTACAGCCTGTAACATTGGCTCTTTTTGACTGAATTTACATAATTCAAAATTGACGCTCAGCACAAATATGCAGAAGTTCTGAGTGTGTTTGGATGCAAGAACTTTTAGGGACCCATTTATTAAACCTCAGTTTTTTCTGTTTTTTAAGTAGAAAACTGAAATGTTTTGTGGAAAAATAAAATCTCAAATTTTTAGAGATTTATCATACCACAAAGCTGCTAAAAATCTAAATTCGAAAATACTACATCTCAAACCTGTAGCTAGTCACGTAGAAGTCAACGGCAGATGTTGTTGTTTCTTGACATAGTTATCTGCTCTGGATAATCTGATAAAGTCAGGGTTGTCATCCAATAATCACACGAATAATTTGATAAAATCAAGTTTTTTGGGGCAATCTTACAATACGAATTGTCACTCAGATTTTTTCAGGAAAAATTATTGATAAATGAGTTCCAACCCTATATGAATAGTGTCAATATGGCACTAATTTGTATCCACTGTAGTGTACTGTACTTGCATATATAACAAATAGTTGTTGAAACAGTTCAGTTCTTTTTCAAAATTTTAGTGAAGTAGGTGATACTACTCTTGGGTTCAAAGCAGGATATTCAGAGGATAAAAACTGTAAATTATGTAAATTCTTGTTAAACAAATGTGGCATCAGTGTAAATACATTTTTTAAGAAACAAAATGTTCCATGCAAACGCTATGCTACCCACACTGGGAGGTGGCCATGTTTAGTCACACGCATGCGCATAACAATCGAGTTGTGACATGATCGTCTGCATCAGGAGCAGATGCCTTAGTGCTCGAGCTTTCAAAAAATATTGTTTCCACCAACTCAAGTGCGGCTCTATTAGCAGGCACCTATGGCAGGGAGAATTTTTTTTGATGACAGGTGACCTTTTATCATGTTTATATGAGAGACAAGACTTTTATTGTTCTTTTTTCTTCTTATTACTTTCTCTTCCAAAAATGTACAAAGAAAATTCTAAAAGGGTTGTAGTAACATGGGCACACATTTGCCTTGAGTCAACACTGTACAGCAACTAACCAGATCTATATTTCTGCTTCCATGTAAAGGCTAAATTGTGATTCGTTGCTTATCATTATAGGACCTCCTGAGTATAACTGATATTGTATAAAGTATTAATTAGGAAGTATGCCAAAATCATGCTATTTTTATAACATACAAGCAGTCCCCGAGATACGTTGGAGATGGGGTCTGTAGGTTTGTTCTGAAGTTGAATTTGTATGTATGTTGAAAATATACATATATTTACTTATTAAAATGCAGAAAAGACAGATGTTTGTCTTAACATAGTATTTATTTTTACCTTTCTGTGCTCTGCAGTAGACAGGTGGTTTATTAAAGCTAAATGCTAATAAAGGCCAAGCAAACCATAGTACAATACCGCGATAGCATCTGTCTTGCGTGTGAGTTGTGTGTAAGTTGGGTGTATGTGACTCGAGGACTTTTAGGGGCCAATTTATTTAAAAAAAAAATTTCAGAAATCTTATTTTTTCTTTAAAAATGCATGCTTGCTTTATCTCTCTAAAACTCAAAAAATCCAAGATTTATCAAGTGTAAAGAAAACACAAAAAACTGTAATACAAGGCTTCAGCAAGTAAAAGCAATCAAGGTCCTATAGAAGTTAATGGGAACTGTGCTGATTCAATTGGACCTGTTATAGCCACTCAGACTTTTAGCAGTTTTTGGATTTTTTTTTTTTTTTAGAGGTTTTAAAGTTTTTGTTCTTTTTAACTCATTGTTCAGTGATTTTTTTCCATTCAAAATTTTTTTATTTGAATCTTTTAATAAATGTCATGGCACTCGTGGTATTAAAGAATATGTGTTTAATCATGGTTTCAAAAGCTCTAATACCAATCAAATTTTAACTTAAAAAAAAAATGGGCCTCTTAGTATTGTTGACTGAACAATTATTATCAAATTTCCATGGCATTCCATTTTTTCCAAATAATCCAAATGATTAAAAATTATTTTCTTTTTCTCTGTAATAATAAAACAGCACCTTGTACTTGATCCAACCTAAGATATAATTAATCCTTATTGGAAGCAAACAATCATACAGTGTTTATTTTGTTGTTTAAATTATTTTCTATTAGATTTAAGGTATGAAGATCCAAATTATGGAAAGATCTGTTCCAAGTTCCAAGCATTGTGGATAAAAGGTCCCATACCTGTAGTAGTAATCTCAGCAGCCAATTACCATACTCAAACTATACTTTTCAGCAATACTTTTCTTCCTTAGTGAAACATTGTAATAATATGAAAGGAGCAAAGGCTTAAAACCCCTTATTTACTGTTATTATGTGTACCCGAAGAGTATGATTGATATACAGTAGATGATGAGTATCATCCACACCAAAAAATATGCATATCTTACCAAGCGTTCCAAAGGGCAGACCAAATTCTTTTCCCCCTCAAATTTCTAGGTTATGCCCTCATAAAAGTCTATTCCGTGCTGACATTAACTAATTTGCAGCATTTTCTAAGCAGTCCCAATTTTATTATCCAGACAGAAGAATGTTGGAACTTTTGCATGAGGATGTGCATAAATATACTACTTTTCTGTCAAATATAAATTTGATTAATCTGGCAGATCTGCAGCTCCTGTTACTGGATTCCCATGAGGTTGTTATGGAATAAGATATAATTTGTCACCCATTTTAACTGTCATGCCAATGGCTTTTATGGCATGTCAGATGGAAATGAGCACACTAACCACAGTAAAAAGCTTGAAGAAATGCTAAATAAGATTTTGATTAATAGATGTCTGCGAGATTGTATAGAAAAATTAACTTGCACGCCTAATCTTTGCATCAGTAGGCATTTCAAATTTAAATTTGCCATTTCAGTATGAAAAAGTTGGAGGATGTTAAAAAAGCATAATTTTTCATTATTTCAGTCTAATAAATTATCTCAGTAATAGGTCAGATATTTTTAGAAAAAAAAAATATCTATATATAGAGAGAGAGAGAGAGAGAGAGAGAGAGAGAGAGAGAGAGAAGCAAAGACCATAAGCTATAAATCCATATTTCACTTTTTCATATTACCCTGTTGAACAAAATTGATCCATCGAGATGCAAAGCATGCTTTATTAATGTACATGCCAGCCAAATGGTATAGTGTAGGTGAAATACTAATATAAGTAGTGGTTATCTTGTAATTGGATTGACATCTAGTGATTCCAGAAGTGGGATGAAAATTAGTTGGTACTTGTTATACATTTACATTAATACTGTGAGCTAGACAAACTAAATATATTATGAACATGTAAAGTCATGTACAGTAGGTCACCATCACTAGCACTTATACAAACATTAGATGATGTTCACATGCCAGCATGAATACTAAAATACTGTACTTGGTGCATTCACCAGATACATCCATAAAGCCTATACTTTGAATAGAGAGATACCCTCTGGTGAACTGTATTGACAATTTTGATAACTAATCTCCATTGATTTGAAATCCTATCAAATGTCAGTACTGAAAAAATAGGATTCATGGAACTTCACACAGTATGTTGCCTTAGAACACAAAGGAACCTGTTAGCCCCAACATGAAATACAGGTATGAGACCTGTTATCCAGAATCCTCGGGACCTGGGGTTTTCAAGGAATCTTTCCGTAATTTAGACCTTCATACCTTGTATACTAAAAATTAATTTAAACATTAAATAAACCCTATAGGGTGGGTTTGCCTCCAATAAGGATTAATTATATCTTAGTTTGGATCAAGTACAAGGTACTGTTTTATTATTACAGAGAGAAAAAAATCATTTTTAAAAAATTTAATTACTTGATTATAATGGAATCTATGGCAGATGTTCTTCCTGTAATTCTGAGCCTTCTGGATAACGGGTTTCCGGATAACAGATTCTATACCTGTACTATTAAGTGGCACAGCTGAAACAAGCCCTAGAGCGGGTCTTTTACCAGCCTAAATGGTCTTAGATAAAAAAGTCTGCTTTTTTTTTCATTAAAGCTGTGGCTGACCTCCACCTATCCAAAATGAAATCATTTTCTCAGTATCTCGTACTATTTTATACTACCAAGTTCTGATTGCTGTGAATTTTACCTACCCCACACTCTATGCACTCCCTCCAAGAAAATTATAAACCCAATTGTCCCGACCTGGAAAGAATAGCAAAATATTTTGCTCTCTTTAAAATTTGAGACTCACCACTTCTCCAATATAGGGAAACCCAGACTTTCTACCAGGAATTCAAATAGGCTTATTGGCCAAATGGGCGCTGGAACCAAATGTTTACTTAAGTATCTTTCTGCACAAGATACTGGAGGAATGAAACAATCAAAATAAAATAACAGAAGATACATCTCTGATTGATTTCCCCAGGTAGCTTTATCTGCAAATTAAACATTTACAACTTCTTACATAATAAGTGATCAAACATGCCCCCCCATAGTGGAAATCTGGAAAATGGGATATATTTAAAAGGGTATAATCACCTACTAGCAGAGGCATTACTACAGAGTAAGCAGACCCTGCGGCTGCAGGGGGGCCCAGGAGGTATAGGGAGTAGTGATGGGCGAATTTATTCGCCAGGCGCGAATTCGCGGCGAATTTGCGCGATTCGCCACCAGCAAATAAATTCGCGAAACTCCCGCGAAAATTTGCGGAAAAAAATTCGCCGGCGTCAAAATATTTTTTTCCGAAAAACGGGCGCCGGCGTCAAAAACGGGCGCCGGCGTCGGGAAAACGGGCGCCGGCGTCAAAAACGAGACGCCGGCGCAAATTCGCCCATCACTAGTAGGGAGCCCATAAGGCCCTAATTAATGAGCAGTATTCACATATATTGGTAAAAAAGGACAACCTTTGGATATGTTTCTGGGCCCTAAAATTAATTTGCTGTGGGACCCAGTAACATCTAATTATGCCACTGCCTACTGGTATCATCTGCTTTCTCCAGGGACCTTACTATCAACTCCCACCAATACATGAGAAAATAGAGAATGGTACACTGGCCATATATATAAATATAACAGTATGAGAAAAATATATTCCTGGAATAAAAGAGAATGTGGTACTATTATTACAAAAAATAAATCTAATTGAACAGATAAAGTATCCCCGCTGTGTGTAATAAGCACAGTATAATACAAGTCACAGAGTTGCAGAGCAGTTCTGTAGTTACTGAGGCGCAAGACTGCAGGACCTCAAAATTAATTTCAGTTAATTATATTAATCACCGTAGGGTTATAATATTGTAGTACGTTGAAACAAATACAAACAATAATTATGTTTAACTTATACTGGTACATATATTCATTTTTACATAAACAACTGCACATTCACATTCATTAAATTCTGCACTGTGTTACAGTATTGCCTATATTGTGAGACTAGGGCTACAACAATAGCTGTACAATAAGCTACTGGCTTATTTTTATTGACTTTGATGGTTGCCTTATTGCAGTGGTCCCCAACCAGGGGCTCGCAAGTAACATGTTTCTCACCAACCCTTTGGCTGTTGCTCCCAGTGGCCTCAAAGTAGGTGCTTATTTTTGAATTCCTCGTTTGGAGGCACGTTTTGCATAGAAACTGTGTATACTGCCAAACAGAGCCTCCTGTAGGCTGCTAGTCTACATAAGGACTACCAATAGTCAGACAGCCAATATTTGACATCCACAGAAACTTTATTTCATGCTTGTGTTGCTCTCCAACTTTTTTTTTACATTCAAATGGGCAAAAAAGTTTAGGGGTCTCTGCATTATTGCATCTACTATTATTTAGGGCAAAAGAGGCTCCCCCACATCTTTGCCTTTTTTGTGCAGCTACAGGGTCTCCCGGAGCCCTTGTCCCTGTGCAGCATGTCTGGCAGATACTGGAGGGTTTCATAAGGTGTCACTGCTGCACCACCTTTGGATATATAGGAGAGCCATGTGCTCACAGCCATTCCTGCTTTCACTTTCACTGAGAGAGAGCGGACAGAGACTACTGCAAAGATATAGGGGCAGGAGCCCCTGGAGGGTGGGGGTGCGGCAGCCCCAAGCCTGGGAGCTAGACCAGGAAGGTCTATAGCTACTAAATGCAAAACCTGGACTTGTGTGCTTGGGCTATGGACAGTGGTGGGAGCTATAGTTCAGCTGCTGAGGATAAAGCAAGTTGTGTGCTTAGCAAGGAGAGCTTGGTGCCTTTGAGGATGTAATCACATGGATGCCTGTTCCAGCTATGTGTGAGCCCCTTGGTGAGTTTGCCTGTGGGAGGGTAGAGAAAAGGAAAGAATCCAGCGTGTCTCCTGTTGTGATACAGGGGAGGAGGAGCACTGTTGTGGACCCTCATCTGACACATATTATACAGTATTCCCTGTTAATTGGTAACAGGAGTTTGAAACCTTGCAACTATACCATTGGTGATACACTATGGGAGTTTTCCCTTGTGCTCTCTCTTTATCTTTTTAAATTACTTCTAAGTAAAGTTAAATAAAAAAAACTTGGTTTTTTTAGGTTTTTAAAAGAACTCACATTTTTAGAGATGTATTATACCCCAAAGCTGGAAATAGCTTGAATCCAAAAATATTCCTACAGCTAAAACCTGTTGATTTGAAGATGTTTGAAGCCTTTTTTGGTGGGTTTCACTCAAAAACTTGATTAAGTTGAGCAATTCAATTTTTTTTCTGCTGAAAACTTGATACATTCGAATATTCCGATTTTTTCACCCAGAACTCACTGATTTGAGTTTTTTACATTTGAGTTTAGAAGACATTCGAGTAGGGAGTTTATTCAAGGCATAAAAAAACTCACAAACGCAACCTTTGATAAATAACCCCCTAAATGTTGCTTTATACTAATTTATTTATCAGATTTAAAACAGTACAGTGTATAACTTATGGTAACTGATGATTATAAACAAATGGTTTGTGGTTTTATTTTACGCACAAGTCATGAGTAATATAAATATCCTTAGAAATTTTTTTTTTTTTTTTTTTTGATTTCAATCTTTTTATTATTTTAAATCACAAATAACAGGACAAGACACAATACTGTAGATTACAGAATAGTATTAATCTTACAACACAAACAACGAAAAGAAAAAAAAAAAAAAAAAAAAAGGGGAGGGGACGGAAAAAGTGAAATACCAAGTTAACGTGACGTTACCGTATTCCCCTAACTAATGACGTTATATGGGGCCTAAGCAATTATTATAGGTATCATAGCAAAGTGTACCACAACTTAAGAGGGTCATATATAACTGACCCATATCAATATTAAATGTGAGGAGAGAATAAAAGGTGAGAGTGAAAAAGGAAAAAAAAAAAAAAAAAAAAAAAAATTGTGCTTAGATTCAAACTCGTGCCCAAGTAGAGGCCCGAAAAGGGCGCATGTTACTAACTCCCGTGTCTCTAGGGTTTCTATGACCTTTCTATTAAACTCTCGTTAATCATGGTGATCGAATCTCTATTAGTGCCTAAAGAGGGAAAAAAAAAAACAAAAAAAAAAAAAAACCCCAATACAGTACAGTCCAAAACTATACATTTCACCTCAACTGCTTACATTTACACATGAACAAGTATTTTTATACTATTATAATGATAAAAGATTGTCTGGCATTCCCGATCCATACCTATATTCAATCCAAGGATTCCATACTACTAGAAATTTCGAGTGAGTATCCTGGAGGATGCTCATCATTTTCTCTTGGGACATAATCCAATCTATTCTGGATTTAACTGGCTCTATTGGAATTTGTTTTTGCTTCCATGCACCAGCTATCGTTCTTTTGGCTGACAGTAAGATAAATCCAAGTAGGCTAAACTGGGTATTAGTGAGGGCATCCGGTTTTTTACCCAGGAGAGCCACCAATGGATCTTTTGGGATGGAAACCTCGAAGACTGAGTAGATCATGTTGAAGATCCTTATCCAGAATCTCCTAACCTGGGGACATGTCCACCAAGTGTGGATCATTGTACCTGACTCCCCACAACCTCTAAAGCAATTAGGGTCTGCTGTATTGACAAATTTAGCTATACGAGTGGGGACTAAGTACCAGCGAAATAAAACTTTATAATTTGTTTCTAGTAAGGATACATTATTAGATGACCTTTTAATTGAACTCCAAATCTGGTCCCAGTCTTCCAAGGCTATTTCCCTTGATATATCCTCTTGCCAAGCTGACATATAGGGCAACATTGAAGATGGAGAAGACCCAAAAAACTTGTTATATAGCATAGAAACCACTTTTTGTATTCTAGGGGATCGGGCGCACCAGTTTTCAAAAAATGTCTCCCTATTATCCACATCTTGTACCTGCCAATATGTAGAGACAAAATGATACAGTTGCTGTGCCCTAAATCTTTCTGTTAAAGGGACCGAAAACTTTTCTATCAATTTCTGTAAAGACAGAGGTCCTGAGGAGTTACATAATTGCCCCACTGTTCTAATATCCCTATCCAACCACCACTTAAATCGGAATGTTTGTAACCCCGGTGGAAACTGTGGGTTCTGGAACAAGGGCGCCAATAGGCTTCCAGGAGTTTTCAGCTGAATATGTTTACCAACAGCACCCCAGAGTTTCAAGGTATGCTGTAAGCATCTGCTTGTCTGTTTAAATTTCCCATCTGTTCGATTCCAAATAAGTGCAAGAGGGGAGCAGGATCCTGTAAATGCTCCTTCCAGTGCCACCCAATGAGGACTATCCTCCCGGGTATGTAGGGTAAGAATCTGTGCTAGTTGGGCAGCCTGATAATAATAGGATAGCTTGGGAAGACCCAGCCCCCCTCTATCTTTAGGTTGGAATAAAGTATTTTTATTGACTCTTGGTATTTTACTTGCCCACACAAACTTTAATACCTTGGATTCAAACTTCTTAAGATGTCCTGATGGAATTGGGATCGGTAAAGTCCTAAATAAGTATAACAATTTCGGCAGAAGTGTCATTTTTACAGAATTTATACGGCCTATCCATGAGATATGGTGGGAGCTCCATTTCTCCAGAAGAGAGGATAGGACCTTAAACAGTGGGGGATAATTAAATTTAAATAAGTGATCATATGATCTGGTCAATTTAATACCTAATAGCGAAATATAATTAGGATGCCAATGGAAGTCGAAGTTTAGTTTAAGTAACTTTTCCATATCATGGGGGAGATTAATATTTAAGACTTCAGTTTTGCTATGGTTAATTTGTAACCCTGAAATTTTACCAAATCTATCTAATAATCCATATAAATTTGGAAGTGACGTAAGGGGTTTAGAAATGGTAAGGGACAAATCGTCTGCGAAAAGACTAAGTTTGTGTTGGTGACCCATTACCTCAATACCAGCAATATTTGGGTTGGAACGGACCGCTATAGCTAGTGGTTCAATTGCCAGGTTAAATAAAATCGGAGATAGGGGACACCCCTGGCGCGTCCCCCTGAAGATCTGAAATGGATTAGAGACAAAGCCTGCTATATTGACCACAGCTGAGGGCCTATCATATAACGCAGTCACCCACGACAGTAAATTTGATCCAAACCCCCATTTTCTGAGAACGTAATAAAGATAGTCCCACGATAAAGAATCGAAAGCCTTACATATGTCCAATTTAAGGATCATAGATTTAATCCCTTTAGTGACAGCATATTGTGTTAGCAGGATTAAACGTCTAATAGCGTCTGAGGCCTGACGCCCCGGAACAAAGCCCACTTGGTCCTTATTTATTATAGACGGGAAAAAAGTATTAATCCGTGTTGCTATAATTTTCCCTAAGATCTTAATGTCTGTATTTAAGACCGAAATCGGTCTATAGTTTTTACAGTCATATAAGTCAGAATCCGGCTTAGGTATGGCCGAGATTTTAGCTTGCACAGATTCCGGTCGAAATCGTTGTCCCTCTCTCAGGCCATTAAACATGTCAGTTAGATATGGAGTTAATTCAACTGAAAATTTTTTATAGTACATATTGGTAAGGCCGTCGATGCCTGGAGCTGTATTGGAGTTGAGCTGCTTAATCGCCAATGCTACTTCTTCCACCGTTATACTTTCCTCTATCAAAGAGGATTGCTCAGGGGAGAGTTGAGGTAGCTCAAAATCTCTAAAGAATTTGGGTATTGCCTCAGGTCCAGACGGGCCCGGGCAGGTATATAACTTCTGATAGAACTGCTCAAATGTCTCAGCTATCTTCCGTGGGTTCCCTGATATAGGGCCTTGTGCAGTCTTAATTCTATGTATCGGGGATGGATTATCCCTCTCGTTTAATTTCCGAGCTAGCATCCTACCTGGCTTATCAAGGGAGCTATATAATTTATGTTTAGCCGATCTCAAGGTTTTCTCTGCCCTAGATGTTAAGAGAAGATCTAGATCCCTTTGGGCTTGTTGCACCTGGGATAAAAGGGCCTCTGTAGGTTTACTCATATACAGTTCTGATATCCTATCAAGTTCTTTAACCAACACATTAACCGCTTTGTCCCTTGTTTTTTTCCTTTGGGAACCTATCTTGATAAATACCCCCCTAATTACTGGTTTGTGGGCTTCCCATAATGTTGTTTCAGTTGCCACAGAGGAAGCATTTTCAAGAAAGTACCTTTCTAAATTCTCCCCTATTTCTGCCACGACCTCGGGATAGCTCAAGAGAGACTCATTGAGTCGCCATTGCCGGCCCGGAGCGGTGGCAGAAGCAAGGGACAGACCTATCGATACCGGGCAGTGATCAGACCACCCAATATTAATCATTTTAGCTGATTGGAGTGATGTAACTATAGGAGAGGTAATAAAAATATGATCTATTCTAGTAGAGACCTTATGAGGGGCAGAGTAATGGGAAAATTGGCGGGTTCCCGGATTAATTTCTCTCCAGGCATCTACAAGTCCTGACGAACTTAGGAGATTCTTAAATTCTACAACCTGCTTATTTGTAGTCCCGGTATTTCCCCTATCAATAAGAGATAGATGGTCTAGGTGTGTATTCCAGACCATATTAGAATCGCCACATAAGATCATCTGGGCTACCTGATTTTGCTTACAGGAGTCAAACAGCTTAGTTAAAAACCCCAACTGGTGTAAATTGGGAGCATAATAAGACACTATAGTAAGAGGGGAGTCCCCAATGTGGACATTAGCTATAACGTATCTTCCCTCGGGGTCCGTGATAACCTTGTCTATCACAATTGATAAGCTAGCATGGAAGCATATAGCGACCCCTTTAGTTTTTGTAGTACTCGTTGCTAGTAAGACTCTGGGGTATCTTTTATGAAAATATTTAGGGTGAGAAGAATGCGAAAAGTGAGTCTCCTGTAAGCAAACAATGTCAGCTTTCAAAGCTGCATATTGGGCAAAAGCCTTGGTTCTTTTAACCGGTGAATTAAACCCCTGAACATTGTGACTAAGTATCTTAATTGACATTATTATACATAACGGTATACAGTTTACACTTTTTTACGGGCCAAGACAGGCATCTAAGTATCAAACCCTTTAGGGCAATGCCAGACAATCCTAATACAAAGAACGTACTATACATTTCCTTTCTTGAAGTTGGACCTGCAAGTTGAGGCATAATAGAAAAAAAAAAAAAAAAAAAAACACAAGAACAATATAAACCATACATACATCCAGCTTATTAATAACTCTACCGCAAATACTTTATAATAATCCCAAAAATCTAGTGGAGGGGAGGCTTGGGACTTCAACCTAACACTAGAGAAGCCCCACCCAACTAACCCTCCTAACAGGGGGAAAAGCCCCACGTATCGAGAGCTTTTGATAGCTACTTATTTCACGACCTATTGTACCCCTTAAACAAATTAAGGACAAAGGTTCCTTCACATAATTTCCATTCCATGCCTGTAGCCTCCAAGCTAATCAATTACAGTAGAAGCTCTGGAATATAATAAAACAAAGAGAGGGGGGGAGAGGAGAAGGGAGAAAAAAAAAAAAAAAAAAAAAAAAAAAAGGGGGGGGTGAACCCCCCACCTTCCTCCCCCTCTCTTCCCCCTCTCTTAAACATAAGCCTTTATCAAAGGATATCCAGGATCAATTCTTAACAGATAGATGGGCCTAAATCCCAGGTCTTAGTAAAAGTTGGGGCCCATACATAGCGTTGGTTACTGGAATAGAGGATAGTACTATACAGGCCCTTTTACTCTTTCCCACATTGGTAAAATCTTCCGTGAAGCCTTAGAGGTTTTTGGGATCTCTTTCAATGAGGCATCATCTAGACCCAGTTTTATAAGTAAATCACGGCCCTCTTCTGGTGATGAAGCTGAATATTGCTTATTATTGTAGGTAAACATCAAACGGAATGGGAATAGCCAACGGTATACAATTTTACGTTGTTGTAGAATTCTTGTAATCGGGCCCAAATTCCTTCTCCTCTGTAGCGTTGTGGGAGACAAGTCGGCATAAAGCTGAAAAGGGAATGTTTGATAAATCAGCTTACTTTGGCTGCGTGCGGCTGCTAAGATAGCCACCTGGGTTTGATGGAAGTGAAGACGGAGTATAATATCACGTGGAGGGTCCTCTGGCCTACGTGGTCTGAGGGCTCTATGAACTCGATCCATCTCTAGCCTATCTGGCGTAAGATCTGGAACTAGCGCCTGCATTAGCTCTGTGACTGCTGTATTAAGATCTGTAATGCTTTCCGGAAGACCCCTTATCCGGATATTATTGCGTCTGGATCTGTTGTCAGAGTCCTCAATTCTATCTTGCACTTCTTTTAATTGGGCTTGGATCGCTTCAATATCTTGCTCATGTGCATCAAGGACCGTTATGCAATCATCCATTTTAGATTCTGTTTCAGCAATCCTCTGGCCCATTTCAGCCACCTGTTTTGCAAGATCCGCTGAGATTTTGCAGGCCATTAATTCCAATTCCCCTTGTAGTAAAGTTTTAATTTTACCCAGGAGTACTTCTTCCATGGGCAATGCCTGCTGGCTCTGGGTTAATAGCCCTGGCTCCTGACTTTCAGGGGTTTCCATGATCATAGGCCTCCCAACAGGTGATACTGAACCCCTTTTAGATGTATTTAACATATCTGTAACTGTGCGTTGTGGGGTTACTGCCTTACCTGGCCCAGAGGATTGGCCAGCCTTGGCGTTCCTATTTCGGCCTGCCATTTCCTGTCAGCATAGACCTCTAGGGACAGAGGAATTCGCAGCGTCCTAGCCTCGGGACCCACACCGATCGTCTGAGCCGAAAGGGGACCGGGAGTGATCGCTCCAACCACCCGCCGTCCGCGCCAAAGCAAGCGCTAACTGGCCGCTGACCGGAACCGGAAGTCCCCCTCTTAGGCCTCGAGGTCACGCAGCCGAGCCCAAAGCGCCTCTACAAGCGCCTCCGCGGACAAAGTCTCCACACTGGCGGACCACTCACGGAACCGCCTTGCCGCCTCTAATCCGCCGCACCACAAAAAGCACAGGTACAATGTGTCGGAACGGCTTCCGTTGGTTAGGAGCTCATGGATACTTGCGGAGCAGAGTCAAGGCGCATCCATCTTGCCCTGCTCGCGCATGCGCAACCCCCCCCAGAATTCTAATTTAACCTTCAGCCTTCATAAGTGATGGCATCACTTATAAAATCACTTATAAATGTTGCTTAGTAATGTCAAGAGACTCTTTGAAAGTTGTATATTGTTAGAAATACTACACCCTTTACCTTAAAGGAGGACTAAAACCCCCATAAAGAGAAAAGCCCCATCCAGTAACCTCCCTGCATAGTCCATTACTGCAAATAATCCATTCCAGTGGTCCAGTTTGCATGTTGTAGTAATTGTAATTGTTGTGGGATTGTTAGGGAAGTCCTTCTGAGTAGGACACAGAAGAAGCTTGACCAGGTGATTGAGAGGAAGGAATTGAAGAAAGGAGGTGAAACAGGCCAGAGGCTGTTGAGCTGATATTCCAGGAGGGGAGAGTCAGCAGGGTCAAGTGAGATGCCCAGAGTGTGGAAGGCAACCTGTATGGTGAGAACCCCAGAGTGGGGAAAAGAATTGAATGCATGCTAATTTAAACTGTGTTCCTGTGACTTTGTGTTGGGAAGAGTTTTCTTCTGATCTTACACTTACCTGCCTACCATAGCTTATTTCTCCCAAAATTGTTGTGTACAGGCAGCCAGCTTTTCACAATACACATATATAATATATACAGATATGGGATCCATTATCCGGAAACCTGTTATCCAGAAATTTTCGAATAACGAGATGACCATCTCCCATTAACTCTATTTTATACAAAATATAATCCAAATTTTTAAAAATGATTTCCTTTTCTCTGTAATAATAGCTTGAAGCTTTTACTTGATCCAAACTTAGATATAATCATTCCCTATTGAAAGCAAAACCAGCCTATTGGGTTTATGTAATGATTATAAAAATTTATAGTAGATTTAGGGGATGAAGATCCAAATTACGGAAAGATTCATTATCCAGTAAACCCCAGGTCATAAGGATTCTGTATAACAGATCCCATACCATACACACATTATATATATATAATGAAACAATATTACAAGACACCTTGAAGTTACATGGTGCATTAAATCATTAAAAAAAACAATTCTCTCCATTGTCTTCAGTTTTTTTAAATTAACATAGTTCATTCGTACCATATGTGTTGTAAATTAGAGCCCAGCCATACTGAGCCAAGCAAAAAGGCATTGAAGCATAAACCAAATTAGCTGCAAATGTGAAAAAGAAATTGCTTCCACATTCCTAAAAGGCAATCAGACATTTACCTTGGAGCAATCACTGTCTTAATGTACAGTGTAGTATAACCTTTGCCTCTGGTCATTTAAGTAATGTCTAGTCTAAAGTGGTTGCATGAATTAAGTTACAAATTATTATGTGTGACATGCCACTGACCTGCAAATGCACTTTTGTTGGGGAATTACTGTTTGGTACGCAGGTAGCATAGGATTTGGAGCTTAGAGACAGAAACATCAAGGCTTCGGACAAAACACGTTTATTAAGCACTGGGCATTCCCAACAAAAGGCAACACAACCCCAGTTCAGCAACTTCAATGTAGAACTTGCAGGATACAGTTCAACAACTTCAAAACAAAACATTCAGGGTTCTTCCCACTCTGGTCGCTCACCATAAAGGGAAACTCTCACCCTCTGGAAGTTCAGAGCCTTTGGGCTTCTCACTCAGTCCTGCTGGCTTCCCTTCCTGGGACTCAGGCTCACTAGCCTCTGCCAGTCCCTTCTCCTCTCCAGAGATTTAGGCTCACCAGCCTCTGCAACACTCTTTTGGGCAGCAAGAAATCTTTTGCCAGGCACTGTCTCTCCCAGCAGCACCCACTTCCCTCCACTCTAGGAGGTATCAGGAGAGCCCTCAGGCCTTTTTACTTTCCTGGCTAGCTCCTCTATCAGCTACCACTTAATTACTTGGCTGAGAGGGAATATTAACCCTACCTGTGCTGGGTTTCCCTCTGAAACACAAAGTGGGTTTTCATTATTTTAAAATGTACTGTATAGTCAGTTTGGCATTTATCAAACAATGCATTCAATCTATCTAAAAGTGATTGATATTTACCTTTAAAAAAAATGTAACTGATCATACCCCTCTGTGGGATTTGACATCCCAACCCAGTCATTATTCTTGCTGGTTCTCTGCTGGACAACAATGAATATTGATATTGATAGATATTCAATTGATCCAACTGACCTTTTGTTCAGCCACTAGATCGATTCCATCAGATTTCGAATTCCTAGAGCAAACTTTCTGCTCTATAGTGAATTGAATGGAAAATAACAGATATGGTTAGTAAATGTAAGGTTATGTGCCTAAGCTACTGTAGCAAGCAAATTAACAAAAGTATTATATATGTTTTTGTAAAAGAAGCATATTAAATCCACTTGGTTTTTTTCTTCTGTCACAAAGGTTGCTCCATCCAGTTTTACTGGGTTACAGCTCCTAGCATTTTCCTATTCCCAGTTCTGCTTAATGTGGTGGTACCTCAGGGCCCTGTACTTGGCCTGCTGCTGTTCTCCCTCTACACTCATTCTTTAGGAGACCATCATTTTTCATTTGGCCTTAAAGGGGTTGTTCACCTTTGAGTTCACTTTTAGTATGATGTAGAGAGTGTTATTCTGAGACAATTTGCAATTGGTTTTCTTTTATTTAAGGTTTTTGAGTTATTTAGCTTTGTATTCAGCAGCTCTACAATATGCATTATAAACAATCTGGTAGCTAGGGTCCAAATTGCCCTAGCAACCATGCATTGATTTGAATTAGAGACTGGAATATAAATAGGAGAGGACCTTACTTGAAAGATGAGCAATAAAAAGTAGCAGTAATAATAAGTGTGTAACCTTAAGGAGCATTTGCTTTTTAGATGGGGTCAGCGACGCCCCTCTGAAAGCTGGAAGGAGTCAGAAGAAAAAGGCAAATAATTATAAGACTATAAAAAATAAATAATTAAAACCAATGGAGACGTTGCTTAGAATTAGCCAGTCTATTACATACTTAAAGTTTACTTAAAGGTGAACCAGACCTTTTAAAGTAGAAGGAAAGTTGTTTCACACTTAGGGGTTCCAAATGTTAGGCACCCCCAAGTGAATTTATATACTTACCTGAAACCCCGGGCCGGTGCTCCTATCAGCAGAAAACTGCACCGGCCTGGGGGTTATTCCAGTGAGCACCACGGAGCGATCCTCTTCTGGCTTCTTTTTTCTTCAAATTTCCTGGGGCAGATGCATGCGCAGTAGAATGACAAGAAGAAGAAGCTGGAAGAGGAGTGCTCTGTGGTGCTCACTGGAATAACCCTGGCAGTACAGTTTTCTGCTGATAGGAGAACTGGCTCGGGGTTTCAGGTACGTAAAGTGTGAAACGACTTTCCTTCTCCTTTGAAAGGATTCTGTCTTGGGAAAACAAGTTTTTTACAAAATGCTCTATGTGCCCCTTTTGCACTTTACATCCTGCCTTACAAGTAGTAAATGACTCCCTGGGTGTTTCTCCTAAGTTAGTTTCCACATCAGGTAGGGACATGCTAGGGTTCATTTATGAGCACAAGTGCAGTTGCGGAGTAACTAAATTGGCAAAAGTTAGTTGCAAGAAAAATCCCATTCATTAAAGGTACTTGTATAAAAAGGTGCCACTTGTACTTCTTTATAGTTGCACTCAGTGCCGTTACCTTTCTTCCTCTTGCTCCAAAATAACAAGTTCAGCTTTTGCACTTTGATCACTGCACTTGGAGTCATAAATTACCCCTATTAAGATTTTAGCTAAAGCCTGGTTACACTTGTACTTCCACTAAGTGGAAACCAAGGGTCTCCTATAGCAGTATTATCTGCAAGGTGGACTTGCTGTGTGTACAACATAGCTCTATATTTTTTCTTATAGTCTGTCTTTATTTAAAATGTAATATTTATATAAATTTCATACATACTGCATGCTTTTGCAGAAGACTTGTTCCATAATGCTTTACTAACTGAATAAATCAAATTGTTACCAATTACTGCACAACTTATATTTTATAGTTGGTAAGCATACTTGCTGAAAATGTAAATTAATTATGTTTTGTAGAGTTGCCAAAAGATTCTTCCTCTGTTGATCTCAATCTATTTTCTAGGGCAGCAATGTACAACGTTTTATATGTTATGACCCAGGGCTGATTCATAGGATCAAGTCAAAAATCTCATTGGTGGGTTCCCGTTGCCTGAAGAAGTTGTGATAAAACTACCTTTAAGCAGATGAACTCTGGGGTGCTGCCCTGGACCATGGGAGCAAATAAATGACATAATAGGAATTCCACAAGAAAAAACTAGAAATTGTAAGAGGGGATTTCCATCTCTGGTAGGGATGCACTGAATCCAGGATTCTGCCTTTTTGAATCTTTCACGAAGGATTCAGCCAAATAGTGGATTTGGTGCATCCCTAATCTCTGGGGATGCTTTTGTCAAAAGCTTTACCAGTTGAAATGTCTGATGGTGAGCCCTCTGTCCTGGTTAGCCTTGAGCAAATGTCCCTATTTATTTAATTATTTTAATTATATTAAATATCCCTATTTGTAATATCATACATTCAAGAGTTGAGTTATAACAAAATGAATGATGTTATATGTAGAAGCCTTTGGAGGCTTTGACCAGACTGGGGGATCCAGTCCACAACCATCAGCTGGACAGCCCGGGGTTCTTGTTCCATCTTCTCTGCACTGAAAATCCAATATGGTTGCCATGTGCACTAAAGTAATTTGTTATGGCTGCGTGATTGATTTGCTTTATATTTATTGCTTTATAGCAATTGAATGTGGTACTTGTGTTTGTAGAGATGGAATTTAGAATTATGCCTGAAAGCAATTTGTGATGGATTATAGTGAGGCCCATGCAAGCACGATGTCATTTTATCAGTATCTTAACAACACGAAATCATTCCTAGTCGAGTCTATTGAATATGATAATGATACCCAGTAAATTTTTAGTCATTTCATAAAACAAAAGGAATAAAATAATTGCTGAAGCGGATGCTTTTTACAGAATCAATCACAATCTTCCTAAGCACAAATGCGAGAAAAGAAATCTTCTCATCACAATATTTTGATTCCTTTGAAACATAATTACTTTATACACTTGAAACCTTCTGGTGGTGACATTTAAATGAGAGTGAGGTTTATTTTTTTAATGCCTTCATGTCTTTACATACAATTAAAGTACCTTAATGATACAGAGATGTGTAATATAGACCTTAATAGCTTAGCTTTATAGGAACAGTAAGAAAGCTGGAGCTATAATTGTGATTTTCAAACGGGAGTTTGTGGTAGAAATAACCTTATTTAATTAGTGCTGGGACTGCTATGATGCTTGCAATGGCCAGCAGCACTAAAGGACCCATTAACTAACATTCCAGTGTATTTTCATGTTCAAAAGCTGCACTTATTTTGTGAAGGGGATGCCAGCTGAAGTGGTTAAGTGTCAGGAACACTGTGTAGATTCAGCTGATGCCAATGGGAGCACCTATAGGGAGCAAACAAAGAAAGGCCTGTTCTTACTGCTTGATAAAAGCTTAACACCCCTCTACTATTCCCAGTCATCTTCTAGGTTCCTCTGGCATGGGCAGTTCTCCTACTCCAAGCCTGGGGCATACTACATTCATGCTCTGCTGCCCCTAGGTGTGGGGTTTTGATTGTATGAATGGCTTGGAAAAGGGGAGCCAGTTGAAGTTAATCAGTAGTTAAGTAGAGAGCTGTAAAGTTAGATATGCTTGCAGGCTATTGAATGTGAAATAGCTCATGTCCTAATTTTAAAGAATACTAAGATATGATTATAGAGGGATTTTTATGGGTGATGGCTCATGTGCATCCCCGAAACACTCTCTAGCTTGAGCATCATTCAACTTAGGTAGAGCCTGGGGGTTTAAGGTGCTGGGAAGCCTTCTGCTTAACAACTGTCAGGGAACCGGGAGTTCCCTCTGGGGAGTAGTCCGGATTTAGGAGGAAGCCCCTCAGGAGGGATCAGGATCGTGGTATCCAGGGATTTAGCAGAAGGGGTAATAGAGTTCAGGCAACAGGTCAAAAAGCAGGCAGAATATAAGCAGAGTCCAAAGTCCAGGCAGGGGGTCAACAACAAGAGATCAATCAAGAATATACTCAGGGATAACAGGAACAGCAACAGGGAACCCAGGAATCTATTCAGGAACAAGATCCTATTTTCGGGCGCCATCTTGGCGCCTCAGGCGTCCTTTTAAAGGGGATTTTTGGCGCCCTTGCGTCGGCGTCAGCACGTCTGCGACCGACGCGCTGCGCCTGCGTCCGTCGCGTCGTTGTGACGTCTTCGCGCCTGCGCACTTGCGCGCAGGCGTCTCTGCGCCGGCGCCGCTACCCACGTGGCGGCCATGGGCGCCGCCATTTTGGGAGCGGCGTCGGAAGTGATAGCTGCGCCGCCCGGAGCTCCTGGTCCTGCTCCGGGCGGCGATCGTGACAGTACCCCCCCCTCACGGGGGGCCTCAGGACCACCGGGACAAGGTTTCTGGGGAAACTTGGCGTGAAAATCCCTCACCAGACGGGGAGCGTGAACATCACGGTGTCCTTCCCAGGAGCATTCTTCAGGACCAAAGCCCCTCCACTGAATGAGGTACTGAAGGGACCCTCTGGAGATCCTGGAGTCTAGGATTTTCTCCACCTCGTACTCGAGTTGACCCTCCACAGAGATGGCAGGAGGAGGAGATTGACCACCAGAAAACCGGTTGGTGATGGCGGGTTTCACCAGAGACACGTGGAACACGTTGGGGATTCTCATCTCTGGTGGAAGCTGAAGTCTGACAGCCACAGGGTTGATTATCTCCAAGATGGGAAATGGACCCACGAATTTTGGACCCAACTTGTGAGATGGTATCTTCAACCGGATATTCCTGGAAGAGAGCCAGACATTATCACCCACCTTGTAGGGAGGAGAAGATCTTCGACGACGATCCGCGAAAGTCTTATGAACCAAAGCGCTCTTCTCTAGGTTCAACTTGGTAGCAGCCCAAATAGCAGACATATGGGCTGCGGAATCGTCAGCAGCCGGGACGTCAGAAAGTACAAAGTCTTGGGGAAAAGCTTGAGGATGCTGCCCATACACCGACATGAACGGAGACCTTCCTGTAGAGGAATGACAAGCATTATTATGAGCGAATTCCGCCCATGGGAGGAGATCAGACCAGTCATCCTGGCAGAGGGATACGTGGTTCCTCAGGAACTGTTCCAGGGCTTGGTTGACACGTTCAGCTGCCCCATTCGTCTGTGGATGGTATGCAGAAGAAAACTGAAGAACAATTCCCAGGTTTTTGCATAGGGAACGCCAGAATTTAGCAGTAAACTGGGTGCCTCTATCAGAGACGATCTCCACCGGGAAACCATGCAGGCGGAAGATGTACTGGATAAATAGCTGGGACAGCTCCACCGCAGAGGGCAACTTCTTCAAAGGGATGAAATGGGCCATTTTGGAGAATCGATCAATGACAACCCAGATCACAGTGTTCCCACAAGAGGGAGGAAGTTCGACAATGAAGTCCATGGACAGGTGGGTCCAGGGACGGGAAGGAACCGGCAAAGGCTGTAGTAACCCACTGGGGCGGGAATGGCTTGACTTAGATGTGGCACAAACATTACAGGCAGCAACAAAGTCCTTCACATCTTTGCGGATATCAGGCCACCAGACCAGGCGTCGTAAGAGTTCAAGAGTCTTAGCTGGACCAGGGTGTCCGGCTTGCCGGGAGCAATGGGTCTGTTGCAGAATAGGCAGACGCAGCTCAGGAGGAACAAATGCCATTCCAATGGGAGTATCTGAAGGAGCAGAAGATTGACCAGCCAGGATTTGATCAGCAAACTGTGGATACAGGGAGGCAATAATCTTGACTGGAGGGATGATTGGCTCTTGTCTCTCAGGAGAGCGGTCCACCGGAGTGAAGCTACGAGACAAGGCGTCGGCCTTCTGATTCTTGGAACCTGGGCGAAAAGTCAAGATAAAATTAAACCGAGAGAAGAAGAGAGCCCACCTTGCTTGCCTGGGGTTTAGCCTCTTGAGGGACTGGATGAACTCGAGATTCTTATGATCGGTGTAAATCTGAACAGGAATCAGAGAACCCTCCAGGAGGTGACGCCACTCTTCAAGAGCAAGTTTAACAGCCAAGAGTTCTCGGTTCCCGACATCGTAGTTCTGCTCTGCGGACGAGAACTTCTTGGAGAAATAAGCACAGGGATGCAACTTCCCATCAGCGGGGTGTCTCTGAGACAGGATGGCTCCGGCTCCGACTTCAGAAGCATCTACTTCGATGCAAAAGGGTAGTTCAGGATTGGGGTGTCGGAGAACAGAAGCGGACATGAAGGCCTCTTTCAAAGACTGAAAAGCTTCAATGGCAGATGGGGGCCACAAGCTGGGTTTACCCCCTTTCCGGATGAGAGCCAGGATAGGTGCAATGCGGGAAGAGAACCCCCGGATGAACTGCCGATAGTAGTTAGCAAATCCGATAAATCTCTGGATTGCCTTGGTACTCAGCGGAATAGGCCACTCCTGGATGGCAGACACTTTCACGGGATCCATCTCAAATCCCTCAGGGGAGATAATGTATCCTAGGAAGGGGATCTTGGACACCTCGAAGACGCACTTCTCCAACTTGGCGAAGAGAGAGTTCTTCCTCAAACGAGAGAGTACCTCCTTCACCTGGGAGCGATGGCTTTCTAGGTCTTTAGAAAAGATCAGGATGTCGTCCAGGTATACGACTACGAACCTTCCTAGGAGATCCCGGAACACATCGTTAACAAACTCCTGGAAGACGGCAGGGGCATTGCAAAGGCCGAAGGGCATAACGAGATATTCATAGTGCCCATCACGAGTGTTGAAAGCCGTCTTCCATTCATCACCCTCACGGATGCGAATGAGATTGTACGCCCCTCGGAGATCCAACTTAGAGAATATCTTCGCCCCCTTCAGCTGGTCGAAGAGCTCTACGATCAAGGGCAGAGGGTACCTGTTTTTTACAGTGATTTTATTCAGGCCCCGGTAGTCTATGCATGGCCGAAGGCCTCCGTCCTTCTTCTCCACGAAGAAGAAGCCAGCCCCTGCAGGAGAGGTAGAAGGGCGAATAAACCCCCGCTGGAGATTTTCTTGGATGTATTCCTTCATTGCAGTAGTCTCAGCAGGAGAGAGAGGGTAAGTGCGGCCTCTGGGGGGCATGGCTCCAGGCAGGAGTTCGACAGGACAGTCATAAGAGCGATGTGGAGGAAGGAATTCCGCAGACTTCTTACAGAACACATCGGAGAATTCCTTATAACAGGAGGGAAGAGACTTTAACTCGGTTGAGGAAATAGTTACCTTCTTGAGGGGTTTAGCAGGAAGGCAATGCTGTAGGCAGAATGGGCTCCAACGAGAGACCTGCCCTGTGGACCAGTCTATGGTGGGATTGTGCAGGCGCAGCCAGGGGAGACCCAAAACAACAGGAACATCGGGACAAGAGATGATAAGAAACGAAAGTCTCTCTTTATGCAGGGTCCCAACCTGCACAAATAGTTCACCAGTGGTCATCGTGAGTACAGACTCCAGGGGTTTATCATCAATGGCGACAATCCTCATGGGAGAAGGCAAAGGAAATAGGGGGATTCCCATGTTCTTAGCAAAGAGAGCGTCCATGAAGTTACCCCCGGCTCCGGAATCGAGGAAAGCATTCCCGAAGATGGTCTTATCGGTCAGACGAATCTGGAAGGGAAGGAGAAACCTGTGTGAGTTTTCTTGAGTCTTCCCCAGAGACCTATCTCGAGACTTTTGAGTAGTGCCCCCTACATGAGTTACCATAGACATACCTCGGGGTACAAAACTCTTAGCCTTTGCAGGACAGGCATTAGCGAAGTGGGAATGTCCGCCACAATACAGACACAGGCCTGACATCCGTCTGCGGAGTCTTTCTTGTTCAGTGAGGCGGGTTCTTCCCACTTGCATGGGTTCTTCCTGAAGAGAAATGGATGCTTGGGCAGGAGAGGTGACAGAAGCCTGCAGGAGAGGCCTCTCGAAGCGAGGTGCCAACATGGGTTGAAATTTCCTGACACGAACTCTCAGGGTTTGATGCTCTCTCAGAAGAGTGTCCACCTTGACAGCCAAGGCGATGAGGTCTTCAACTTGCGTGGGTAATTCACGAGAGACCAGGTCATCTTTGATGCGAAGGGAGAGACCATTATAAAATGCAGTATGGTATGCGTCGTTGTTCCAACGAGTCTCAGCAGCAAGTGTACGGAATTCAATAGCATACTCCGCTACACTGCGACTCCCTTGGCGGATTTGGAACAGACGGGACGCAGCGGAAGTCACCCGGCCGGGAGCATCGAAGACGATCTTAAATTCTTTGAGAAATGCTTCTGCGTCATCCATCAGTGGGGACTGCTTCTCCCAGTGTGGAGATGCCCACTCGAGAGCTTTCCCTGCCAGACGAGTAATCACGAACCCCACCTTAGCACGTTCAGAGTCAAATTCAGTGGGGTGTAGGGCAAATCGAATCTGGCACTGATTCACGAATCCTCGACAGGCTTGAGGATCGCCATCGTAGAGAGGCGGAGCAGGAATATGAGGACCAGAAGTGGAGGGCTGGGTAGCCATGGCAGCAGCCGCTTGCGGAGGAGGTGCCGCCCGGGGGGTCGCTGGTGTCAACAAGGAGAGCTTTTCCAAGATCGCCTCCAGCGTGAGTCCCACGTAATTCTGCCGGGCTTCATACGCCTCCATGCGGGAATGCAGGCCCCGAAAGGCCCTGCCGAAATCCGGCTGAGCTTCTGGCTGAGCTTCCTCAGTGGAATCCATGGCCCGAAAATAATGTCAGGGAACCGGGAGTTCCCTCTGGGGAGTAGTCCGGATTTAGGAGGAAGCCCCTCAGGAGGGATCAGGATCGTGGTATCCAGGGATTTAGCAGAAGGGGTAATAGAGTTCAGGCAACAGGTCAAAAAGCAGGCAGAATATAAGCAGAGTCCAAAGTCCAGGCAGGGGGTCAACAACAAGAGATCAATCAAGAATATACTCAGGGATAACAGGAACAGCAACAGGGAACCCAGGAATCTATTCAGGAACAAGATCCTATTTTCGGGCGCCATCTTGGCGCCTCAGGCGTCCTTTTAAAGGGGATTTTTGGCGCCCTTGCGTCGGCGTCAGCACGTCTGCGACCGACGCGCTGCGCCTGCGTCCGTCGCGTCGTTGTGACGTCTTCGCGCCTGCGCACTTGCGCGCAGGCGTCTCTGCGCCGGCGCCGCTACCCACGTGGCGGCCATGGGCGCCGCCATTTTGGGAGCGGCGTCGGAAGTGATAGCTGCGCCGCCCGGAGCTCCTGGTCCTGCTCCGGGCGGCGATCGTGACAACAACTGACAGGAGTCCGCCCAGGCCTGCCATATTTCTGACAGCACCAGGCCCGGACTGACAATGTGCCCGTACGGGCAATTGCCCGAGGGGCCGCTCTGTTTCTTACTAAGTGGGCCGCTCTACTGTCCGGGAGTCAACTGCCCGTGCAAGTCCCCTTCCCTGCCCTTTTCCCTGACTGTGTGGAGCAGTGAAACAGACCTCTCTGCAGCCGTGCTGTCTCCTGTTATACGTCTCCTAATAATCCGCTCTCTGCTGGCAAGTCTGGCAGGCTGCAGACATGATTAGTGGATTGCAGAGTGAACATCAATTAGAAACGGTCTGCTGTTTGCAGCCTGCCAGCAGAGAGCGGATTATTAGGAGACGTATAACAGGAGACAGCACGGCTGCAGAAAGGTCTGTTTCACTGCTTCACACAGTCACTGAAAAGGCAGAGGGAAGGGGACTTTCTTGGGCATTTCTCAGAGTACTGAAAATTACAAGTTGGCAATACAACAAAAATGGTGTGGAGCTTGGGTGGGCTGAATTGTCAATAAGAACATTACTGTGTCTATTAAAAATCACATTTGAACATTTTGCCACCCACTCAGCTGGGAATCATGCATGTGTTAAACTGCTGGAACTGGCACTGTGTCCTTTAGGTGATTACTTATTTACTGTTCTGGATTCTCATGGAACTACACTACAGCACTTTGGGGCAAATTCACTAAGCGCCGAAGCACTGAACGCTAGCGTTAATTTGCTAGCGTTTGGCATTTTCGTTACTTCGCAAATTCACTAACGAATGTTGGCGTAGTTTCGCTAGTGTTACTTCGCACCCTTACGCAATTTTCGCTACGGACGTAACTACGCAAATTCACTAACTTGCGCAGTGTACTGAACGCTACCTTTTACGCTAGACTTCCTTCGCCACCTCAGACCTGGCGAAGCGCAATAGAGTAGATAGGGATTGTTTCAAAAAAAGTCAAAAATTTTTCTAAGTCCCAAAAAACGCTGGCGTGTTTTCTATATTATGGGTGATGGGCTGAAAAAGATCGAAATTTTTTTTGGGGCTCCCCTCCTTCCCCCCTACATTTCCTGACTCATGGCAACTTACCTATACAGTGGGCACATGTGTAGGGCAAAATAAAAATTTTATTTGATGTTTTGAAGGTTTTCTAGCCATTTGTAGTGCTGATACGTATTCCTCCATTGAAATTTGAATTTGGCGCCGTATGCAAATTAGCCTTCGCTAGCGTAACTTCGCTTCACTTAGCGAATCAACGCTAGCGCAACTTTGCAATCTTACGCTACCCCTGTGCGCAACTTCGGATTTTAGTGAATTTGCGGAGCGCTGGCGAAACTACGCCTGGCGAAGTGCAGCGAAGTTGCGCCTGGCGCAACTACGAATGTTAGTGAATTTGCCCCTTAGTCTTCAGGAGCAGTTCAAACTTATAAAGATATAGCCAATACAGCACTGCATAAAAGTAGACATTTGCCCACAATGATGTGGTGCCTAGGCGTTCATGCCCCAACAAGACCTTCAGCACATGTAGTAGTTCTACAGAATCTGGATAGGGTTGCCACCTTTCAATAAGTACAGTTAAGCGAGAAAGGCAGCTCTTTATGCACATAATTTTTGCAGTTTTACCCCAATATATGTGTGAATGAGTACAAAACCATTGTGTGTTTACATGTGGGCTGCTTTGATTTTTTTTGCCCGGGCTGCTTTTTACTCCCAGTCCGGCCCTGGACAGCACTGCACACCTTGCTCCAGATCTTTAATCTTGCATCACAAATCCCATGACTGGATATGATCTGTGGATTGGTTTTAAGAAATGCAATTTCCATGACATACGCCTATGGGATTAAGAAATAAGGCAATTTACTGTATGTTTAGTATGACCACACAACAAAGCAGTAGATGAGAAACATTTTCCATTTAATATTTTCTTATTGGAGGAAGAACTACAAGGTAATTCTTTTTAGGGATCCACCGAATCCACTATTTTGGATTCGGCCGAACCCTTGAATCCTTTGCGAAAGATTCGGCCGAATACCGAACTGAATCCTAATTTGCATATGCAAATTAGGGGTGGGAAAGGGAATTTTTTTTACTTCCTTGTTTTGTGACAAAAAGTCACGCGAATTCCCTTCCCGTCCTTAATTTGCATATGCAAATTAGGACATGGATTCGGTTCGGCCAGGCAGAAGGATTCCGAATCCTGCTGAAAAAGGCCAAATGCCGAACCAAATCCTAGATACGGTGCATCCCTAGTTCTTTTATTATGTCCTTATGAGCATTGATTCTTCAAAGAGGCAGTGAAGCAATGAGAGATGGACATAGGGGATGCATTAAATGCAATGCAACGATGACTGCTCAGGGTTCCCTGTAACTAAAACACAACATACCTCTTTACTTCACAGTCATCAAAGATCTTTTGATCAGGGAGGAAAATAGAAAACTCATTGCATGGCTGACAAAATGATCTCTTTCCTCATTATCAAATCACAGGGTATTATCAGAAACAGAAGCAACATCCCTCTCCAAAATATCAAAATCCTTTTACAAATGCTGTACAGGTCCCAGTTGGCAATATCTCAAGACAGTTTAATGTCTAACATAATACATTTACATGTATAATTACCTGTTTTTTGTATTGTGTTCAAGTTTTTTTGACACTCAGAAGACCACAGAGAGAATAGGGCCACAGGCTGAAGTTCATAATAAAAATGGTGCCAATGAGTATATTTATGCCATGAATCAAATATCATTAATTTAGAACTGTCAGTATCACTTAGTATGATGCTTGAATATAACAGTGATAGACAATATACATCAATGAAGCCTAAACTCAATGCTTGAACTAAGTTGGAAATTAGGACTACATATTGTAATATCTGTATTTGATATCAATTTCTAGTCTCCTAGCTAAATATCACTGTTTTATAAATAACATTTAGAAATTGTTGCAAAATAATTGATGCAATTGATAATTGCAGTAAACAATAAGTAAAACCTTTGTATAAATTATGTTAACACGTTTATGTTTTGCTGGAACTAGATAAGGACTTGATTACTTTTTTTTAAATAAATTATATGTTAAATAGTTACAGTACATAGTTATAGTGACAGTAAATGCAAAAATATTTCATATTACATTAAAATGGATTTTTATAACAAGTGAATTATTTTTATTTCTTAAGAGTTAATCTCCCATTTTCTTTTACACAACTACAATTTACTAAATCATTTTATTCATTTTTCTTCACGTTTTCTACCTGCTTTTTTGCAAAAACATTACTATAACCTACAGTATATCAACCTTGTAGCGGGTTTTCTAGCCCTCTATAAAAATATCTATTCTAAACGTCATAGAAATTGTTGGGTGGGAGCAAAATCACATTTTCCTTTATAGTTGCCTGTAGGAAAGACACAAGGTTGAGAATAGTAATAAATTGTGCAAAAAAAATTATTTCATGGCAACACCAAGAAATGGTTGCAAAATAATGTTCTGGAAATTCAATAAATCAGTCAATAATGTTTATGATAAAGGGTTAGTTATTACTAATGTAATGGACAATTCAACAGCCACAAAGGGAACATCAGAATATTTTATTAAAAATGAGGCACATATAATATCTTTTGTACAAGAGGAACTAGCATCCATACCAAAGCTATACACTTTTAGAATAATGTTATACATTGTTAGTAGCTGTTTCACAGTTTATAATGAACTGTACATAAGTTTAAACAACAGCTCCCCAGTTATATGTCTTGCATTACTGTACTACAACCCAGGCCCGGACTGGCAATCTGTGGGTTCTGGCAAATGCCAGAGGGGCTGCTGTATGGTTCCATAGAAAGTTATAGTGGGCTGGTAGGAGGCTGTTTGGGATGGCAGGGCCTATTTTGACTCCCAGTCCAGGCCTGCTACAACCTTTTTCAGGGATATCACATTTCAGTAAAATGTTAATATTTTTGTGCATAAAAGGAACATTGTGGTTTGAATTAGGAAATATTTTATTTCACACATATTTAAAATATATTGTAATCCACAAATATTTTTTAATATATCTTCCACTGTAAACTTGGTCAAAACCATTATTTTCTATGAAAAATTAAAAATATGTTTTTGGCAGAGGGACAAAATTAATCAAAAATGCTATAATTTTTTTAAATGTCACTACAACTATAGTTAGGGAAAGATTTATTAAGGTTTGAATCTGAAATTCATATTTAAATTTTTGGGTTGGATTTTTGGTCAAAATTCACAAATTCGAATTGAAAATAATCCAAAATCTAATTCTAATTTGAATTCAAGATTTATCATACCTGGATCCTGGGAATAATTTGAATTTGCCACCTAAAACCTGCAGAGTTCATGTAGAAGTCAATGGGAGAGGACAAGTGACCCATTTAAAGATGTTAATTGCCTTCCTGGCATTAGATTTGAGTTTATTCGAAATTAGATTCAAATTAGATTAGAGTTTTGGGTCGGTAATATTTGTTCGAGTTTTAGATATTTGAGAGTCTATGATAGATTAATGCATTGGATAATTAAAACAATATATACCTAGAAAGGTAATTGTATTTAGCTTGTTCTCCACTACACAAATAAGTTCACAGTTAAATACAGAACATACACAGTTTGTGTTGAAGCAAACGTTTGTTTCATAATTACTTTTTTACAACTCACAAGGATCTAGACCTACTTCAACTATGGGAGGCACATTATCAAGGTTTGAATTTGAATTCATGTGTTTTTTTTAAATTCGACTAGTCGAAATGTATTAAAAAAATCAAATTTGAATGTCAGGAAGGCTACAAACATAACCGAATTGATCCCTGGATCTCTCCCATTGACTTATACATTAATTAGGCAAGTTTTATATGGCGAATAGCTGAATTCGAGTTCTTAAAGGACAAGTAAAGTTTTACTAAAGAAGTAGGCTAGAAATGTTGTACATTATGTTTTGTGCTTCTGTACCAGGCCAAGGCAACCACAGAGTTGGTTGTCTCCAAAGATGCCCCAGTAGCTCCCCATCTGCACATGCTCTGTGCTTATGTCACTTACTGAGCTTAGGGACCCACTCACAATATAAAGTATACATAGAATGTAAATGTCACAATATAAGGCTGATTAGTAATTAATATGGATAATTACAACATGGCAGCACAGAAACCAGTGCAACTATCATCAGAATTTAATAAACAGCCCTGTAGCGTCAGCTTATATTACAGACCAACCTGTTTCTGTTTGATAATTTGCGACGACCCCTTAGCTTAGCTTCTCAACAGCTGCTCAGAGCCCACTGAGCATGTGAATATCACAGACACTTTCCAAGATGGTCAACCCCTGCGACAAGTTTGAAGTCCTGGATCATTGCTGCTATTGAGAAGCAAAAACTTTAGGCTGGTGCAATAAGTTCAGTTTATAAAACATGGCATTTTTAGCCATATTCACTTTTAGGGTTTAGTTCTCCTTTAAATGGCCATAGTATGATAAATCTCTAAATTTGAATTTGAATTAAAACTCGAATCGAGTTTGGATAATTCACAATTTGAATTTCTGACCAAAACATTTTTTCTAAAATTCTAATTTGAATTTTCACTTTGACCCTTAATTAATCTACCCCTTACTGTTTAAAGAAGAAAAAAATGTTTTACTGCTCACACACCCTAGGTACTTGCATGAGAACAAATATTGAGCTTAAATATATACAGTATTTTTCAACAAGTAAAATATTTCGGTATTATGAAATACAGATTTAAAAAGGCACCTGAGGATTTGCTTGGTGAAACAATATCTTTAGAAGAGACCTGAAGTATTGTCACTTTCTTACCTTTAGCCAGTAAACTACAAATCACTCCTCTAAAGACTCTGTATGGAACATTATCCATACTTTGTCTAAAAAGCATCAGATTTTTGTAGCAGTGTTTAAACCATACTATTTTTATAGAATTATATTGGTTACTGTTTTGTAGCAGTGGGGACCAGTATTCAGCCTATGTGGATTTGCACATCTTTGCATGGTTTCCACTGAGGGCTCCAGTTTCCTCCCACACAAAAAAAAAAAAAAAAAGATGGGTTTCTTGGATCTTGATGAAATAGACCTATGTACATATGCACAATTAGTTAAGAAGATTGCACCTACCACTGGGGTAGGGATTGACATGAAAGATTAACAATTACCATAAAGTACTGCATGATATGTTGGATTTGAATAAATAAAGGGCAATCATAATGTTTCAGGAAGTAATTGGTTAACACGAATGACTCATGGACCACTGGAAGACGCTTTTATTTATTCTTCATAATACTGTTAATGCAAATGTTGAAAGGCCTCCCTGATTGAATCCATGAGTGCACCCTAAATGTTGTTTCTTCAGAGATAGACTTCAAGTCATTTCTATCATCTCCTACCACAAGATCATTTTGTGACACACACAAGTTGAAGCTTTAAGCAGCCTTGGCCTCCCACCTCCCCCCTTCAGGTCCCCCACCTCTGTCACCACCCCCTAGAGCCCCCCTACCCCAGTCACAACCCCCCCTCTGGGCCCCAGAGTTGTAGTCATGATTGGGTGCGGGGGGGACACATTCAGGCAGTGTTGGCCGTAGGTGGCTGCGGGTCTGGGTCGGCGGGGCACAGTAGGGCCAGGACCCACTGGGTTTTTACCCTGTGTCTCGTTGGTCTGGTCCGACCCTGGCTTTATGCTACAACTGATCACAAACCCTGCAAATTGAAATACAAGTGCAAGAATAAAGTAAAAATAAATGTAAGCCTCAATTTCACTCATCAGACCTCACTAAAACAGCATGCACTATTGTTTCAGCAAAACTGCTAACTTATTTCTCTTTTTGTTTTGTTCAAGAAATAGGTGAAACAGGCTATTCTTGAAATTGCAAGTAAGGCCCTACTTCTCCACTTAGTTCATCAGAACTGCTAGAAATATTGTCTCTGCCCTCCAGTAAAGCAACAACATTATGTTTTTTATTTCTGACTGCTAACTGCAGAGGAGTGCAGCCATTACTATCTTCTATACTGAGCTTTGCATTAGCCAGGAGAAGAGTTTTTATTATGGATACATTAGAATTTAACACTGCAACATGTAATGGAGTCCATCCAAATGTATTCTTTGCATTGACATCTGCTTTGTGTTCTATAAGATGTAAAACACTGCAGAACGCACCTCTTTGTACAGCCAGGTGCAAGGCAGTCCATCCTGACATTTCAGCAATTTCAGGTTTTGCCCCTAATTTCAGGAGATGGGAAACAACAAGATCCTCACTATAGCGCACTGCTAAATGGAGGGGTGTCCACTTCAAATCTCCTTCAGCATCAATATTTGCACCACCGCTTTTTAGTAAATTTATTATATCGGTGTGTCCTTTAAATGTTGCAAGATGCAAAGCTGTCCAGCCTTGGAATGTTTTAGCATCAACATTAGCTCCATGTTTTATTAGCAGTTTACAGATCATGCTGTTGCCTTTTACTGCTGCCATATGTAAAGCAGTGTAATGGCTCTGATCAGGAAAGTTCAAAGTAGCTCCCTTTTGTATCAGATGTTGCACCACTCTAAAGTAACCTCTGTCAGCTGCAATATGAAGAGCAGTCCTTTGATCATTTTGGATACTGTCTGCAATAGCTCCTTGGCTTATCAAAAGCTTCACAAGTTTGTAATGACCAAAATAAGTAGCGAGATGGAGTGCAGTCTTTCCATTCACATCCTGGGAATTTGGGTTAGTATGACGAGTGAAGAGGACACGGACAACATTTTCATAGCCATTTTGGGCTGCAAGATGAAGCGGTGTCCAATCATCACGCTCCTTTGCATCAACATGAGCTGAATGATCCAGGAGAAGCCTAACAATTCTGTCGTCACCACCTTGAGCAGCAAAATGGAGAGGTGACCACATGTCTTCATCAATAATATTTACATCTGCTCCATTCTCAATTAATGACATACATATGTCCGGCAACTTCTTCTGCACAGCTAATATGAGGGGTGTAAATCCACTGATTGATTTGCTATTCACATCCACATTAAGGCTCAAAAAATGATTTACTTGTTCAAGATTTCCTTGTGCGACAGCAATGTGAAGCAGAGTAAAATCATTTTCATCTACCCATGTGTGATCTTCTAACATAAGGTTCCTTAACAAATTTTGTGTTTCTAAAAAAAAAAAACAAAAAAAAATGTCATTAGTCTTTCCATTAATTTTACATTGCAATAATTTGAGCTTATGTTTAAATACATTATATGACTTTATATTTTTAAATGATGTTTATTTATGTTCCATTATTTTTGGTGGTTTGTGGTGACATTTATAATGATCACTGAAAAACTTTACAGCTGCATTTCTAATTCATTTGAATGTTAACTTTGCTAACAATTCTAAGATAGTTACAGACAGAATAGTAAAGTGAAAAAGTAATTGCAAACCTTTTCTATACTGGCATAAGAATTCCAGCAGAGAAATGGCTCATCTGTCACACAAGCCACATGTCAAAGAACACATTAATTGAAGCTACTCTCACATTATATGCATAATGTCTATTCGTATGATTCAAATTGCAACTAAAATTAGACCAATTTACATTCAAAATCCAAATTTTTTTTTTTTCATAATCTGGCCCTTTAAGAATTTCGAATTTGACTATTCGCCACCTAAAACTTGCTGAATTACTATTTAAGTCAATGGGAGAGGTGTAGGGATCAATTTGGAGATGTTTGCAGCCTTTCTGACATTCAAGTTTTTTTCTGAGAAAAAACTCGACTCGAGTTTTATCGAATTCGAATCGAATTTGATTAGAGTTTTTGGGTCGTTTAAATTATTCTGAGTATAAAAAATGTATTTTATTAATAAGTTTAGACTATTCAAATTTCAAATATATGGGAGTTTTAAAAAACTTGAATTTAAAATTCGACCCTTGATAAATGTGCCCCCCGGTGTCGGTAATTACCTGGTTTAGAACCAGGGGCCTAAGGTTTACTGGTCACTGGGCTTTCAGGTTGAGAAACAGGAGTCCTGATTTAGAATGTCTTTTTTTCCTATTCACTTTATTGTCACACAATGTGGTGGTAAGTTCCTGTGTAATATAAATAGACTTGCAATCTGCGCTTTCAAGAAAGTTGGATGCGCAACAAAAATAGGTTTCCAACCCCAAAAGATAGAGATGCTATAATAATATCTTGTGTGCTTCCTATAATAAAGTTTTACCAAAAACTTATTTGAGTCTCTCCCACTCCACCGAAATGTGTGTCTCTTATGGGATTCAGATGTATCTTTTGCTTTCTAGTGTTTCCCGGTAATGATCTCAAGCTTCACCGTCCACACCTCTCCGCTCCCCTTCAAGACAAAATGAAATACAGACACAATTGTGCATTGTCGTTACACAAAGAAAGAGCCCCTGTATGATTTGTACTTACAGGATCCTTCCTGTCACAGTCACGAGTGTGTTACTTGTTATCTGCACAGTCCTACTAGTGGTTCCGTTGTCGCTGCTCGTTACTCTCACCCGCGTTTGCCGTTTACTTCCGGGTTCTCTCCCTTTGTCTACGGATCTGTAGACGAAGGGAGAGAACCAGGAAGTAAATGGCAATTTAATTTTGTTTTGGAGGGGAGCGGAGAGGTGTGGACAGTGAAGCTTGAGATCATTACCGGGAAACACGAGAAAGCAAAAGATACATCTGAACCCCATAAGAGACACACATTTCGGTGGAATGAGAGAGACTCAAATACGCTTTAAGTAAAACTTTATTGTAGGAAGAGCACAAGATCTTATTATAGCAAGTTCCTGTTTAAGCCTATCCCTTAAATACTGGTATCTTGATACAGATTGTAAGAGCGCTTGAAAAAGGGGCTTGTCCCAAAACATTTGCCGGGATCTCAAAAACAATTTCACGTTCTTTGTACATTGCTATCATGGTGTCAAGTGACCATGATATTTGTTATTTTGTGCATAATTCCTCTACAAATTGACACATTGGTTTGTACTCTTGCTCCATACACAGACTATTGTGTTTTTCTGCTCTGACCCTGTGCCTGAACTTGTACTTGTTTTCTGCCTGCTTCACATTTTCTGCTGAGGTCTGCATTAAGTTTTTCATTTATAAATTTGCAGTTTGTGTCTAGCCGTTCCATGTTTGCAAGTGGTTACAAAGCACTTAGGCTCCTTAGAAACAATACAAGCATCCATTCTAACACTATGGGGCAGATTTATTAGAGCTCACCAAATAAAAACTCGTCCACTTTCTATTTATTCCTCTGGGATTTTTAGAGGTCACAATTTGATAAGCTTCTACAAGGAATGAACAGAAAGTGTGAAAGGGTTTTTCTGTAGTGATCTTTAATTTCACACTTTGACAAATCTGCTCCTAAGATTCTGTGTCATGTATGTATTATTTTATGATATTTATGTATTTTTATAACATACCACTACCTGCATCTTCTAAAGAAGATCCTTGCTGGCTGTCCTGGTTGGAGAAAATAAACCAAACAGTATGTTACAAATGTGTATGAACTTGTGATTCATTTCACTTTAATCTACTTCATAAATAATTATTGAGAGATGGTTAAAATGTGGACCCGATACACTATTGGTGGATACTGATTTGAATTTCCAGCCGTCTAGTCAATAAGTTCTACATATGTTTTAAGCATTATCTTACATTCATTACTAGTTTAAGAGAAAACTGGAGCAGAGCAACAAATATCCACCAAGTGGTATTGGCTAACTTTTGACAAAAGAGAGGTAAAACAAATTTTGCATAGATAATTAGTTAGGCTGGGTCATCCATTTGTACAGAACCAAAAGTAAGCCCTATGGTCTAGGACAGATGTAAAATGCATCATATATTTTTCATACATTAACAAAACAGAGGAAAATAACTTGATAATGTTATTAAACTGATTTCTAACTTTTGTATGTATTATATGAGCAACAATGCCTCTTTAATAATATTAGAAGTCATCATGGAATAATGTAAAAAAGAAAGTGAGCACCCAGTTGTCTATCACATATACTATTAAAAAAAATATACAAAAAAAGATAAAAAACTAATAACTAGTGATGGGCGAATTTATTCGGCAGGCGTGAATTTGCGGTGAATTCCCACAATTCGCCCCCGGCAAATACATTTTGGCACCGTTTCGCAAAATTTTTGCAGTTTCGCGAATTTCGCAGGAAATTTGCTAATTTTTCAGCGAAGCTAAATGCCCCGAATTCGCCCATCATTACTAATAACAAGTCTGCTCACCACTTTTGTCAAAATTTTACTCACATTAGTGTTTTCATCAAACAGCATAAATGAAGAAGACTTGAGAATATCTTGCTCATTGTTGCTTGTATTTGTTTCAGGGTCTGGTAAAGGACTTTGTACCAGGCAAAGTAACATGTGAGATTCCATGACAATATCTGGAGAAAAAAATCTTCTGTAAATTACTTCAAAAGACTTCATGAAGATAATTGTTAATTTTGTTTTCAATAAACAAGAATGGTATACTGAAATGATGTGCCTCTAAGGGCTCATACAAGGATAACTTGCAACCATTAACAAGTCCTGTTAATAATGCAGAATTTGTTATCCTAAACCAGCCAAAGCAACAACCATTTTAAAAAAAGAAAAAGTTCACAGGCATTTAAAGAGTCATTGCTCACTGCGATCACTATACAGTATTTTAAAGCTAGGTGCCCTGTAAGTTGTGTTGGACTTCATACGCCAATTTGCAAAGAATAACATCCTGAAGAAAATGGAACCAGTCCAACAAAAAGGTTGCATTATTGCAATACATAAGGTGTTGTTATTGCTGAAGATTTTAACTGACTGGAAACAATAATGTGTATTAATGTGTGAATTTGCAGCATAAAAACAAGTTGCCACAAAAAAGTTGCAGTGGAAAAAGACACAACAAAAAGAGTTCATAGACTTCAATGTACTATATATCGAAAAAGCCGCAGCAAAAAAATCCATGAATTTTTACCAATTTTTACTCACCAGTGAAGGGAATAAGGGACTGATTTGCTCATCATTAACAATGTTTTTCTGTAAATGGTTGTACTGGTATTTTTTAGGCTTTCCTTGGTACAGTAAAGCTTAAATGTTAGTGCTTTGTACAGAGAAATGTAGAACCTTTTATGGTAAAAAATGAATATACCTGAAAAGTTTGGCCTTTTATTAGGATTCTGATTCCAACATCTCTGCATCAGATTAATCATCTGTTGGCATTCCACTGGCCGTTCTTCAGAAATATCATGGATAGGTGGGCGCTTTCCCGCTGCAACCTTAACAATAATGTTCAACATACTGGCACCTAAAATACATTTCAGATTGATTTGAGAAAATGTATTAGGACTATCATGAGAAAAGAAAATGTATACAACAATATCCATTGTAAACTTGCTACTACTGATATTTTCCAACCTCAAAATTGCAAATGCTTGCAGGGGTACGTCTGGGCAGTAGATTACCCACACTAAATATAAAATTACCATCAAAAATGTAACATATTCCTTCCTTAGCAAGTATCATAATGTGTCTAAGCATATATAAGTTACTCCACCTGGTCTCCACTTTAAGGGGCTTTTATGTAAAGCTGGTCAATTGCGTAAAAGTTTGGGAGTTATTTATTAAAATCCAAATGCCAAAAAATTTGAAAAATCCAAGTTTTTTTTACTTTAAAATCTGATTTTTTAGTGGGAAAAAAAACCCCTACGTTTTCAGGATTTATTATACCACGAGGAGAGAAAAAAGTCAGAATCCAAAAATCCAGCTCCATCTCAGACCTGCCGAGGTTGTATAACAGTCAATGGGAGAAATCCTGAAGAAACAGTATGCTGATCTGTGCTGGTTTTCAATAATCTGAAGATGTCGTGGTTTTCGGGCAAAAATCCAGGAAAAAATGAGTTTTCGGGCTGAAAATCTGAAAAATTCATACGATTCTAAATTTTCCCGCACAGGAAATTTTTAGGAGAATGTATTGAAAATTAAGGGGTAATAACCTGAGCAGATTTGGTCAGAGTAGATTTCAGAAAATAATTAGATATTTTTGGATTTTGATAAATAACCACCATCGTGTATAATATATGACACATTTGTTAACTCCTTCATTTTCCTCATGAAAAATGTCATCTTCGTGGTCATGGACTGTTTCTATAACAGGTAAAAGATATTCACCATAAAATTTACTTTTACACCACACCAGACTAACGCATAAAATCGTACTAATGTTGGTGCAACCTATTTTTCTTATTTGGACAAATTCATCTGGCAGTAAAGAAATACAGGAGTGGAAATCGGTGTACAATGCAGTGTTAAAAAAAACTACACTTTTTACATTCTTTTACACTTTATAACTACAAGTGATTACATAATGACGCCAATGAGGAATATAATGTATGGAATTTATAAGAAAAATTAGCACAAAAACTAGCATTTTGCAATGTAATATGTGTTATATAGTTATTAAGATGCAAACTTAAACTGAGCATATCATATTTTTTACACAAAGCAGCTTTATTGCATACACTGATCAATGATAAAAACTAAAACATTTCAGCTGAACACTTTTGTGAGTTTTCAAAACCTGTATTAAATTAATGAAAAGGAAAAACTGTTCCACAAAGAAAAAAAAATGTTTATGCATATTTCCCATTAATTACTGTTAATACCTCCCTAAGTTTGGGCCTGATTTACTAATATAAGAGCTAATTTGCCCCAGTGCAGTTGCCCATAGCAACCAGATCAGATTTTTGCTTTTATTTTCTAACTGCAAGTATATTAAACAAAACAAATTGCTGAATGCCTGACATAGGCACTGGAGTAATTTATTCCTTAAAGGAAAACTATACTCCCAAAATGAATACTTGAGCAACAGATTACAGTATATCAAATTAAGTGGCATATTAAAGAATATTATCAAACTGGTATATATATTTAAGTAAATCTTGCCCTTTTACATCTCTTGTCTTGAACCACCATTGCATGATGGTCTGAGTGCTGCCTCAGAGATCACCTGATCAGAAATACTAAAACTCTAACTGTAACAGGAAGAAGTGTAGAAGCAAAAGACAGAACTCTGTTTGTTAATTGGCTCATGTGACCTAACATGTATGGTTTGCTTGGTTTGTTTGTGTGCACCGTGAATCCTACGATCCCAGGGGGCGGCCCTTATTTTTTGAAAAGCCAATTTTCTATTTATGATTTATGATTATGATTTATGAGCTGTTTTATGCAATATATTTTTATAGAGACCTACCTTGTTTGAGGGGTATAGTTTTCCTTTTAAGGCCAAAATGTAGCTGCAAATATAACAAAATATTATAGTTACCTGCATAAGGTTTTTTCTGGGTCAGTAGTTCCCAGATAACAATGGCGTAGCTAAAAAAAAGTAGAGAAAAAAGGAAAAGAGGTAAATTATTCTTTCCATCAAGTATTTCTCTTTTCAGTACCTTTGACATGTTCATCTTTACAAGTTAGTCAAGGAGGTTAAACAATGAAGAAACTGAAAAACCTATGAAAATTAAAAGACTTGGAAGGCCCTGCTTAGAGTAGACTTTTATTATCAGTATATAATGATTTTCACATTTCATCAGGTTCAGATATACACTAACATTGTCAGGATATCTGGTTAATATTCCATCAGGACTGCTCATTTAGGGGACTAGTCTTAAAAGCTATTCTTCTATGTACAAAAATAATTTCAAGAACATGGTCTGTAGAGAATCGAATAGCAGAACTGACATTTAAAAAAAAAAGAAATGTTAATATTGGATGAGCCAAATTATATCTGTCTGGCATCAAATTACGTTTCTCTTTATTAATAAAAACTGCCATTTAAAAAATTTCCCATAATTCCTTGTAAAATAAAGAATGTTGATGCTTTCAAATGAATACAAGTTCCTCTGAGCATACAAGTGTCTACAAGCTATTAAATCCTTGTGCAAAAGGAAATCTTTGCGGAGATAAAAACGTTAGAGTGTTTTCTTTGGTATAGTACTGTGATTTAGAGATATTGTACAGGCCAGAGGGGATGAGCTAAATTATTTTTTGAGATAAAAGCTAAAAGCGCAGTATGACAAGGGATCCGAATAACCAGCAGCCACATTATACTGGTCTAGGTCAGAGATGTGCAGAATCACATGTAGCTGCGTTTAGGTGAGAAGGAATGAATTAAAGCAGGAGATGGCCAGGCCCAGGGGCGGAGTAAGAGAGGGATGTGATGTCAGGGGAAGAAGCAGTTCACTTCCTTATCTTCTGAGCAGGTAGAAACATCCCACCCACCATCCCCCATTTTGCAAATTTTGTGAAATGTCAGTAAAATTTCTACTTTAAGTTCTCATATGATCTATTAATAACTGATATTGATGTTTTCATGAAAGCGCTGTTATATTGTGGTTTCTGTATCTTTCTGCTTTATAATTGTGAGAGTCTATTGTATTTATTTATGTTAAATGAATGTGAATCGCTTGATCCAGGGAATGTTTCTGATCGCCATTGGGGTAAGGAAGGATTTTTTTCCCTCTTGAAGCATAATTGGCACTGGATCAGAACAGTGCACATATGATATTATATTTTAAGTTTTATTTGTCACAGCAGCGGTAGGACCTTGCCAGAGTACTGCACAGGTAAGTTTAGAAGAGGTCCGGCAGCAGGGCTGCTGAACTTCTATCATGTTGGTGGCAGAGCATAGTAGTGATCTCTTGTTAAATTCTGGCTTTAGAAAATTGCCTTGGAATATAACAGTTTATCTGATTTTGGCCATACTGCTGGTGTGGGCATGTGTAGCACTTGAGGGGTAAACTGTTTTGATAGATCATCTTGATATCCTATTGAATTTCAGTTGTTTTGTCCAAACTGATAATCTTTTCTACAAACACCACCTTAACAACAAGGGGTATGGCAAATGGCTGAAAACACATCAGCCTAAGATTCACTTATCATCTGAGCAGAGCAATGTTTTCTGTCCATTTGTCCAAATCATGCAATATCTAACTATTAAACCACAGGACAATCCGATATCTGTGAGGTACACAGAATAGATCAAGGAAATAAAGGTGGAGTTACAATAAATACAATAAAATGTTTTTATAAACTATTGGTATTATGCTTTTCTTTGATTTTGCCTTTAATTAGGGAAAATAAATGCATTATGGTCTTTCTTGTGGATTTCACATTCACTGAAATCAAAATGTTACTTTGATCTTTCAATTTGTTTTAACTTTAAATGAGTCTTATTAGTTCCATTAGCGGTTAATGAAATGCAGCTTCATACAGAGTATTACCCATGCTTTACTGAGCAACTCAGCCATTAAGTTAAGTACATGCAAATAATAATAAGTAGATTAATGAAACAAGTGTCTGTGTTGCTGTACTCACAAATTGTATCAGTTATACATACAGGCATATTATATAGACAGGAGTTTAGGAAAACTTGTGGGTACAATTTGAAAAACTATTTTTATTTGTTCTCGTTGCAAATTTTGAACCTGAAACCTGAAATTCCCAAATGATCAGTAAATACAAAACTATTTCAACCAATATCTACTCTAACTAACCCCACCTATGCCCTATGGCCAGGGTAACCAAACCATTCTAAATTTTTAATGTTTTGGTTCCAAAATGTATTGTAGTTCAGTTGATTTGGATCTTGTTAAGCCTGTGGTAAGATGAACGTATTAATGTACATTGTTATTGTAAATAAGTGGTTTGTATCACACACAGTGCAAACACAGTAACTGCACATTGCTTAAGGCAACTACATGGTAAAGGTAAATGTTGAAATACTACCCATATTTTCTTCTTGCACTCTGGATAAAATGAAGATGTAGCGCCCCCTTTCTAGTACCTGGTAAGCAAACTTGACTTCTTTAATCATTGGTTGTCATATCTTTACAAGTGACCTTGCTGTTCTGTTTTTAAACTATTCATCACTTATTGTGCCTAGGTATATATTACAGTATATGCTGTTAAGAGAAAATCCTGGGGCCTCTAGACTTCTGGGTCCTCAGCAACTGCAAGCTCTGCTATGTGAGCAAGAAGTAGTTAGTCAATTATCCAGGCCAAGCTGGACAATATGGGGGTTCTTTACTAAGCTCTGAATACCCGAAATTCCCCTAAATCCCAAAAATTCGTGATTTTTTGTGTTATAATAGTCTAAAAAAAAAAATCACAAACTTTTTGGAATTTATTAAACCCCGAGGGCTAAAAAGCCCGAATATAAAAACACAGCATGTCGAACCTGTCGAGGTTTCATAAAAGTCAGTGGGAACAGCCCCATTGATTTTTGGTTGTGTCGAGGGTCTCTGGCAACTTCACAATGTTTTCTGAGCTTTCGGGTGAAAACGCTGAAAAATTCGGTGGGTAAAATTCACAAAAAAATCGTGAAAATCTGAGTTTTACCCGCAAAGCAATTTTTCGGGAAAATGCAATAATAAATAAGCATTAAAAGCCCGAGCAGAGTTTGTAGCAGCCGATATTGCGATAAATTTGGACCTTGAAAAATAACCCCCCTATAATTACTTGTAGCTTAAACCTTACCTGTAAACATCATATTTGGTTCCTGGAAGTCTACTGCTCTGCAGAAACATTTCTGGAGGAATGTAACTTAAGGTTCCTTTTATTGCGGATCTTTGGATATATTCATTTCTGGTTGAATTTTCTTTCCATTTGGAGAGCCCAAAGTCAGAAATCTGAAAAAGATAAAACCTGTTGTGAAAATATTTTATACAGATGTTATAATTCACAAGGCATGCTTAGATTTTAAACATACACAAGAGCAAATCTGTTGCCATTACTATTGTTGATATGTGTTATAGACAGTGTGGTAAGATAAACAAAACAAATACTATACAATTTTGAATGTTTGCTTTTCTATTTGGCTTATATTAGGGCAAAAGACCCACAATAGACTCTCTTCATCATCCTGACTACACATTTTCAGCAATTTTCAGGGTCAGCCCACTGTGCCAGTATGCTGTTATCTCCTGTGCCAGTCACAACTCCCACTGCATGTTATTGCAGTAACTTGAAGGCAGCACAGGGGTGTACAGGATGGCATTCTCCAGATGAATGTACAATCAGAACAACTGGCTACCAAGTGGCTCTGTTGGCCTAAAGTTCATTATAGTTACATATTATATAGTTGGGTTAAAAAAAGACCAAAGTCCATCAAATTTAACCCCTCCAAACAAACCCCAGTGTACATATATACACATATTTACACAGACCTATCTACACACTCAATATACATATCACTATCAACACTAAAGAGCAGTAGATCTTAGGATCACAATTGCTTTGGATTTTATGCTTGTTCAAGAAATCATCTAAGCCACTTTTAAAGGTATTAATAGAATCTTTTATCACAACATCACGGCAGAGCATAGCATAACTTCCATGCCCTCACCATGAAGAACCACCTACGCTGCTTCAAATAAAAGTTCAGTCCTCAAGCCTAAAGGGGTTGCTCTAGTGCATTGATCTTTTCTAATGCAAAAATCTGTCTATAATGTGCTCTAATGTGCTTGTCATCAGAGTCATCAGTTCTAACCTTAATAGTCTACCCTTATAGTTTTAAATCTTCCATCTCCTTTGCCAGTTTAGTTGCACAACTTTGCACTCTCTCCAACTCATTAATATCCTTCCTATGGAAAGGTACCCAAAATTACACTGCATGCTCCGGGCCTTACCAGGAACCTATAAAATTATGTTTTAATCCATCAAATAAATTCCCCTTTTAATGTAAAACAATACTTTATTTCATTTAGTAGCCAATGACTGACATTGCCTAGCGTTACACAGCTTGATATCCAAGAAAATTCCAAGATTTTTCTCAGTTAAGGATACCACCAACACACCATATAGAGAATATTCAAATTTTTTATGCTTTACATATTCTTTAATGCACATGTATCAGGTCCTGATTTGTGGGTACAGCATCTGATAAAGAAAACTATGGGACAAACATTTTTTTCAAGAAAGAGAAACAGCAGATTGTTTGAACAAATCCAGTGACAAAGTATATGGCATGCAGAGACCCCCAAAATATCACATTATGTGACTAGTGATGGGCGAATAAATTTGGCAGACACTAATTTGCTGTGAATTTCCACGTTTTGCCACAAGTGAAATAATTTGTGATACCGCGGCGACAATTCGCAGATGATAAATCCACAACGTAAAAAAAACAACCAGCACATTCATAAAAATTGTCATGCTTCAAAATTATTCGGATGCCCATTGACTTTGATGAACTAAATAGTCACGCGTATAAAAATTGTCGCTCGCATCAAAATTACTATATGTGACATGTCCAAATCCCAAATGAAAATAATACATATTTGTTTTCAAGGCTGGAACTTTAATGCCAATACACTGTTGGGTTTTTTTATGTCATAAAAACATATACCAGCAGAGATAACCCAAGAAGAAACTGCAGCAAAATCTTTTTTTCACCACAAAAAACTGCCCTTAGACAAAAGTCACTGTGGAAAAATCGCTCATATATTCTGCACAAAAACAGTTGCCATGAGTGGCAGTCTATTCTGCAGGCACAAACTAGGGATGTCTTCACTTTAAAGTTGCTGGAAAAATAGACACTAGTAAAGAATGAATACACTAAGGGGCAAATTCATCAAGGGTCGAATATCGAGGGTTAATTAACCCTCGATATTCGACTGGGAATGAAAATCCTTCGACTTCGAATATCGAAGTCGAAGGATTTTGCGCAAATCCTTCGAATCGAACGATTCGAAGGATTTTAATCCAACGATCGAAGGATTATACTTCCCCATAGGCTAACATTGGGTTCGGTAGCTTTTAGGTGGCAAACTAGGGGGTCGAAGTTTTTTCTTAAAGAGACAGTACTTCGACTATCGAATGGTCGAATAGTCGAATGATTTTTAGTTCGAATCATTCGATTCGAAGTCGTAGTCGAAGGTCGAAGTAGCCCATTTGATGGTCGAAGTAGCCAAAAAACACTTCGAAATTCAAAGTTTATTTACTTCGAATCATTCACTTGAAGTTAATGAATTGGCCCCTTAGTATAAAAGCAAAACCAATGTCACTAGGCATTTTAGTGAATGCAACAACAGCAATCTAAAATTCTTTTCTGTACAAGGGATTGAACAAATTAGGACTGGAATTTGAGGAGGGGATGTTCTAGCGAATCTGCATAAGAGAGAAGTCTATTGGATTTTTTATTTGCAACCAGGTTGCCACTAGGCTTAAATTTTATTTTTGATGTTACGTGCTATGTATAAATATACTCATTATCTATTCATTTAAAGACATTGTAATTTATATTATACTTGTGCCCTGCAATATGGATTATAAAGTGGATAATGTACCCCCTACTGTAATTTATAAAGATATTACGTCACCGAGGAGTTATGTGACCATATAAAAGCAAGAGGTCCAAGGCCGAGTGCTTTTATACAGGTCACATAACTCCGAATTGACTTCTGATATCTTTATAAATTTCAGTAGGGGGTACATTATGCATTATAATCTACATTTTGTGTGAAATGTTGGGAGGTGGGTCAGCGTACAATTCTGGTTGCTGGTGTCCAAATCGGGTGCACCAGCGTCCAATTCGGGCCCGCCAGCGTTCAATTGAAAAGCGGCGACGTTGTGACTTCATCATCATCATCATCATCATTTATTTATATAGCGCTGTCAAGATACGCAGTGCTTATATGATATACTTCAGTTTATGTAATGAATATAGTACCCCCTCTATATATATATATATATATATATATATATATATATATATATATATATATATATATATATATATATATATATATATATATATATATATATATATATATATATATATATATATATATATATACATATACAAACAGCAAAAAGGGTCCGCACTCTCAGGTCTTAAAAATGTAAAAAAGTTTTATTGTTAATGCCAGACTAACGTTTCGGCCTCCTCCGAGGCCTTTCTCAAAGTGTCTAGTGGATTACATGAATGCCTTAAATACAAGAGTTGGCGGGAACATAGACAAATTGGAACTGACGTATTATTGCATCATTGAAACGTAGCAGCCATACAGATGCCTGCATATAAATGTGTTAAAAAAATGTGTTAAAAAAATACACAGTACATGCACAAAAATCATTTATACATACTCTCTACTTTTTAAACAATAAAACCAAAGTATTGCTAAAAACACAAACTAAAGTAACAGTTGCTAGTGTTCATTTCCTTATCTCAGAATAAAACAATGTTGCAAAAATGTTACACAAGATGCGTCAAAAATTGAGTTAAGGTGACAGGCCTGCTCTGGAGTTCTGTCCATCTATATATTCTTTCCTCACTATATATATATATCTATATATATATATAAGGATATTATAAGTTACCGAGGAGTTTCATGACCATATAAAACACGAGGCTGAAGGCCAAGTGGTTTTATACAGGTCACGGAACTCCGAGGTAACTTCTAATATCCTCATATTTTTCAACTAGGGGTACTTTATTTATTATAATACACAAATTTCAGACAGAAATGACATCAGAATTCACCGTTTATAACTGATGACATCAGAACTCACCGTTTATAAGGATATAATTTACAAGATATTGATAGCTTTTGTGTATTATATAGTGAATAAAGTACCCCCTCTTGTAAAATATAAGGATATTATAAGTTACCGAGGAGTTTCATGACCATATAAAAACACGAGGCCGAAGACCGAGTGTTTTTATACAGGTCATGGAACTCCGAGGTAACTTCTAATATCCTCATATTTTACAACTGGGGGTACTTTATTTATTATAATACACAAGTTTCAGTGAGTCATGTGACAGAAAGGACATCAGAACTCACCGTTTATAACTGATGACATCAGAACTCACCGTTTATAAGGATATAATTTACAGGATATTCATGGCTTTTGTGTATTATATATTATATAAATACTAAGTGTTTCTAAGTGTATGAGCTAATGGCCCAGGTTTTAATTGATAGTATATAGAACATATGGGTTAGAAAATGATTGGGAGGGTCTACTAAAGATGGTATTTAAGCATTTGAAAGGATGTGATTTATCAGAAATTGCTAAAAGTGAAAGTGCTAGGTAAGCATGAAACGTGTTAGGCCATGTGGGGACTTTTGATACTTTTTAATATGGATTAATAAACAATATTTTTATTACAATTAGCATGTTTTTGGGATTCTTTGGAATTTTTACAAACTAGGGATGCACTGAATCCACTATTTTGGATTCGGCCGAACCCCCTTATCTTCGCAAAAGATTTGGCCAAATACCGAACCGAATTCTAATTTGCATATGCAAATTAGGGGTGGGAAGAGGTAAACATTTTTATTGACTTCCTTGTTTTGTGACCAAAAAGTCACGCAATTTCCCTCCCGGCCCTAATTTGCATATGCAAATTAGGATTCAGCTTCAGTGCATCCCTAGCACAAACACTGACTTTGAATATCACATGCCACAAAGCAAAGCCAATCATTCCAACTATATGTTTGGATGAAAACGTTTTTCAAAACAGCATCATTGATCTCTCCACCCTCTCTGATGCAGTTGCATATATTACTGATACATATTTTATATATATATATATATATATATATATATATATATATATATATATATATATATATATATATATATATATACTATATATATGTATATATATATATATATATATATATATATATATATATATATATATATATATATATATATATATATATATACATAGTCCATGAACGTTCAGCACACCATGACGGAAATAATGACCCAGGTGCTACTCTCATTAGCAGTATACAAAAAACAAAAAAGTGAGGTGCACACCAGGAACGTTTCTTAAATGGTTAAAAAAGTTAAATTTTATTTAATGCATTTAAAAAAAGGGAGGTCAACGTTTCGGTCTGTGTCTAAGACCTTTCTCAAGACCATACATGCAGCGATAAAAACGTTCAATCAATAAATAGCTAAAACCATTTGCACTCACCCAACCACGTGCTGCCACATACCCCATGTGATTAAAAAATCACTCCCCTCCCTCGGGGGGGTCAGATAACCACATGAAATCTATCAATGGACAAAATTGAAACATACACCGTCCTTATTACAGAAGCAATTAAGTAACCTGTTCCTATATTAAACATTGTAGCCAATTCTCAAATAATGTTTCACATGTCAAAACTAGAACATAATTTAGATAAATACAAAAAACAAAATTTAGATAAATGCAGAAAACACATACAGCATCCTAACAATAGCCCTTCAGCGTTGTTCCAAGAAACATAGAAGGGAACAGTGCTCGTTTAACCCTGCTGGTGCCAGGGTGTTCAACTTTCTAATCCAGAACACTTCCCTCTGTAGTAGGATTTTTGACCTGTCACCCCCTCTCCTAGGAGGGGGGATATGGTCAATGGCTATATAACGAAACGTGGGCAACCTATGTCCGACCGCCAAAAAATGGTTCGCCACCGGTTTATTTGTATAGCCATCACAAAACGCGGTTCTAATGGCTGAGCGATGTCCATCCATGCGTAGACGTAGTGTCTGATCGGTTTTCCCGACATAAGACAGTCCGCATGGGCATGTTATTAGGTATATTATATGAGTGGTTGTACAAGTTATGTGATGTTTAATCAAAAATCGTTTACCTGTTTGTGGATGCAAAAAACTGTTGCCCGGTGTCATAGATCTGCAAGAGGTACAATTCGGACACCTAAAGCACCCCGGTAGGTCATTGCGTAACCAGGTGTTTTGTCCCTTTTGATAGCAACCTACGGGATCTGTCTTAACCAGAAGATCTTTAAGGTTTGTGCCACGTCGATAACAGGTCATCAGGTCCTTTGGAACTACACTCTTCAAACCCGCATCTGCCTGAATAATACTCCAGTGTTTACTTACCAAATTCTTGGTTTTATGGGACCCGGTAGTGTATTTAGTACTGTAAATAAATTTAGGGGGAGTATTTGTCTGTGCTCGTGGTGTGCTTACCCGCTGCCTGGCTAGTATCAGTGCCTGCTCCAGAACAGGCGCTGGATAGCCACGGTCAAGAAACCGAGACCTCATGCTGCTTAATTGTTGTTCAGCCACCTCTGAATTTGAATTATTCCGAAGCACCCTACAAAATTGTGAAATAGGCAATGATTTTTTCATAGGGTCTGGGTGACAACTATTGAAATGGAGCAGGACATTTTTATCAGTGGACTTACGAAATAGCGTGTATTCAATATGGTCTTCCTGTTTCCAAATTTCAATATCTAGAAAATGTATTGACTCGGGATGTATCTCATGGGTAAATTTTACAGGACTGTCTAACGCATTCAATTGACTGACCATCGATTGAAACTCATCCTCCGTGCCACTCCAGACAATGATGACATCATCAATGTAGCGACGGAAGAAGAGAATCCGGTCCCCATAGTTAGGTACAATATAGTGTTGCTCGAATTGATGCATAAACAGATTGGCGTATGAGGGCGCCATGGCCGCCCTCATCGCCGTGCCAGACACCTGCAAAAAGAAATCAGACTGAAAACGAAAATAATTCATAGTCAGTGCTAGTCTTAGCAGCTCCAGTATAAATGGGATAGGAGGGCCCACATAATTTTCATGTTCCTCTAATGAACGCCTCACAGCTTCAATCCCAGCCGCATGTGGAATACAGGTGTAAAGGCTAACTACATCTAGACTGGCCAGCCAGCACTTTTTTCCGACAGGAATCACCAAAGATCTCAGACATTCAAGTAAATGGGGGGTGTCTCTCAAGTATGTAGGGGTATTTTGTACCACAGGCTGTAATATAACATCCAGATATATACCGATTGGGTGTAGTAAGGACCCCCTACTCGAGACAATCGGGCGGCCAGGGGGCTTAATCAGGCTTTTGTGAACCTTTGGTAAAGTATACAATATAGGACAAATAGGGAATTCCTGTTCTAGTTTTGACATGTGAAACATTATTTGAGAATTGGCTACAATGTTTAATATAGGAACAGGTTACTTAATTGCTTCTGTAATAAGGACGGTGTATGTTTCAATTTTGTCCATTGATAGATTTCATGTGGTTATCTGACCCCCCCGAGGGAGGGGAGTGATTTTTTAATCACATGGGATTTTTTAATCACATGGGGTATGTGGCAGCACGTGGTTGGGTGAGTGCAAATGGTTTTAGCTATTTATTGATTGAACGTTTTTATCGCTGCATGTATGGTCTTGAGAAAGGTCTTAGACACAGACCGAAACGTTGACCTCCCTTTTTTTAAATGCATTAAATAAAATTTAACTTTTTTAACCATTTAAGAAACGTTCCTGGTGTGCACCTCACTTTTTTTTTTTTTTTTTTTTTTTTTTATATATATATATATATATATATAATATGTGTATATGCATGAATGAAAAATAAGATCCCCCAATAAATAATTGTATGCAGATCCAACTCCAGCAACTGGACTAATGACATTGGGCATATAGTATGGAAAAATACCTGTCTTCTACTGACTTTCCCCACTCCCCACTCACATGTAGAGGAAAGGAAAACCAGTACTGTTACAAAGGGGCAATGCTAGCCTAGCCTCTGGCTTGTAGACATCCCGGAAGTCTCAAGGCAACCCATAGCCAGTAGTCTAGTTTAATGTTAAGAAGCACAGTACCACTTGTTAGTTACTAATGAGACCATTTTACTGCTGTTTTTCCATATGACTAAATATTTGTGATTACCAGTAGAATTAAATGTACTGAAAATTAAAAGGACAGCAATGTACTGTAAAATATGTAACATGATTGACAAATAAAGTCATTATAACTGGCTGACGGTATATAAAACTGAGTGTGCTACTGGGTGTTTGATTGATTATGTTCATCATTAGGATGCAAGTAGTTTATGGTGGCTATTATTTATACACCCTGCTGTGTTTTGGATCGGTGTAACTTCTAAACTGACAGTGTAGCTCCATTTCCAGCTGTGGCCTACTACTGGAAAACTTTGCAATAGACAGCAATGTCCTGGTCTTTTCTTTAAAAAAAAAAAATGCTTTTTAATAAGTAGTGAAATCTAATTTCTGACAGTGTATACAATACAACTCTATTGTGAACATATTTTTATTGAATAGTCATATCCTATGTTAGTTACTTTATACTTGAACTGTTAAGTATGCAAATGTTTTCATGCAATAAAAACATCAAAATATCAGCAGTTTTCAATGTAGTATATTAACCTTCCATCTGTCTTTTATATTTATCATTTGTAATTCCTGGAAAATAATGTCTTCTTCAATCATGCTGATTTCATGCTGGCCCAAATCTCAACTCTAATTAACCCTCGAAGTAGTATAGTGACAGGATGTACTAATTGATTCAGTAACATAACTGTAATCATCATCAAGCTCACTCTCCCATGCATATAAATGAACTCTAAAAGCCCATGATAGTGAATAAAGCATCCCACTATTTCACATTTAAACATTAATTGACATAGCAAAATCATGCTATAATGAACTGCAAACAATATTAGCCCACTGCATACAATTTCCAAAAGACCAGTCAACAAGCACATATCAGCATTATTTCATTGTATGTATAAAAATGGAACGGTATGCTATTCAATTTAAATCTGTAAATGAAGAAAAATAAGCTGGAATCACCAGAGAAAAAAAATCTTTAATAAATTTGCAGTTATAGATTTGCAAAACGCCAATTGGTCTGTGAAGATTCTTATTCATCCAAGCCATGGTATATCTATAGTAATAAGTCAAATCAACTGGACTTGCTGTAGTTTTTTGCTCTTGAAGACATTTCACTAGTAGTGATGGGCGAAAAAATTTGGCAGGTGCAAATTCCCACGTTTCGCTGACGGCGAATAAATCCGCGAAACTGCCGCAATGATTTTCACCAAATTTCACTAGAAATTCGCAAATTTTGAATCTAAGTGAAATGAGACAAATTCACCCATCACTGTTCACTTGTTATCTGACTGGCTTTCTCAGTTCAGTCTTGTACAAGTTTTCTCCCCAAAATGAGTTCCAGTGTGTCTGTGAAGGTTCTCATTCATCTCATTCATAGACATATTCAACTCATTTTGGGGAGAAAAAAACCTCAAACTTACGGGACTGAATTGAGAAAGCCAGTCGAATAACTAGTGATCCATCTTCAAGAGCAAAAAAAATACAGTTGATCCAGTTGATTTTACATATTACTATATATACACGCTCCAATTCTTATTTCAAATCTGTGTCAGTTAGAGGATCATATTTATTACTATTGATCAGCTGTAGAAAGAATCATGACTATCACCCTGGCTTTTGGAACAAAATAACCTGTACAAAACTAGCTATGTAGAGATTAATGTTAGTCTATGCTTGCAGAATATTGCAATGGCAGTTACAGAATATAGAGGGATGCACAATTAGTATTCAGTGTTTTTGATCAATGAAAGAGATAAAGAACAAAGTGCATTTTAGGCCCTCTGGAAATATCTATCATCTAATACAGTGCTGTCCCACTGGGGGCCCACGACCCCCCTTGTGTGGCCCCCACATGAAAGTCTGCCTGCTATGACTGCTTACTTTGCGTAAGATTTAAAAGGTATCAAAATTGAGATTAACTGGTCCCTGCATTGTTTACACCTCAAATTACACCTGTAATCCATTTGTATTGTTCACACCTGTAATACATCTATTGTTCACAACATTAAAGACCTGTACTGTTCACACCCAAACTGAAAGTGCCCACATTGTTCAACTGTTCACACCTCATACAAATGTTGGAGGGGCACTAACATTGCGTCACTGTATGTAGCACAGTATGAACTGTTCATCTTAGAGCAGTCATGATAGGTCTCCTACTGTATTCTGCCTTCCCTATGCTCTCTGTATGTGTCATACTCTGCCTTCCCTATGCTCTCTGTGTGTGCTGTACTCTGCCTGCCCTTTGTTCTTTGTGTGTACAATACTCTGCTTGCCCTACGCTCTCTGTGTGCACCATACTCTACCTGCTCTTTGCTCCTTGTGTGTGCCATATTCTGTCTACCCTATGCTTCCTGTGTGCACCATACTCTACCTGCTCTTTGCTCCTTGTGTGTGCCATATTCTGCCTGCCATATGCTCCCTGTGTGTGCCATAATCGAGCTGCCCAATGTTCCTAGTGTGTGCCATTCTTTGCCTGCCCTATGTTCCTTGTGTGTTCCATACTCTGCTTGCCCTATGCTCCCTGTGTGTGCCATACTCTGCCTGACCTATTCTCCATGTGTGTGCCATACTCTGCCTGCCCTATGATCCCTTTGTTTGTGCCATACTTCGCATGCCCTATGCAGCCTGTAGGTCATGAGCCTGGTAGGGTTAGTTCTTCGGGTTTGTTAGCATTTGGAAATTGATGTTAGGGGCCCCTGAGGTGTTGAATCGTGTGCTGGGAGGGATGTGTTATCGACAGGGGAGGAGGAAGCATATGGATTTAAGGGTATGTTTTAATATAATTTACATTTTTCACATATGAGTGATGATTGATATCCCTGCAGTGAGCACCAACCATTTGTTTTTCTGGTGTGCTACCACCATTAATGTAAGAAGATATAAAAAGATACTTCTCTGCACCCCATACCCACCACTTTATACTAATGGTGGTCCTATGCTTTTAAATATGGGCATTGGTTTGAGCAATCTATCTCTTAAAAGCCCTTGCTGGCGGGGGAGAATTTAGCCTTCAGATTGAAACCAATGCACAACACACATTGTGTACAGGTAATGCTATTATGCAGAGAAGTATCTTTTTATATTGTGACCTGAGTTAAGTAAGTTAGGGACCGCCATATGGGGTTTACCTTGACGTGGTATGGTGGCTTTTCAACTTTATGATCATAACTTTGTAACTAAAAACCCCTGTTTTATAAACATATGCATTTGCATTAATATTGAATTACTTATGAGACAGGGGCCCAGGGAAGTGCATTGTAAGTAGCACTTCCATTATACTTAAATATATTTTGTATTAGCCTTAAGAGTGCTTCCACCGCCCCCCCTAGATTTTCATGAGGTAATTAGTCAAATATTTAAAAAGTCATTTAGTGTTGAAAGTATTATAATATGTGATTATGGAAGTCACTACAAAGCAATGCACACAGCAAATGTCTCTTTGATATTCAAATTGAACTAAATATATTCATACTGACTGTTCAGTTCTCAAAAACAGAAATGTGCAGAAAATTTCAGAAAATGTTGTTGCGTTATATTCATTGAATTCTTAAAGTTTACAAAAATTATTGTGGACGCACATTTACTGTACTTTCTAAAACTCAAATAATTATTAATCATTAGCTACTGTAGTGCTTTTTCTACCAGTGTTCCTCTAAATCCTTTAAATGAATTCTGTCATGGGAAAACGTGTTTTTTACAAAATGCATTAATTAATAGAGTTCCTCCAGCAGAATCCTGCATTGAAATACAGTATGTTTTTCAAAAGAGCAAACAGATTTTGAAATCTTACATGTGGCTATACAGTACATGTTGCTAGTTTCCCAGGTGCCCTCAGTCATTTGACTTGTGCTCTGATAAACTTCAGTCACTTTTTGCTGCTGCACTGCAAGTCGGGTGATATCACCCCCTTCACTTTCCCCTACCATTCTGTCAACAGAACAATGGGAAAGTAAGAAGATAACAGCTCCTTGGTACCCGCATTACTAAAAATTCTCCCACCTAGTGGTACATATGAGAAGGTCACTCAATAGTAAAAATCCATGTCTTGTTAAAGGAGAACTAAAGCTTAACTAAAGAAGTAGCTAGTATTGTTCTTTATGTTTTGGGCTTCTGTACCAGTCCAAGGCAACCACAGCCCTTTAGCAGTAAAGATCTATGTCTCCCAAGATGCCCCAGTAGCTCCCCATCTTCTTTTCTGCTGATTCACTGCACATGCTCTGTGCTGCTGTCACTTACTGAGCTTAGGGACCAACTCACAATATACAGTACATGTAGAATATAAACGTCACAATATAAGGCTGATTAGTAATCAATACAGATAATTACTACATGGCAGCACAGAAACCTGTGCAACTAGTGTCAGAATTTAATAATCAGTCTGGTAGCATCAGCTTATCTTACAGGTCAACCTCATTTTCTGCTGATAACTTGCAACAACCCCTAAGCTTAGCTTCTCAACAGCTGCTCAGAGCCCACTGAGCATGTTAGTGTTGCAGACACTTTCCAAGATGGTAACCCCCTGTGAAAAGTTTGAAGTCCTGGATCATTGCTGCTATTGAGAAGCTGAAACTTTAGGCTGATGCAATAAGTTCGGTATTTAAAATATGCCATTTTTAGTCATATTCATTTTTAGGTTTTAGTCCGGCTTTAAACTAAGACATGACACCTTTTGTTATTGAGTAGGAGAAACAATAGCTTATCTGAAAGCAGTTCCATCATGAAGTGCTAACTCTTTCTGAAAGTGCAGAAATAGGCACAATGACATGAGATAGCTGCCGACACACCAATATTACAACTAAAAAATACATTATTGGTTCAAGAACAATATTTTAAATTGTAGAATGAATTACCTGCAGTGTACACATGTAATAACCATAAAATAAAAATCCCGACTGAATCCCTTTAAGTAACATTATGTAATGGTATGAAACATGTACTGTCATTGAATAATCCCTAAAACCTACCTTCACATGCAAATGGCTATCCAGAAGAATATTCCCTGGTTTTAGATCCAAATGAAGAAGTGGAGGTTTCATGCTATGCAGAAAATTCATACCTAGCCCTATTTCATGAATAAAACGGAATTTCAGCTGCCAGCTGAGTGCATGAGTTGGAAGCATTTTCTCAAGTGATCCATTTTCCATGAATTCCATTACTATTCCAATAGGATTGCTGCAAATTCCATAAATCTGAACGATATAATTGAACTTAATCTTCTCCATCTTGGATGCCTCCTCAATTAAGTTGTTGTAATTTGTGCTGCAAATACATACAAAAAAAACAAGAGATTTTAGTTTTTGTTTACTTAACTTAATATTAAATTATTGCAATATAGATTGTACAAATCCATTTTGTAATGAATAGTGATGGTGAATAAATTTGCCAGGTGTGGAGTAGTAGCGAATTTCCGTGTTTTGCCACCATCGAATAAATTCGCAAAACTGCTGAGAAAATTCATTGTGAACAATCCACCGCATCGGAAAAATGTGGGCGTGCGTCAGAATAGTCGCGCGCATTAACATTGTCGCACATCAAAATTATTCGGACGCCTAATGACTTTAATGCATTTGGCCAAAATAGGCAAGTGTCAAAATAATTTTGATGCCCATTGACTTCAATGCGTTTCGCAAATTTCACGATTCAATGCATTTCGCCCATCACTAGTAATGAACTTTCGAAAAATCAATACATTTGTATGTATAATTTTACCTTACAAAATATAACCTGCTCTTTAAAATGTGTTATCAAACATCCTGCTATACTTATCTTCTGTAGCATACCAGTGTATTTCAAATATTATACATTTGTATGGAGTATTTAGGGTTAATCATCTCATGTTACACCTCTGTTTAAGCCAACTGCCTCAATAATTATTAGTATTTTTAGTAATGATTGTATTTTGGGGCAATTGAAAAACACCATCGACTTTCTATTTACCTTCTCCTGAGTTCCAGCAATAATTCTGGTAAAGTCCATCCCTACTAGAAGTTATCCCGGTTTACTCAGTAACCAAATTCTACCTTCTTGCATCCGATCCCTGGCCCCATCAAATAATCCCTGACTCTCCAATGCTTTTTTGCTTACTAAACCATTCTGAAGCACTGAGCATCACAACAGCAGGTAAAAAAATGCAGTGATCCTTATGTAATCCAATGTCTTGACAACTGAACACCCTACTAATAAATAGACCCCTCTGACTACATCTCCCTGCAATGAATTTACTGGTACAGCCTATTTGATCAGCTGTCCTTGCCAGGTAAAAAAAGTGTCTGTATTTGGTTTACATAATCTGCTTTATCTTAATCCCACTTAATTATACAGTATCTCCCATTTATTTTACAGATTCCAAAATGTTTGCCTGCATATCTCACAAAACAATGCCATGTTTCCTCATATACAGATTATAAGAAGCAGGAGTATAGTCTTCCTACAATCCTCACTGCCAAAAACCAAAAACAATTGTCATACAGTTTTGTGCAGCAGCACCCCCTGGCCCTACTTTAGTACAGTTTGGTGCTATGTCCGGTGGAATTGGCACCCATCCAATTATTATAAGTAAAACAATAGACTGGCACAACAAGACAATGCCATGTGAATAAACTTATAATACACAAAAGCCATGACATCACTTATAAAAGCTGAGTAGTGATGTCATTTTTGTTACATGGCTCACTAAAACCTGTGTGTTATAATAAATAAAGTACCCTCTTTTGTAAATTATAAGGGCCAACAATCGTAACCCTCAGTACATGACACACCTTCATTTCTGTGAATTGTAAAGGTAAATTCAGGCAAATGCTTTAAACCTCCAAATGCCCTTTCCGCCATTGTCTCTTTGTAACTAAACGCCACTGCAAATATTGTGAGAGATTATGGTCTTCTAAATTCTCCTGCCATAGTCAGCAAGTGTTCCTATTGACGTGACATAAACTGTATATGGAAGCATTTGACAATTGCATTAGGCATTTCCCTAGGAGAATGATGATAGCTAGCGTGCCTCACCTTTTGCATGCCACAATGCTATTACACCTGTCTAAAAAGTCTAAATCCAGGTAAGAGTGGATGTAATATGTCAAACAGGAAATTCAGTATTAGCGACACGTTTGTTAAAAAAAAATAAAACAACAAGGATACAGATTATTAAAGCAATTATACATGGTTGTCTCAAGAGGTTAAGACATAATTAAAAACAAGAAACATCTTAAACTAATCAACTAGTCTAATCAGGGCTCTCTCCTCTCTATATGCTCAAGAGATTTTCAAGCAAATTCGTTTTTTCCAACAACACAATACAAGCATCTGTAAGGTTTCTTTTTAATAAGTATTCGTATGCTTTCTTGTATAAAGATAGCATTGTTTCACAGAAGATATGATTTTGGAATTCGATTTCACTTGTGAATTAATCTCATCATAGGTTAAAATACCTGGTTGGTATGTACAATTTAATTAACGCTTTTAGGACTTTTATGTGCCACGTGAAATCAGCCCAAATTTCCACCAACTGCAGTCTAGATGAGTCCTGTTAATATCCCCTGTACTTCAATTTTTCATATGAAAAGAGTGGGAAATTTAGGCTGGTGGGAATATAATTAATTATTATGCTTTAATTTATATAGTACAGGTTTAGGATCCGTTATTCGGAAACCCGTTATCCAAAAAAGTTCTGAATTACGGAAAGGCTGTCTCCCATATGCTCCATTTTATCCAATTAATCCACATTTTTAAAAACGATTTCCTATTTCTCTATAGTAATAAAACAGTACCTTGTACTTGATCCAAACTAAAATATAATTAACAATTATTGGAAGCAAAACCAGCCTATTGGGTTTATTTAATGTATACATGATATTCTAGTGAATTTAGTGGGTTATTTACTAAACCCCCGAATTTATCTGGTCAAAAAAATTTTTTTTTTTTTAAACTCTAATTTTTTGAGATTCATTAAAGTCTGATGCTGCAAAAAGTCTGAATCCGAAAATCTGCCATCTCAGACCTAAGGTTGTGTATTAGTCATTGTCAGTGGTCCAAAATACGACCATTTTGGGCAAAAATGTGAAATATTCGGGCTTTTCTGGAAAGAGTCCCAAAAAATCAAGCAATTCGGGGAAAAAACAGAAAAAAATACTATTCAGGGTTTTGCTTGATTTTTGATGTTTTTACCTGAACCGATTAAATCAAGTTTTTTTAATAATCAATATGGTATAATCGGTATCGGAGTTTGGTTGTGGTTTTATTATTTAAATAATGAGATAAATTCCGATTTTAGTAAATACACCCCTTAAAGTATGAAGAGTAAATTACAGAAAGAGCCGTTATCCAGAAAAAGACAGGTCCTGAACATTCTGGATAACAGATCCCATACCAGTACCAACATATTCTGTACTGATTTACGGAGTTTTTGCACTATTCACCTCGGTTCCTGTCCCAGTGAAGCTTACAAGTTCCTATAACATTCACACATAGGGGCAACTTTACTAAAGGGCGAAGTGGCTAACGATGGCGAAAATTTGCCAGCGTGACGTCATTTCGCCACTTTGCCTATTTACTAACGGTCACTGGTGTAATTATGCTCTCTGGCAAAAGAGTGTTACTACGCAAATTCACTTAGGGGCCGATTCACTAAGGGTCGAATTTCGAAGTTAAAAATACTTCGAAATTCGACCCTCGGATTGAAATCCTTCGACTTCGAATATCGAAGTCGAAGGATTTAGCGCTAATCCTGCGATCGATCGATCGAAGGATTTTCCGTTCGATCGAACGATTAAATCCTTCGAATCGAACGATTCGAAGGATTTTAATCCAACGATCGAAGGAAAATCCTTCGATCAAAAAATCACAGGCAAGCCTATGGGGACCTTCCCCATAGGCTAACATTGACTTCGGTAGCTTTTAGCTGCCGAAGTAGGGGGTCGAAGTTTTTTTTAAAGGGGAAGTACTTCGACTATCGAATGGTCGAATAGTCGAACGATTTTTCGTTCGATTCGTTCGATTTCGTTCGAATTCGAACGAATTTAACCAATTCGATGGTCGAAGTACCCAAAAAATACTTCGAAATTCGAAGTATTTTTCATTCGAATCCTTCACTCGAGCTTAGTGAATCAGCCCCCTAGTTTTTTTTTTACTGAATGAAAGAGTGTTACTACGCAAATTCACTTAGTTTTTTTTTTACTGAATGAAAGAGTGTTACTAGGCAAATTCATTTAGTTTTTTTTTTTTACTGAACGTTAGCTCTATCGCCAGATTTGCCTTCGCCACCTCAGACAAGGCGAAGTGCAATAGAGTCCCAAAAAACTCTGGAGTATTTTCATTTGTACAGGGTGATAGGCTGAAAAAGATCGTACATTTTTTTTGGTTACCCTCCTTCCCCCCTACAGTACATTTCCTAACATATGGCACATAAACTATACACTGGGCTCATGTGTAGGGCAATATAACAACTTTATTTTATTATATTAAGGTTCCCTGGGCTTGTGTAGTGTAATGTATTTGCTGCAACATATACGTTCATTGAAATGTAACTTCCTGCTGTATGCAAATTATCTGACACTATCGCAACTTCGCTATGCCTGCCGTAGTAACGCTAGCACAACTTCGCAAGTGTTCAGCGCCAGTGACGAAACTTCGCAACTAGCGTTGTCTGTGTAAAGTTGCGCTTGGCGCAACTTTACATGTGGAGAAGGCGGTGTGGAGAAGGCGGTGAAGACGTCGCTGGTGAATTTTCACCCGTTAGTGAATTTCCCTCATAGTTGGGCCAATTTTACAGAGGACAATTAACCATCCATGTTCCTGAAGATTTTCATTCATCTGTGTTACGAGACATACTGTATTATGTAGACAAGTCTGCAGCAACTGGACTTTCTGAGTTGTCTTGAAAACATTTCACACAGTGACATAACTAGATGTTATCGGACCCATAGCAAATTCAATTTATGGCCCCAAAACATTTGTCATTTTATTTATTCTACCAAGATATATTGAAACTGCTCATTAATCAGAGCTTTACTTGTCCCCCTGCACCCACAGGGTCTGCTTCCTCTGTAGTTACGCCCCTGATTTCCCAATTCACCTGTGCATCGCAGCGTGTACCCACGGGTTACCCACAAAAAATGGTAACATGTGGGTAGAAGATTCGGGTTTGGGTATAGAGGTGGTTCTGCGGGTTTGCGGGCCGAGGGTCGGGTTGTGGGTAGGGTCGCGGGTCTTCTCAATAGCGAGTTTTACTCCTTTTTTCTGGTCACGCCCACTTCTAATGATGTCACTTCCGCTTTACAATGACAGCACTTCCTGTTTCTTGTTGGTCACCGGATCGTGGATCGGGCTGCGGATAAGGTGCTTGCGGATTGGGATGGGTAGCGGGTCCAATGGGTAAGAATGTGGGTCTGGGTTGTGGGTCGGGTTCAGTTTTAACAAACTGGTTTCGCGCAGGACTCTAATCTGTGCGACTTCTTTGATCCAAAATCCAAGTAAGCACAAAGATAACCTACAAACATATTGTTCTGGCTTGAATTGAATTCAGGACCTGCTGCAAGCCAGTAATCCTGCGCCACCGTGTTGGCAAAACTGCTCTGTATTCTATTTTGAACACCTCATGGAAATAACTTTAGTTATTTGCATGATTTTATCTTAATATTGCATTAGAAAGTATGAGGTCTTGCTTATAAGAGGCTTAAAGTACTGACATCCAGAATATCAGTGTTGCTTTACATATGCCAAAAATGCATTAAAACGTATTTATAAAATGTCATACCATGCATACATAAGTCTGTTTATCTTTGGTATGTTGCTTTTTTATTTCATTGTACTAAATGCTGACATAGTGGGGCTTGCACCTTGCCTGCAGACAGCAGATAAAGTAATAGTGATGACTTTTTAAAATGATATAGGGCTTGTTGTATAATCTACTATAAAATAATATATTACGGAAATGCAAAAGCTAATCAAAATAACCGCAGTGCAGCATCCAAAACCTTCTGCATTCCTGTCATTGTTGAAACAGAAACAACCACTGCAACCAAACATATGGCATTGTGTGCACACAGGACTAGTGATGGGCGAATTTATTTGCCATTCGCGAATTTGCGCGATTTGCCGCCAGCGAATAAATTCGCAAAACGCCCGCAAAAATTCGCGGCAAAAATTCTCCGGCGTCAAAATTTTTTTTTCCGAAAAAACGGAAGCCGGCGTCAAAAAAAGGGCGCTGGCGTCAAAAACGAAACGCCACCGCCGTTTCGCGAATTTTTCGCCGTTTCGCGAATTTCGCCCGAAATTCGCTAATCACTACACAGGACATTGTGCTGTTACTTTATATGGTGAATTCTTCTTGCTACAGTCTTTATTATACACCCCTAGATAACACAATGTGAGAGAAACATTAGGGCTCTATATGCTATTCATTTTTATTACTGCATTTTGAAGGCATGTGTCATTAATGTATTGTTAATGCCTTGTGTGTCTCTTCAAAACAATCCTCACTATTGTGTTTATTTTTTTTATACAAGTTTTATTTAGGGGCAAAAAGTAAAGTAATTACTTGACAATATCAAATTAAAAAAAAAGAATGACTACTTTTTTCATATTAGTCATGTTAAAGAAGGACGAAACCCTAAAAATGAATATTTCTAGAAATGTCATATTTTATACTGAGCTTAAAGGAATTGTTCAGTGTAAAAATGAAAACTAATATATTGCACTGCTCTGCCCGTCTTTCTGGTTTTTGCGAATTCGCATTGTGAATACAATTTCGCTAATGAGACGGGAGTTTGCGCGAGTGCACCCAATGTGCGAGGTTGTTGTGCAAGAAAATATCGTTGACAGTAACTTAAATTTGCATTGTGTTCAATTCTGTTTGCACCACACTTATTCAGCTTAATAAATGTAACCATGCACAGGGCAAATATGTTCACTTTGCGAATCAATCTGCCTTGCGCAAAGTTTATAAATGACCCCCAATGTGTATCATTTCTACACTACTAAAGGGGTGGTTCACCTTCAAGTTAACTTTTAGTACACGATAGAGTGGTCAATTCTAAGCAACTTTTCAATTGGTCTTCATCATTTATTTTTGAAAGTTTTTGAATTAATTGCCTTCTTCTTCTGGCTTTCTCCAGTTTTCAAATGGGGATCACTGACCCCATGTAAACAACACATGCTCTGAACGACTACAAATATATTGTTACTGCTACTTTTTATTATTAATCTTTCTATTCACAGGCGGCGAAACGCAGAGATTCCATGCCTGGTGAATTTATTTGCCCATCACTACATGTAACATGCAAGTACATAAATGCATATGCAGGTGCAAAACATGTATGCAGCAATCTCTTAAAGGCATACCTCCCAAAATTTGAAATAATATTTGAAAACATTTGGAAGAGATACAAAAAGTTTTGGCCCTACCCATTAAATGGGCACACTCCCTAAATAACACATAAAATCTTCACAGTCTTAAATACCACAACACAATACAAAATTTGCCAGGTTGTGGAAAGCTTGGACATGTGAGGGTTAAAAATGTAAACAATTCTATTATGTTTGACAATGTAAACTTTGGCTGCTTTTCATTTCAAACTTTATATACTGTATATATATCAAACTTTCATTTCAAACTATACATATTTTATATATTTCTATATTATTAGGATTAACAGGACTGACAATGATGCAACACATCACTGGCAGAAATAGACAGATGTGTGCAATAAACACTTGCCTCCATTTTTATCCAAGAAACCTAACCCTCACCCATACTACCTTTATCTGCTACAGAGCCTCTTCAAAAACAGCTTGAACGTTAGCCTAATGTCTAGCTTTCTATGCTCCATATAGAGCTAAAAGGCTATCAGTGAAGGAGACTGGATGTACAAGTTGCCCCTTGCTTGATGTACAATGGTTAGTACGGCTGTCTTCGAGCACTAGGGCTCTCAATTCCATTCCAGCCAGGGCACTATATGCAAGTGTGTATGTTCCCCAATATGTTCACTCTGGGTACTCTGTTTCCCCCCCAAAAAATATAATAAAAACATACTGATAGGGACTCAACTGAAAAGATGTGCTCACTGGACAACACCATGGGAACTGCTTTACTTCCACAACAAGAATTCCAGTTGTACTTAGTTGTACAAAATAAGATATCCTTCTTCTAACCGACTATACTCAATTTGTTTAGAACACCCTCTCACAGCTGGATCCTTCATCAGATGTCTGAACTGAAGTAGAAGTAGGTGAATAGCTTTAATCGCTCCTATTTCTACTGTAATCCTGAATGCTCGGGACATGAGGTTTTCTGGATAAGGTGTCTTACCGTAATTTGGATCTCTATACTTTAAGGGGCAGATTTACAAAGCTCGAGTGAAGGATTCGAATTAAAAAAACTTCGAATTTCGAAGTGTTTTTTGGGCTACTTCGACCATCGAATGGGCTACTTCGACCTTCGACTACTACTTCGACTTCGAATCGAACGATTCGAACTAAAAATCGTTCGACTATTCGACCATTCGATAGTCGAAGTACTGTCTCTTTAAGAAAAACTTCGACCCCCTACTTCGGCAGCTAAAAGCTACCGAAGTCAATGTTAGCCTATGGGGAAGGTCCCCATAGGCTTGCCTGTGATTTTTTGATCGAAGGATATTCCTTCGATCGTTGTATTAAAATCCTTCGAATCATTCGATTCGAAGGATTTGCGCTAAATCGTTCGACTTCGATATTCGAAGTCGAACGATTTTAGTTCCTGGTCGAATATCGAGGGTTAATTAACCCTCGATATTCGACCCTTCTTAAATCTGCCCCTAAGTCTCCTAAAAAGTCATTAAAGCATTAATTAAATCCAATAGAATTGTTTTGACTCCACTAAGTACTAATTATATCTTCGTTTGGATAAAGTACAAGGTACTCTTTTACTATTACAGAGAAAAAGAAAATAATCCTGCAAAATCCAAATTATTTAATTAAAGTGGAGTCTATGGGAGATTACCTTCCCATAATTTGGTGCTTTCTGGATAACAGATCCTATACCTGCATACCATTGCACCTGCATAAGATTGCCTTCTGGCAAGGCAGGGATATCCATCATCTGTAATGTCTGACTGTCACATTTCAAAATTTTATTTGCACTTTAAATGAAATTCCCACAGATCTCTCAGCTCCATTTTGAAGCTCAGACGAAGCAGCAACGAATCCAGGTTGCATTGGGGCTCTGTCTTTACCACCTGCAATGTGGCAGATTAGCAGAAAGCAGGCATTCCCACAGGCAAAAGTGTTTTTTGCATGGGGGGGGGGTTATAGTAAATAATGCCCACTGTTTTGCAGTATGTCTTTTGAAACAAGCAATAAAACAGGTCGTATGTGATTTTACTTTATTACGGGATAATTTCCCTTAATATTCTGCATTGCCTTAACTGTGTGGGCGCATTTCTCAGTAGATAAGGGTGGAGTTCACTTCTGAAACATTGGCACAGATAGTTGGAAACAACAGCTGGCAAATTATGTTTCTTGTAGAGGCATGTAACGTGTATGGTAAATTACATAAATGCATAAATGATAGATTAACAAAGGCAACCACATATACCTCCACTGCAGAAAGTAAATCACAAAGACAACAAAAGAAATGTCAGGTTCAGTTCAGAATGGATTGTTGCGCTCTAACAATGTCTGTATTAAAGAAGACATAAGCTATAGCTAAAATTCTGCTACTTGCAGCTCCTAACACTAAAAAAAGGCAAGCCAGAATTAACTCCAGATGCAGACCCACTCCCTGCACTCCCTCTCCTTACCCCCCTCCCTGACCCTACATATTTACCCAACATAGGGGCAAATTCACTAAAGGGCCAATTTTCGCCAGCTACCGCTTCGCCACACTTCTCGCTACTTTACCAGGTGCAAATTCGTTACCACTAAGCTAATTCACTAAAATGCAAAGTTGCGTCTCAGCAGCAGAACACTTCGTTAGCATTACTTTGGCAGTGTGAAAATTTCATAGCAAAGATTCACTAGCGTTCATTTCTGCCTAGCCTAGCAAGTACTCTTACGCTTAGGTCAATTTGAATATGGCGGGTACATAAAAGTCGTATGGACATCTTTATTAGTAGTGTTGGTGCAAATGCTTGAAGTGACCACTTTTTATTATAAATGTCCAAGGAACCATAATAAAGACAGAAGAGATCCTATAATGCCCTAGACATGAGCCCACCCTAAAACAAATGTGCCATGCCCCTCAAATGTCTGGAAAAACAATGTTAACACAAAAATCTTTAATAGTTTGGACTTGTGAAGGCAATCCTGCTTTAAAAAAGTAAAAGTCACAAGCGTTTTTCATGACTTTAATGACTTTCCGGCGTACAGGACATGATGTCACTGACATAAGATTGAGGAAGATGTAGCTTCGTTTCATCAGTTCACCTGGTCAAAGGTAGCGAAGTAAACTCTGGCGAAAGAGGTAATGTTCATTAAAATTCACATCTTAGTGAATTTGCGGAGTAACGACCTTTCGCCAGAGCGAAAAGTCGCCTGGCGATAGGGAGCGTGCGTACATTAGCAATGGCCTCGTTCGCGAGCGAATTGTCCTTTACACATGTAAGTGTAATCCCTGTTAATGGGATTTCTGGCGAATTGTCGCTAGCGTTGGCCACTTCGCCCATAACTGAATCTGCTAATCTGAATTGAAAGTTTACTTTGTCATATTACACAATTATGGTAATGAGTACTGGATCTATTATCCTGAATACTCAGGACTTGGTTTTTTCTGGATAATCGGTGTGTAGTTTGGATTACCATACCATAAGGCTACTAAAAACCTTTACACATCTAATAAATCTAATAGGATTGTTGACACTGTATTCATGCAGCTTAGTTACGTCAAGTACAAGACACTGGGGGTCATTTATAAAGTTCGCGCAGCGCATATTTTTCGCAAATGGTTGTATTGCGCATGTTTTTTGCTGAGCGCTAATATATTGCACTGCTCTGCCCGTCTTTCCGGTTTTTGCGAATTCGCAGTGTGAATAAATTTTCGCAAATGGCACGCAAATGAGACAGGAGTTTGCGCGAGCGCACCCAATGTGCGAGGTAGTTGTGCGCGGAAATAGCGTTGACAGTAACTTAAATTCGCAGTTTGCAAAACTGTTTTGCGAATATTTTATCCGCCACCAAAGTTGTGGCGTAATTGAGTCGCAGAGTGTGCGCATAAAGATTCGCAATTTGCGAATTGTGACATATTTATAAAGCCCTTTTAGACATTCGCATTGTGAATAAAAAATTCGCAATTCTGTATGCACCCTCTTATTCAGCTTTATAAATATAACCATGCACAGGGCAAATATATTCACTTTGCGAACCAATCTGCCCTGCGCGAAGTTTATAAATGACCCCCACTGTTTTATTATAACAGAGGAAAAAGGAATAAGGATTTTTTTTAAAATTTTAATTATTTGCTTAAAATGGCGTCTATGGGAAATGGCTTTCCTGTACTTCCTGAACCTGGTCTTTTCTAGATAAGGGGATTTTTTTTGGAAGCAAAATGCCTTAAAGCTCCCAAAAGCATTTAAATGGTATGTTAGTACTGCCTTATTATTACAGAGAAAAAGCAAATCAGCCTTAAATGATCATACATCTAGAATTGTTTGTTTAAATGGGACACTGTGGGAAGTGACATTTCTGTTCAGAGCTTTCTGGATAATGGGTTTTTAGATGTTGTATCATGTGCCTGCACTTTACTTACATCTATAAATATTTTTCTTAAATTTTTAAACAATATGCATTAGTAATTCAACAAATTCACAAAGCAGATAACATACTGTTCATAAAAGCACTATGCTTATAGAAGTCATTGGTAAAACTGCTTACAAAGGTTATTGTAAACTACTTCTACCTGGAACAACTTGTTTTACCTGCCTGTGCATTTAGCAACAAAGCAGGTTTGGTGAGAAAAGCGTCATTTTCAGAAATCTAGCAATAACAAATGTCTAAATGCTGACTCATGTTCAAAAAATGTGAGGCCGAATTTTACATTTCTCTATTTCTATACATTCAGGGGAAGATTTATCAAAATGTAGGATTAGAGCTTACCGCAGAAAATCACCCACGTTTCATTGATTCCTATGGGGTTTTGGAAACCGTATTTATCAAATGGTGAGTTCTAACTTTCACCCATTGATAAACACAATTTGACATCAAAATGTTCAAATAAGGCTGCTTGGACTTCAGTCTAAATTACGGGGAACCACTTTGAATTAACATGAAAAAGCCATCCACCTCAACCAGGACCCAATAACAGAGTCTTTACATTTTTTGCAAAAACTGGGTTGATCTCCTAACAACCAATCTGCTTCCCAAAGTCACAGCCTATATAATACAAAAAGTCCTATTTAAGAACTTCTAACATGAAAAAAATAAAATAATCCAGATACATTTAAGATATTTTGCTGCTGTTTAGTGTATCCAAAAAATGTTTTCTATCACAAACCAGGCAAACTGGAAATACAATGATTGAAGAATCATTGAGAATGTATCAGTTGCCCAACCATCTGTCAGGGGGTCTATCGGCTCCCAGCGGAAGTAGTCAGGACCAAGGAGGAAGCCTTAGGGGTTAAAGTCCAAGTTCGTGGTACATATAGGATCAGGCGTAATTGTGGTCAATATCCAGGCAGAAGTCCAAAGGTAGACAGATAGGAAGCAAGGTCAAAGTTCAGGCAAGGTCAAAAGTCTAGAAATCAATATAGCAAGAATTATGAAGCACCCAGAAATGTTCCAAACAAAACCTACAATCAGGTATCGAACCAGCATCCTTGCGTCCTTTTATTTTGAATTTCACGCCAGGCATGTGACGTCATCACACTGGCATCGTGACACCGGTGCCAGAGATGGGAGCGCCACCAGGTGTTCCTGACACCATCTTATTCTTTGGGGGGTCTCAAGCAATTAGCTTTTCTCATATGAAGCCAAATCACACTTGATCCATTCATTTAATTCCCAATGGCCAAACTAGTGCATGACAAGGAAATTAATCCATGTGTAGCCAATGCAGAGGAGCACCCAGTAGCCACAAACACAGTTTCCAACACTAGAAATGGAAGAAAAATGTAGAGCTCAGCAAGACTTCACAATAACTGAAAATGTGAACCTTCATTTTACATATATAATGTATTCAAATACTTTCTTATGAGGCAGCCACTGGAGGCAAAATTACCATAATGGAGGAATTAGGCTGACATGCCAGTCTCTATTTAATTAGCTAATAAAACAATTCATAAAAAAGCCTGGTGACCCCAACTAGTTCTGCATTTGTTTATGTAAATGAAACGACAATGTTAAACAAAATGTTTAAGGTTAAGTATTTAGTTTGCCAGTAAAAATTATAGCATTTTTGGTCCATTTGATGAGATCTGTCTATTTAAAGAAGCGCAACATATACTATATCTAAAATATGGATGCTGGGTTTTCATTTGGAGGGGTTGAACTTGATGGACTTTGTCTTTTTTCAACCCAATTTAACTATGTAACTATGTAACTATGTAACTATGTAAAAGAGCAGAATAATGCTATCTTGGATACTGCCAGTGCCCCTTCTCCCAAACACACTTCTAATTATATTTTCCTCTGCTTTGTAGTGGGATATGGGGCATGAAAAATTTTCTGCTGTTCACATGAATTACAGTTCAACAGGTGCAGGGTCGGACTGGTCTGGCAGTGCACTGGGAAAAAAGCTCAGAGGGCCCTGCTGACCTAGGCCCAGTCTCCCCGGGCCACACCATCAAAGTAGAAAAACAGGAAGGAGGCAAAATATACGAAAGGTACACACACACACAGAAGTGCACAATAAATGTGTGAAATTGGGAGGAGGCCCCTGGAGTTTGTGAAGGAGAGTCCTTGAACGTACAGCCCCAGTGAGAGACTAGTGCCCCAGTCCGATGTTGAATACGTGTTTAGCAAAATGCTAGAAATTGTCTCCCAATTGTTCTGATTGTTAATCACCTGGGCACTGCCAGTGCACTGGTTATCACTTCAAAATGTGATATTGAGGGTTTCTAAATAATAATTTACAGACCCACAAGTACACTGATAGGGCCAAGGAAATTTCAATTCAAGTCAGTAATGAGACAAATATGAGAATTTTACCAAGTTCAACCCCTCCAAATGAAACCCAGCATCCATACACACACCCCTCCATACATTCACATAAATTCTATCTACCCATATCTATACTAACTATAGAGCTTAGTATCACAATAGCCTTTGATATTATGTCTCTCCAAAAAATCATCCAAGTCATTCTTAAAGGCATTAACTGAATCAGCCATCACAACATCACCCGGCAGTGCATTCCACAACCTCACTGTCCTGACTGTGAAGAACCCCCTACGTTGCTTCAAATGAAAGTTCTTTTCTTCTAGTCTAAAGGGGTGGCCTCTGGTACGGTGATCCACTTTATGGGTAAAAAGGTCCCCTGCTATTTGTCTATAATGTCCTCTAATGTACTTGTAAAGTGTAATCATGTCCCCTCGCAAGCACCTTTTTTCCAGAGAAAACAACCCCAACCTTGACAGTCTACCCTCATAATTTAAGTCCTCCATCCCTCTAACCAGTTTAGTTGCACGTCTCTGCACTCTCTCCAGCTCAGTTATATCTTATATATCATTATATTGTTTTATATAATTTCGGATTTTGTCCATTTAGTTGATCAAAGACACATCAGTCCTTGTACTAAAAAAAACTGGATCAAATATTTTTATAAAAATGAAGATTAGGACATATGTTCAATCGTACATGATTTTTTTTTTTTTATCTTTAACATAGCTGTAGCAGATGCTTGAGAAAAGTGCAAGGAGTTCAAACGTACACTGTTTATATTTACCTAGAGGTAGGCAAACAGATTCCAGTCAAACTGGCCAGCAATGACCCGAGTCTCTTTGTACAAAGAAGTCTATAAATGTAAACAGTTCATTTCTTTCCTTCAGTTGCCATGATTTCCAGCTATGTTAGGTTGAAATGTTTTGGAGAATCTCCAGGACTGAGTCATGCTCTGTCATCAGAATGTTTCTCTTATTAAAACCAACTTTATTTTCCATTCACCTAAACATTTTTTACTGAGTAAAGATAGAATTTTTTTGGATTTTGTATATAAGACTGATCTTAAATTCAGTCATCAACATTTGCATATTTTGACATTTATATCTAATTTTATATTTACCTCTGGTTTTCCCCAAGTTTGCAGAGAGATTACAGGACTGATTTGCTAACAATAGTGCTCATTTGCACAAGGGCAATTACCTATAGCAACTAATCAGAAGCTTAATTTAAAAACATGGTGCATGGTGCAAACTACAATTTTCAGACATTTATACCCACAATGCAAGGTTTTCCCCATAATTCCAGTATAAATAAGACACACTCTAATTTGCTCACAATGTACCAACATAGATGAGTAAAGAAAGTCGCATCTGTCTTGCATATTGTTGGGTGCAATTTCCACTGTATTTGTGTTAAATATTTTCATCTGATTTGCTTAGAGAAAGTAGTAGAACTAACATCAAGACTGGCATTAATCCCAGGGTTCTCTAGGCTGGATAGGTGCATTATTGCTTCCCCCCTGAAGTACTCCAGGTGCTAAGATCAGGTTTGGACACAATTACCTTTTGTGAATGATATGGGTTCAATTTTGTATTTATTTTAGCTCTTTACACTTGCATGATAATAAATAAGGATTTAGGTCCGAATGTTTCTAATTATAGTAAGCTGTTCAAATCTGATTTGTTGTTATTGACAACTGAACTTGTGCAATTTAGCACAATCAGCCCCTACAACTCTCAGCATAATCTTACATATTATCAGGGTTAAAAACATAATCATAACAATATTCTTGAGCTCTTCAGAGACAGCAACCTAATGAATTAAAAGACAGAGACAGCAACCTAATTAAAGAGATTGTAAAAGCATTCTGCTTCCTCTGTGTACTTTTGTCTATATGTTCTTGGTTCATGCAATTATCACAGAGGCATTTATATGTTAGATAACAACAAGATGACTGACATATTTTTGATAGAGAAGTTCTTGACTAAAAGGAAACTAAACCCCTGAACATGCTAGGTCTCTTTAAAAATAGGCCACTTATGTAAACCAGTGCTTCATTTACAGTAAATAAGGAATTTTCAGAAAAAATGCTCCGTAATAGTCCGATTAGGTTTAAAAAGCTTTAATGCTATTTACACTTGTGATGCCCTCAAAAACAAAGTTGTATATTAAAGTCTGCCATTCAAAGATAAGCAAAAGTAAAAAGTGTAGAAAGCACTGGATATTAGCATGTGCACAATGACTATTAATTTGGTCCCTTCTTAAAAAGGGATTTAATCATAACAGAGGAAACATTGTGAGCTCATTTTACATACAGAATATATTAATAATAGATTCTTTTAAAAATGTAACTAAAAGTAAAATTATCATAACAGAAGAATTAGCCTGACATGCAGGATGAGAAATCCATTAAATTAAATAATTAGTTCTATGCACATTAACCTTGCTTGTCACCACGATTCCAATATGCAAAATAAAATGACAATTTTAAGGTAAACTGTGTGTTTTTAGCACTTAAGAATGTGCTTTTTATAACCCATCTGGTTGAATGTTTTCCTGACATCATTAAATTCATCTTTTTTGAAACTGTGCTTGAAATGTCAATTCAGGCTTGGGTACAATGTGGAAACATCTCCAGAATGAGATTATATCCTAGCTGTACTTCAGGTTCTTTTTGAGTTGCAACATTTTTGGTTTGACCAATAATTTCTGTGTAGTGAACACATTATCAATCAAGGTGATAGAAGCAAGGTGCCATATTATAAAATATCATACAAAGACTTTTTGGGAAGGCTAGTAGGGTTCTAGTAGGGTTATAAAGTATAAAGGTCCTTTTGATGTTAGTAGCCTTCCATTTGGAAAACTCTTGCTGTTTCAGTGTACAAGGATAGTATAGTAAAATTAGATAAATCCCCACAATAGTAAACTCAAGTTTTAGAGAAATGACCATCACCCAAACAGTTTTCTGTTAATTATATAGATGTGCACAAAAGCTGTTTTATAGAGTAATGCCACAAGATGTCCACTAAAAGTTTTTCAGTTGTCACCTCCAAAAGTCCATGCCCACCAATCACAATCAAGTTCTTCTCAACTTAAACCTTTAATCCACCAAAATGGTTCATATCTGTAACTGGGATTCTACATTCTCTCAAAACTGATGAGCCCTTTAGGCGCCTGATGATCTATCAGCTGTTAATGGTAAAACCAGACCTTACCATCTGTGATATAAAAATCAGATATATGTAAAAGGTATTCATCTTCCTTCAAACATAATTATTTAAATTTAGATTTCTGCAGGTTCATTTTAATGAATAACAAACACACAAACCAAATAAATAGAAAATATGTATTGTATTGTTTCAAAGTATGCCCTGGGTCACAAGATTTCTTAGCATATTTTTTTAAATGTGTGGCATTTACTACATTTCATCCAATTTGTTTCTATCTAAAATATCTTGCAATTATATATAGTTATATATATAGTTTTATATTTTAAACACATTTTTACAGTACATATACACAACACAAGTCATAGTATAACAATGGGATATTTTAGATAATAACCTGAATGCCTCTTGAATACATACATACCATATAAAGCACCCTAATATAAGTTCATGTTTCATTAGATGGTTTCAATGTCTGTGTGCAACCAACCTGAAAATTGCTCACATTTCAAATGTTAACTAAGCCAAATGTTAACTCTCACATAAAACAAAGTTCATACATCACAGTTGACTTTCTTATTGATCAAAATATGCTACACATAAATTATTTCACTTAAATGTCTTCTAGCATGGTCTTTATTTAAATGTCACAGCAAAATAAACTCATAATTTAAAATTGTCCCTTATACCTATAGAAAGTACCACTGCCAAGGGGGGAAAAAGAGGAAAAACCTTTTTGCATCTTGGTTATACAGTTATACAAGTTATACAATCAGGAATTCAATTAATTCCAGGCTTCTGCCTAGTTTTTAAAGACTGGTGTCTTAGAATGATGGCATAAAGGAAGTGGTGACTTCAGAAAGCATATGTGCTGTATATGTGTCAGCCCGATGATTTAAATTTAGCTGGTGGAAAGGAAACAAGGGATTTTTTGTCGCCCATGTTAGTGAAAATATATCAAGGGCAAAAAAATGCCCAATGTGCCATTAACCTTAGTATAGGTTTGTGAAATATACAGTATTCTTATCAGCCTGAATAAAGTTTCCGAATCGTATGATTTGTTTTTAGTTTTTTCCCCAAATCGCGCATTTTTTGGGCTTTATCCTGAAAAGCTAAAATTTTTGCCCAAAAAGTCCGAAAAAAGGTTGGCACATATCCCAAGCAATTCAAGTGTGTGGTTAGAATGAAACTGCAGGCTGACCTAAGGGCATGTGAAATTTGGCACTAGCATCACTGTCAGAAGTGACAGGATTGCCAAAGTAGTGATTTTTTTTTTCTGTACAGAGAATAGTCCTACCATCTGTTGAATACATCTTTAGACTATTGTTCAGAAAAATGAAGAACCTTAGACCACTTCTGAGGATTATACTAAAACAATCATTTTAGAATAAGTATCTCATTTGCACGTGTTGATGCCTTGGAGCTTTATAAACCTGGTGGCTACTAGTCAGTTGTGTTTGAAAAGAAAATATACTTACTGTACATAAAATACATACTTTAATAAATACATAAATTAAACAAGGACATCCATTTATTAATGTATCCCTTATTTAAAATGCTCCCCTCTTATTTCCATGGATGAGGCTTTGGATTTGCAAGCAGCACCGTACCTTTTACTTCTCAGCTATTAGCATTAGGCCTGCCATGAGTGAAACTACTATTATTTGTTTTACCCCATACAAAAATTAGGCATTAAGCGTAAACCTTGTGAGTCTAGTTTTGAGATCTCTAAACTGAGATGCAGTTATTTATGTGAGTTTAAGCATGCCATTGGCATCCATGACGCAAGAGAGATTCCAGGTTAGAATCACACTAGAAGTATACTGACCTAAATAGTTTCTGTGATATTCATAAAGAATGCTGATTAGTTGGGGTATGCAATTTTCCCTTGCAGCACAGAATAGAGAATTTCCAGCTAAAGCTTTAGATCTGTGTTTTTTTTTGCCGAAACAATAAGGTGTATGAGAAAAATCATAGAGCAAAATAAAAATACATTTTAAAGTTGATCATCAGCCCAGCAAATGTACCCAAACAACCAAATTGGAGATTTGTAACTTTAGAAAAGATCCCAACTATTGTGCATGTGTTATTAGATTCTAGGATGGGGTTCTAGATCAGACTTGCAGAGTGTATGAAGAGCAGCGCAAGTGATTTCAGAGCTCATTTGCACAGGTCTGGTCTTAATGTGGGAGGTCTATTACTAATCACTAATAAACACAAAAACATTCTCTGCTTTTTAGCGGAAAATACTTCTTCAAAAGCAAGAAAGGCAACTTTTTCCCCCCGCAACTTTTTGTTTCTACACAAAATACATCGGAGCATATGGCCATTTTTTAATTGCAACTTTTTTTTTCACTACAATTTTTGTTGATTTTAAAATAGGGAGTAAAGGTAAGATTAGGTCAGGCTGCTAAACCTGGAAAAAGTTTCATTGTGCAGTGCTACTTTAAGAATCCATTGCCATAATTGTGTTTTCCATTGAACATGCTCTTTCATAACAGGTTCAAAATAGGATATCTTAAATCTGGTTATTTGTACTTTTCATTTCTGCTTCAAATGGAAGGACAGGGAGCAACTTGGTCAACACCCTATTTTTAAAAGTCTTCACCAAAGTTCAGGACTACTTTTCCTTTCCTTCATTTTCATAGTTCATGGTATCTGTATTAATTCAATCCATATTTATTACATACTGTGTGGGTGCCTCTATAAAATGTAAATAGTTCTATAGCTGTGCAAGAGTAGCCTGCCTTTAGAATTAGTGGACCCTACAAGTGATAACTAGCTAGTAAAGTGCTAAAGTGGTAATCCCTTTATTATTCTGCCCTGCATATGTACTGGCACTTACAGTTATGTTGCATGTTTGCTAAAAAGTCATGAAAAAGGACTGCTCTAAAACTACATCATGTCATTGTTCTCTCGTGAAAGTTTCATGGAGGACATCAATCTGTTACAAAAATGTATGTTTACTTTCCATGAGTCATACCGTTTTTGTCCACTATAATGACTTAAAATGACTTAAAAACACCACTCTAAAGCTTTTCAGTTTCTCTAAAAACAATATTATTCTATATTCATTATTAAATATTGTGCAATTGTCCTGTATGCACTTGTTAAACAAGTCTAGCAATGCATGATAAACGTTATGACACGCCTTGACTGCCTATTACCATTACAGGGTAAATTTATGCCAATGCAAATTAGGGAATACTGAGAGTTCTAGCAGTTTGCAGTTTTTCAGTTTTTACCTGGCTGCAGGTAAGTGTTGTGGTGGGCTGCCACATTACTGGTTTGAACAATATGTCTATTCTTTAGAATATGTTACAATGCTTTGAGCAGTTGAGCTCCATTCTATGCAACTGATTTGAAATATTTTATTTGGTTTTCACAATAAACCATAAAAATCAATATAATAACAAATAGTATGCAGAATAAGAAGATTAATACAATGACATATTATACAGAATGTATAATTTACAATGAAGTAATATGTAAAATAAAATAGAAACTAACAAGAACTAACTATCACTATCTAAGCCAGTGGACGCATAGACATTCATTCTATACAACTGGATGTTATAAAGCTAAGTTTGAACACGTCAAAGAATTGTTAAATTACTAAAATAAAGGAGCTTTGCATAAAAATTAACACATTGCACATTATTGTGACGCTTTAACAGTTTGGAAAAGAAAAATAGTACATCGTTGGAAACACAGGGGAACTTCATATGTGGTGCTTTTCAATCCTTTCGTTAATGTTTCCAAGAATTTCCTGAGCCACTCCACTGGGAAAGTGAATAGACCTTGAGATGTTGCATTCGTATAACACAGCCAGTGAGGTTTGTCTACTGGGATGTGCCAGTGGTGGAACCAAAAACATAATTTGGTCTATTTAAATATCATATTTAAATTGTAAGGCATATACAGAGTTAAAGAAATGAAATAAATACATCTTTATAATATGTAATACCTATATCTAGGTAAGCATTTGGAAGGAAATGAACCTACAGCTAGCCGCATCTGCATATAGACTAATGTATTTTCTAACAAAGCTCCTGCCATCACTTTCAATTCTTTGATGCAACTCGTAGCTGCCATTAAAATGCCATGTTCCCAGGTTAAATATAAGAAATTGGCACATAACTGTAGATTAGTTCCAATTCCATCAAGTGTCAGTAAAGATGAAGAGCAAACATTTGTAGACCAGGAAAAAGGGTTCCAGGGGTCATTGCAAGCATGTGGATTTTTCCTTCTGCAAAATCATTTAAAACATGGAATAGAAAAAATCCAACACCGGGGAAGACAAAAAAGACAGAATTTACTGCACACTGAGCAGATTTAGCTGGGATAGACAGGGATTAGGCTGAAGGCTAGTCAGAGGATGAATAAGTAATTCTACAACAGGGATACTAGTGGCAAGAAGAAGAAAGTCATTTTGCAATATTTACAAAACAAATAGGTAACTCACCATTGGTAACGGCACTTGGGCAATGGAATTTATACAGCTCTGTGTTAAGGTAATGTGCAAACAACATTATTGCCATCAGCTTGAGCTTGAGTCCCTTGTGTTAAAAGGGAAATTTGCATATAGTGAATTAATATTAAGGAAAACATATTACTATAGCAGGGTAGTATTTCCAAGGAATTTAGCTATTCATTGTGATTAATTCTTTAAGTGGCAGATGCTGATTTATAGAGGATTCAATCATTCTTCAAAACATTGTATAGACTTCATTTATTCTAGGGTATGTCACCCAGCTGTCCCTTGACTTTGGATGCTTAAACCCTAGCTTTGTAATGTTGCTTATCTTTTAAAGGTGATGCTAGATATGATAGATATGATGATGATGCTATAGAGTGCTGTCTTGTGCTACAGTTATATGGTATATTATACCATAATGGGGCTTAATAATAATTTTGAGGCATTCTTTTGACCATGTTACCCTGCTACAGTCTTTAGTTTTAGGCTTTGCAAATACAGTACAAACCAACAGGCCTGTTGTCAAACCCTGTATTCTAAGCTAATATGTAGAATACTCAGATTAAATGGGGAATAAGCATTGTACATTTTCACAACTATGGGATTTGCAAAATATTTTTCTTTTTGCTTATCATTGATGAATTACCCTCAGTTTGTTCCTTTCTGGGTTGTGTTCTGCATTATTGAATATACAAAGCATGGTGGAGTCTGTTTGCTTAGTTCCAGGTAAAGGTAAAGCTATGCACAGATCCTCGCCCTGAGTGTATGGTTTATAATAAGAAAGGACCAGATCTTCTATATAGCATCATGTCTTCTAGAAACAACTAATCTCTACAGCTGAAGACATAGATATACACCTTCTAACATGTAGATGCTGTATAAAAAAAGGAAACTAATAAAAACAACATACCACAATGTTACATAATTGAGATATTTTTTTCTTTTTAGAAACCTTATCAGACTAGTGTATAGCAATGCATTTTATCCCCCCAGCAGTTCCACACATACTAGAATTCTCTCTCTGGACTAAGGGAAATAGAGGCCAGTTATTTAACCTCAAATTGTTCTGGTCGAGTTTTTAAAAGGGAAAAACTCTCATTTTGAGAGGGAAAAAACTTGAATTTATTTAGATTTATTATACCCCAAAGTTGCTAAATTTCCTGTCATGTAGAAATCAATGACAGATGTTTCTTGACATTGTGATCTGCGCTGGTTGTCGTGTGATAACCTGACAAAGTCTGGGTTTTCAAATGCCAACTAGGGATGGGCGAATTTTTTTAACGCCTATAGACTTATATGGCGTCATGTGTCAAAAAAAAAAAGACGCGCTTAAAAGAAAAAAAACCCGCTGCGCGTCAAATAATTTTTGACATCAATAGATGTTAATGGGCATCGCTGACATTTCGCCGGCGGCTACGTTTTGGTGAAACGAAGTGGGTCAAATTTGCCCAAGCCTAATGTCAATTCGAAAAAAATCATATAATTTGGTCGTCAAATTTGAAAATTTCATACGATTCCTCACACGATTTTGTTGAGAATTTTCCCACAACGTTTTTCTCTAGCTTATTTTTTGATACATTAGTTAAATTCATAGATGGGAGTTTGGTCAACTGTGTTTTAATAAAAAAAATTAGATGACCTGGAGTTTTAATAAATAACCATTACATTAGCAATTTACTAAAAGTAGGATACGTTTTGAGGATTTAACTTCATTTTGGCAAACATTTAACTGTATATCTTTTCACCAATACTTCAATGGTACCGCTGCGGAGCGCCGTTCAAAGCAATAACGGAGTCTGGCGTTTAGATATCATATTATTGGCTTTATTAAGCACATTAAAATTGTTGTGGAGGGGGATTACATCTAACGCGTTTCGTGTCAGTAAACCTGACACTTCATCAGAGATGAACGGCGCTCCGCAGCGGTACCATTGAAGTATAAGTGAAGCCGGCTAGAAGGAGCCGATATATCGCGAGAGCTGCTGCTTAGCAGGAGCCGGCGTGTCACGGGTGAGCTCCGCCATTAGCCGCATCGTCTTTTCGTTTGTATCTTTTCACCAACTAAGCATTCTTCAGTGTGAAACAGAGAGTAATTACCAATTTACCAAGAACACAAGAACAAAGTTAGGCCTAGATACACTATTTCAGGTTCAGGATGACATTGTATTATCTACATCATCACCTCCATGCTTATAGTCCACAATACATAATTTATTTATAGTGTAAATGCTCTATAGAATTTTCCCCACAAGAATTGAATGGAATTTACCCCAAGGAAAAATTTTGCATCTTACAATTTAGTATACCCTACTTATTGAGGCAAACTTGTTAAAAAAACATATTTAACCATTTGATTACACTTATCCTATAAAAGTACAAACCCATCGATAACTTTTTGGAATTTTTCCCAACATAGCTATCCATACAATGGAAGATCCACTCATTTTGCTTTTATAACAAAAACAGATTTTTTAAACCCATGTTCTACGATTGATTAATGTGAGGGACCTGTACAGTCTTATAAAGGCTTATTTACAACCGCCGCTGCACAAAAATTTATGTAGTTGGTGTGCCCATTGATGCAGGAAAAACCTGGAACTTCAAGGAAGGGAAACTTATTTTTAATAATATTTTTCTACCATGGGACTCATAGGGGCAAATTTACTAAAGGCCGAAGTGACTAATGCCGGCGAAAATTTGCCAGCGTGACATTATTTCGGGACTTTGCCGATTTACTAATGGGCACTGGCGTAAATTCACTAGCGAAGGAGATAGACTCTAGCACTACTTCGCACTCTAACACCAGGCGAATTTTCGCTCTTGCGAATGGACGTAACTACGCAAATTCACTGAGGTGCAGATTTTACTGAACGTTACCTCTTGTGCCAGACTTGCCTTCTCCATCTCAGACAAGGCAAAATGTAATAGAGTAGGAGTTCCTCAAAAAAAAAGTTGAACATTTTTCTAAGTCCCAAAAAACGCTGGCGTCTTTTTTTTTGGGGTTCCCTACTTCCCCCCTACATTTCCTAACATATGACACCTAAACTATACACTGGGCACATGTGTAGGGCAATATAACACCTCTATTTTATTTTATTAAAGTTCCCTGGCCTTGTGTAGTGTAATGTAGTTACTGCAACATATACGTCCATTGTACTTTAACTTCACGCCGTATGCTAATTAGGCATCGCTAGCGTTACATCGAACTGCTTATCGTATTATCGATAGAGCAACTTCGCAAGCGTTCGGAACCATGGATGCAACTTCAGATTTCCGTGAATTAACGTTGTCCTGGCGAATCTACGCCTGGCGAAGTGTTGCAATGTCAGCGAAGCCGTCGCTGATGCAATTTCGGAGGTAAGTAAATTCGCCCCTTAGTGCTTCACAGCAATCAAGGTAGCAATTGTAGATACACAAAGTATGCTGGGAGGTATGCAGAAGATTAAGGATTTGGGATTGGAACCAGGATGAACTAGCATGAGATCCCACATCAAAGGCTAATCACTTCATCTCTAGGTCAGCTGGGGTAATTCCAGGATTTCCACTGCAGGTTGCATCAATAGGTGCAGACATCATTTTGACGCTGAGCGCAGGTAATGGCACAATACCAGCTCCAAAAATTTGAACATGATTAGGCGCATCAGTTGCATCAGGCTTAGCTCCCCCTCTTCCCTGTGCTACAGACCTCCTTTTAATTACAAATTTCTGTGGCTGAGCCTTGAGGCGATTGTGCAAGAACACTCTTAAGAACAAGTGTGAGCTTGACAAACACAGTCAAGGTCTTTCTCTCACCCACGTGCTCACACTTTCACTCTCTCACAGGGACTGCAAGGCTGTTTCTTGGCCTGGGTGCAGACCCAGGGAACAGATTTTTGCATGGGGACACTAGAGAATATACAATCCACTCTATATCTAGGCTGACACTGTGTCTGCAGGTGCAGAAACAACATAGAACAGAGGAGAGTGATCAGGTAATCGTGGCCTGTAATTATTATCCAATAAGATGTAGTCTTATACTGACAAGCAGGTTGACACAAGGAACTTGTTTTTACATTATTTTGGTTTACTGATGAATTTACTTGTGTATAATTCAATCATTACCTTACTAAAAAAATGCATTTGTTATGTAATAGGCATTTTCTACTCTTTCATAATTATTCCTCCAGACATAATTTCTTGGGGAAATATAGGCTTCATATATAGAGCATCGTATTTCATCAGAGACCAGAACATCTAACAATAACAAATAGCGTATTTTCTTTTTGGTGTTGACAGTCCACTCCCATGTTCTACTGGTGTGATCATAGAAATGACATCCACAAGAAAAACATTTCAGTTGAGGATATACCGTCCTCATTTGCATGAAAATTCGAGAAAATGAAATCAAAGTCGTGGGCAAATTATAATATGATTGCATTGTCGTGCTTATTAAGTCCTATACGTTTTTGAAAATATATAAGTGTGTGTGTAGATGAATGCACTGTAAATGTGTGACTTTCTTTCTTTCTGCGTGTGTCAAGGATTATGAAAGCTATGTGATTTGTGAATAAGATTTTTCAAAGAAAGGGAAAAAGCACTGAAGCGTCCGTACAACTCAACTGTGACTTTTTGCCTTAGGGTACAATACGTTATGAAAATCCCATAGGGTGAGTTAGTGCATGTATATGTGTTTCAAGGTTTCAGGGAAACAATCCAAGTTGTAATCTAATTTTTTTTACAAGAAGAACAAATGCATAAAAAAAACTTGTAATATCTTCCCTTAGGGCACAGCGACAGATACAATACATTTTGCAGTGCGATTTTACTGAACACAACTACACAATACCTTAAAAGTTCAGAATCTCCGACAATTGTGGTTGAGCATTTCACAGCATACACTGTCCACCATTTCTTGTGCCTCACTTTGTACACTTGACCAAATCCACCTAAAGCCACAGGGATCCATTCATCTTCAAAGTCCTCTTTCTTGAACTGAATCAAGTTGCCAATTTGCTCGTCAGTTTCCTCAGCCATTTCAGCAGAGAACAGCAAGTGTGATGTCTCCAGCACATTTGTTATATGTATTTTCTTTAAACAAAACCGTTTCCTGGTATCGCTGTTCCCTGTGTCACACAGAGAGGGGTGGAGTAGTGAAGTGCCTATGGCTGCTAAACTTAATACATGCAAATTTTTGTTGCACAATTTCAGGAATCTGGAATATCCAGGACATGCTGCTTCAGACTGCAACACACTAAAGCATTATCTACTTGTATTGCTATTTAACTCTTTAAATAGCAGAACTTTTTTAATAGTGGAACTGTTGAAAGCATAGTTCATATTTAAAGGGAATGTTTACTAAAACAATTTACCCCCAAATGTTTTAGGAGGGGCTCTACACAGGGTTATGTTTCAGCCTGTTACAGATGTATTCCTGAATGATACAGGAAGTGGGACGACTGCAAGGATTTAGAGGGCTATTATACAACTTTTACTAATGCTTCCGATAATCAAACTCTTTATGCCGATAATCTAGATATCCAATGAACAGCATTTTCGGCACATTCTATCAGGTCATACAAACAACGAAATATTTTGTGACCAACCTTGCTGCTGGTACTGCTTATCTTTGAAGGGCATTGATATAAAGAAAATGGATATAACGGGTAGTGATGAGCTAATCTGTTCTGTTTAGTTTTTGGGTTTTTTTTCAAAGGGCGACAACATTTTTTTATGAGCACAACTTTTTTCTAACTCCAAAAGTCAATCAGCGTTTTTTCTTAGGGCGACTTATTTGTCTCACCAGCTTTTTTGTCTTGGTAACTTTTTGTCCAAAGGCATTAAAGTATTTTTTTTCTTGAGGTCGACTTTTTGTTTCTGGACATTTTTCCGCCGCAGTTTCGTGAAAAAATTTGCAGATGGCGAAATGTTGATTTTTGCTGTGAATCCATGCCTGGTGAAAACATTCACCTGCACAAGTAAATCACCATGGTAAAGTCAATAAATCTTTCCAGACTGTGACATTTTATATAATGTTTTATATAATGTGCACCTAAGTTATATAGTTCTTGACTGTAATGATGAGCAAATCTGTCCCCAAATATTCACAAAACCAAGGGAAAAATTGCAAAATGTCCAAAATTCACAAAACAATGGACACTCAATTGACAAATTGCACAAATTTTTATTTCCCATGCAAATTACATTGTGGTCTAGCAGAAAGGATTGGTAGATATGACTTAATTATTTCAATCAGTCCAATGCCATGTATTTATATAAGGTTCCTTCTATTGCTGTGCTCAGTGACATCACTTCCAACCTTCCATTTGTTTCAACATTCTTTGAAGCATTGCTAACAAATTCTTCTGCATATAGATAAATTATTGAGCAACTATTTTTGGCCTAAATTAATTAGTCTATCAATATATATGGAAGAGTATTTTATCATTTACATGTTAATGAAGAGCCAGGATCTTCATGTTTCTATTCCCCTATTTCCTCTATTTACAGGTATGGGACCTGTTATCCAGAATGCTTGGGACCTGGGGTTTTCCAGATAATGGATTTTTCCGTAATTTGGGTCTTCCTGCGTTAAGTCTACTAGAAATTCATTTAAACATTAAATAAACCCAATAGGCTGGTTTTGCTTCCAATAAGGATTAAGTACATCTTAGTTGGGATCAAGTACAAGCTACTGTTTTATTATTACAGAGAAAAAGGAAATCATTTTTAAAAATTTGGATTATTTGGATAAAATGGAGTCTATGGGAGACAGCCATTCCGTAATTCGGAGCTTTCCGGATAATGGGTTTCCGGATAAGGGATCCTATACCTGTACTACATATTAATGTGCTTGTGGCAATTACTACACAGAATGAAGTTCCATATTTTGTATACACAAAGGTATACAAAATGCAATAAGTGCAGTCAGAAGTATTACACAGGTCAGTGATATATTTTGGTTCTTGTTTTTTAATCTCATTACTATTTTTTTCCCTCTTTGCTTTAATAAAACAATGCCCGTACATGTTTTTGTTCATGCCATTTCAATTTAGGATATAACAACGAAAGATCCAATTTTGTTCTTATCTGCATGAGTTATTAAGTCTATTTCATGGCAGAAATGCCATGAATATTTTTTCCAAACTACCTATTCTAATCACAATCAGTACAATTATACCCATATTTATAGTTCTGAATTGCCCTTACATGTGGCCAAGACTTTCAATGTTGTTTTACCTAAAAGTGTATTTATATTCACTAATTACAGATATGTTATAAATAATATAAATTATAATTTTGAGATGCATTTAAATAATCATTGTTTAGTGTTTTAAGTGACAGATGTTCTAATAAATGCATTTTTGCTGCTAGTACTGGCTTTTTCAATCTTGTTATTTCTACCATTATATCCATGTCTGTTTTGGAGCTCTACAAAACAAATAATAGAAGAGCAGTGAACAGAGGGGCTTCCAGGCAGTCTGGCTGCTTACTGACTGGCAGGCTGGTGTGCATGCTTAATGAGAGATCTCACTGACCTAAACCTGGAAATGCCATTGGAATTCTAAGTAAAGAAACAAACAAAAAAAGACAAGTTGTAGTTTGCATTTTAGGCCTGCCTCATATAATAGGGGTGTGTTTCCCTGAATATTGTTATAATGAAAAACCCACTACTGCTGTTGCATAGTATTCAATGCTCCTTCACATTATAAGAAATGGAAAACAAAATCATTAAAAAAAAATGGGACAATGAGACTGAGTTCCAAATAAAAGTAAACCCGTATGTATTTCTGATACCAAATAGGCATAAAATATACTAATTTAATTCCATATTGTCCCCTATTTTAGTTCTCGTTGCTCTATTTTTTTCTAATAAGATGATTTATTTCAGCCCCTTTCCATGCTTGCATGTATGACATCCCATTAAACACAAAACACCACTGTGTTTCATTTTAATGGCCCTCAAGCTGAACTTTTTATTTTAAATGTTATATGTAACTTGTGATTTATAAAGATTCATAAGTCAATTTCATACATCTGTTAGTTGGTCTATTAATCCAGCAAATTATTTTCTATTTGTAATAAAAGGTTACAATTCCCTATAACAATCTGCCTGTCACAATCTCCTTCTCTGCCTCATTCAGTTCAGAATTCCCCCAGGTGCCCATAAGGATTAAGGCTGGAATATGGAAAAAGAGGAATTAATAAAACGACTGGAAATAATTTCTACACAGAGCAAGAAGTAAATATAATAAAACCAGAATAGAAACAGAACAGTAGCACGAGAATAGAAACCTTTTGGCAAATGTACTACTTACAATATGAAAGGAACAGAATAGGTACAATATTAGTAAAAACAGGAATGGAGACATATTATGGATCAGGACAAGATTTAAATTGATTGGTAACACTAAATAGTTACATTGTTTAAGTTGGTTTGAAAAAAAGACCAAAATTCATCAAGTTGAACCCCTCCAAATGAACCCCAATACACATTTATAAACATACTTATACTGACCTATTTATACACTCACATATAAAAACTATATTTACCAATATCTATACTAACTGGATATTTAAGTCTGAAAATAGCCTGTGATATTATGTCTGTCCAAGAAATCATCCAAGCTCCTTAGTAGGGCATTCCACAACCTCACTGTCCTCACTGTGAAGAACAACCCTTTTTATCAAATACTGAGAATGCTTCTCATTCTCAATTAAGGATACCCCCAACACATTACTATTTAATGTATAATCGCTTTTAGGTTCTATTATTTTTAAAAGCCAAAACCAAGGACAGACCCCTGCAGTACTTCACTGCTGGTCCAGTTAGAAAATGTTCCATTTATTTATAACCTAGCCAATTCTCTATTCAGGTACAAATGTTCAAGGCCAATATTCCTTAATTTAACCAGTAACCTTTTGTGCGGTACTGTATCGTAAAGTCTAAGTAGATCACATTTAGTGCTATCATAGTCGAGGTTCCTGCTCAGCTCCTCATAGGAAGCCATTAAAGTCTGGAAAGATAAACTCATGGGGGCATAGTTATTAAAATGTGAGACTAGAACTCATCACATACAAATTCACCCACTTTCTTTTCATTCTTATGGGATTTCTAGAATTGTGTTTATCAATATTAGGGGAGGTATTTATTAAAACTCAAATGTATCCCATTTTTTTATTAAAACAAGGTCGCGCTAACTCCCACCCACAAATTTAACTTATTTATCAAATACTCAGCTCAACAAAATTGGTATATCTCGAAAAATTGCTAAATATTACGCTGGGGAACCGTTGCAGCCAAACATTGATCCTTTATTAAATGTCCACTACATGTTTCAGATCAAAAAGATCCATCCGCAGGTGCTTGTGTAACACAGCTCTTGTTAACAATTTGTCAACCCTCTGATAAAAGGATCCCATATCTTCTTGCTGCATTTTTTTTTTCTATTTACCTTTTTAAAAATAATTTTAGAATTTAGATTTTACTCTTTGCAGCAAGGTACATGTTTAAACACACATAGGTCCAGTATAGTCAGCTTAGTTTTGTAAAATGGCAGTCTCCAGAAAGCTTGCATTGTAATATTTCTATACAGTAATAATAGTTTAACTGTTTTAAGCTATTCTAGCTATTAAAGATATATTTATGGCACTCTGGTTTTTCTTTTTAAACCTTTTTTCCTATGGGCCTTTAAAAATATGTAGAGTCAAGTTAGTTATTTGGAAAGTGATAATGCCAGTCATTGGTTCATTTCTCTGTTTATACAGTGACTGTGTATGGTTAAACTATGAATAAGGGGATACCTACAACTTTCCAGTACAAAATATTGGAACTATATATCTGAAATAAATTATTACCCATTGTGCACTTGCGTCATATCAGCATGATATATAGTGTGTGTGACCTTGCTGCTTTTTAGAGTTTGCTTCTCTAGAAAGTGATGCAATAAACTGCACTACAATACATAAAAGCCTAATAATGCTTTTTTGTTCCCTTTTATTCTGTGATTGAAGCAGGGGGTTGTAATTCTTGCATTCATGTATGTTGCTTCTCTGTGGCTACAACAATTTCCTCAGCATAAATGATCTGCTACAGTTCATAATTTGTCAGTCCTAACAAAGAAAAACTGCAGTGCACAACAGTAAATCCCATCAGCATATTTATGATACTGTAGAGTATTGAGTCCATGAAGCATAATATCAATATATATTAGTTTGGATGTGTTACAAAGAAGACCTTAGACCAGGGTTAGATGATGGTGAATCTGCTGCACTTCCACTCCTGGTCTACTTGCACCTGGAAGCATTGGTTCCGCTCGGGTGCAGGCAGATGCAACGAATTTCCACGCCGAAACATGACACTGCATTTAGCGCCAAAATCCACCCACAGTTAAAAATCTAGGGGCGCAGCAGGGCAGCGGAAAATCCGTAATGGATTACATAATCTGGCACTTGTTTTAAATGTCATGTACATCTTCTCTAAAATTGCCACTTTTACATCCCTAGCTCCACAAACTGAGTATCCAGGGTGCAACGGGATTCTTCACTGAGAATTATCCCTGCTACCCAATATTCCATCAGGATTCTGGTAAGTCATGCTTTCAAAAAACTATTGTGACTGGGGTGCAGGGTTGCAAGTGGGGTGGTCAGCTGGGTACTAAAGCATCTACCACTGTAGAGGAAGCACACCCCATGGTCTGAGTCTCCTGGTTCCCAGTCCCCCTGGGCGACCATGAGGTCTGCTTCCTCTATTGTTACTCTACTGACCCTGTCCCTGACTACTCAGTACTAATTTAAACAATGATGGAGGTAAGAGGGTGTTAAATGTTGTGGTAAATAAGTATGCTGAGTCATTATTGTGCTGCTGTTCTGATTCTGCTTTTCAAGGTATAGCCTGCATGTTGCAATGAGCCTTTCAGAGCCTGCCCAGTGTATTGTTGCAATTAAAATATTATAAATAGTATTCTATGCCTAGACTGCCTGATGCCTACAACTTAACTAGTGTATTATTGCAATGATATATACCTGTGTTAGGGCAATGCTCACTTAATAAATGTACTGGACCCCTCCGACTGAGCCCGTTAGCGAGTTAAGCAGGGAAACAGGGATCCTGGATGATTCAGTCAGGGTAATATCAGGCTGGGAATGAGCCTTGCACAAGGTACTAGGAATAGCACTCACAGGATCCTGCAGTGTCCCTTTAAGATAGAAGCACTACTGATAGGTAGAACTGTTGGTTTAGTGACTGAGTGACAAGAGCCGCTCACCACTTAGGAGAAACTGGCAGCAGGGAGTAAGCAGTGCCGCAGTGACACCAGAGGGAGAAACAGGAGATTATCAGGACAGGCAAAGGTCATAGATACGGATTTTAGGACATCCTGCAGAAAATTCCTGTCCTCCATGCAATGTCCTACAGCTTCAGAATGCCGCATCGGGTGCTTTTACCGTCACTCATCCTCCAAATCTGCAGTCATACCTCCATCCTCTCCCCTCCCTTCTCAGCCGTCAACCATACAAACTCCGCCCTCAGCCCTCCGTCTTCCTCCCTCAGTCCTCTGCTCTCTTCCCTCCACCCTCAGCCTCCCGCCCTCCCTGCTCAGCCCTCTACCCTCTTTCTTCAGCACTCAGCCTTCTGCTTTACCTGTTCAACCCTCCACACTTTTCCCACTGCTCTCCCCCCTCAGAACTCATCCGTCAATCTGCTCTCTAAGCTCCTAAAGTGGTGAGCGAGCATTTTCAGTCCAAGAAAGCGGCAATGTGTTTAAAAATCTCTATAATAATACTGGCGAAGTGCGGAGGGATGAAGAGGTAAAGCGGAAGGCTGAGGGTAGAGGGCTAAGCAGGGAGGGAAGAGGGTGGAAGGCGGAGGATTGAGGGCGGAGGGAAGAGGGCAGAGTTCATATGGCTGACAGCTGAGAAGGGAGGGTAGAGGACGGAGGTATGACTGCAGATTTGGAGGATGAGTGACAGTAAAAGCACCCGATACAGCATTCCTAAGCCGTAGGACATCGCATGGAGGACAGACATTTTCTGCAGGATGTCCTAAAATCTGTATCTATGACCTTTGCCTTTTACCTTTGTCAGGAATTAAGTTAAAGATAATCAAGCAGAGTAGCCGGGTCGTAACAGTGTGTCAGATTTGCACAGCACCAGGAATATTTCAGAACAAGGTTAAGAATGGAGTTTTATCAAACATGGTAATCAAAATATGCAGTACCAAGGGATCAAGATTACCAAGAGTCGAATAATCAATAGCAATAACTAAAACAGGACTAGTTTCACAGAAATTCCCCTCTCTCAGCCCAGTTAAACCTGGGCAATGGGCAGACGGGAGAATGACCTATAAAAATCCTCCCCTGGCTGCTGATTGAAAGTAAATCTACCTCTACCATTGCTGGACAAAATCTGACACCCTGCTACAATTAGATCATCTGATTCCTACATGTGTATCCTATGCTTCTGTTTTGGCATTATTAATATAGTGTTGTCTTTTGTAGCCTATTAGAATAAGACTGCTAGCGTTCTTGTTTTTAGTACCTAATGTACAATGCCTGACACTGGCAATAGTATTGTTGATATCACTTTGCCTTTAAGAGCTTGCCAGAGTGAGACCAATTAATGCCTACAACTTTATGACCAGGACTAGTGTGATATTCTATTTATAATACACAAAAGCCATGAATATCCTGTAAATTATATCCTTATAAACGGTGACTAGTGATGTCATCAGTTATAAACGGTGAGTAGTGATGTCATTTTTGTCACAAGACTCACTAAAACTTGTGTATTATAATAAATAAAGTACCCCTTGTTGGAAAATATGAGGATTTTAGAAGTTACCTCGGAGTTCCATGACCTGTATAAAAGCTGGTCATGGAACTCCTCTGTGACTTATAATATCCTAATATTTTACAATATTTTATATTGCAACTCTCCAGTGTTTGAAACGATATGCCAAATATATTACTACTTCATTTTAACAGACTGCAACACTATGATGTTTTAGTACATATAGGGCATAAGCCACATTTATGGCAGCTACAGGTATGGAACCTGTTATCCAAAATGCTTGAGGCATGGGGTTTTCTGGTCAATGGGTCTTTCTGTAATTCATACCTTAAATCTACAAGAAAATCATTTAAATATTAAATAAACTTAATAGGCTGGTTTTGCCTTCAGTAAAGATTAATAATATCTCAGTTTGGATCAAGTACAACATAATGTTTTATTACTACAGGTATGGGACCTGTTATCCAGAATGCTCGGGACCTGCATAATTTGGATCTTCATACCTTCGTCATGTAAACATTAAATACACTCAATAGGTTGGTTTTGCTTCCAATAAGGATTCATTATATCTTAGTTGGGATCAAGTACAAGTTACTGTTTTATTATTACAAAGAAAATATAAATAATTCTTACAATTTTGGATTCATTTATTATAAAGGAGTCTATGGGAGATGACCTTTCCGTAATTCTGAACTTTCTGGAAGATGGGTTCCGGATAACGGGTCCCATACCTGTACAAGGAAAAAGGAAATCATTATTTTAAAAATTGGATTATTTTGATAAAATTGAGTCTATGGGAGAGCTTTTTGGATAACGGGCTTCTGAATACTGGATCCCATACCTGTACCACATTGCCTTTAAAAGCCTCTAATATATAGATAAAAAATACCAGCACCTGTATGCCTTTTTTTTGTTTTTGTTCTGTTGCTTGTTAGGTTATATTATAATGTTTCTTCCTTTTATGTTCTATCCAGATCACATATGTCTAGCATATTGTTAGCAAAAGAGAATGATAGGATGCCAAAGACTTGTTCTAAAAAGGATTTCTGGCTTGCTGTATTGAGGCTAAAGTCTAAGGGGCAAATTAACTAAAGGGCAAAGTGGCTAACGCTAATGAAAATTCGCCAGCATGACGTCATTTCATTACTTTGCCGATTTACTAACAGGTGCTGGCGTAAATTCGCTAGCGAAGTGGTCCTACTCTAGCGCTACATTGCACCCTTATGCCAGGCGAAGTTGCGCTATGGCGAAGGGACATAACTACGCTAATTCACTAACTTGCGCATTTTACTGAACTGTACCTCTTGCGCCAGACTTGCCTTTGCCACTTCAGACCAGGCGAAGTGCAATAGAGTAGATAGGACTTGCTTCAAAAAAAGTTGAAATTTTTTCTGTCCCAAAAAACGCTGTCGTCTTTTCCTTTTTTAAGGGTGATAGGCTGAAAAAAAATTTAAATTATTTTGGGGGTACCCTCCTTCCCCCCTACATTTCCTAACATATGGCACCTAAACTATACAGTGGGCACATGTGTAGGGCAAAATAACAACTCTATTTTATTTTATGAAGGTTTCCCAGGCTTGTGTAGTGTAATGTATTTGCTGCTACATATACGTCCGTTGTACTTTAACTTGGCGCCATATGCAAATTAGGCATCGCTAGTGTAACTTCGCTTTGCTTGACGAATTAAAGCTACCTTTCGTCTCCCTGGGCGTAACTTCAGATTTTAGTGAATTTGAAGAATTTGGAAATTTTGAGGTTGATATGAAAGTGATAATAGGGAGAGTAGGGCCTAAGTAAGCTCTGAATCTAACATGCATATATATTAGTTCCATCCAAAGTAAAAAGAGAGCACTGGTTTTAACTGAGAAGCAAATAGAGCGCAATATAATGGATTAAGTTTAGGGTGTGGAAAGGAGAAATGGTAATAGAAGAAAAGAGCCAAACAATACATACAAAAAGGGGGATATATAAAGGATAATTACATGCAGAGTCTACATAGGTCAATGCCTTACAAATGATTCATGGGAGAATGCATTATTTCAAAAGCAGTAATGAATTATAATTGTAAATAAAATAAACATTCTAGCTGATTATTTCTCTGAGTTAAAGCCTATTCACTAAAACAACATAAAAACTAAACTTGACTGTCATAAAACCTTTCCCTATGATGCACCGTTATCTTATTTCTCTTCCTCTGCTGCTAATAAATGACCCCATCAGAAGAGCCTTGTTTTACAGCAGATTGCCTTTTGTTGCCATCGAACATTATTATAAAGGCCATGGTCTAGCAGATGAAATTGCATGGGAAAATAAATAGGTTTTATGGCATTTGTTCTATTAATGGCTCTGTTTTTGAGGGCAGGGTCATCGAGAGTCAAGGATGATATCCTGCAATTATTTCCTGCCAACAGTTTAAGCTATTGCATTTTTTTAGGTGAGACACCTCTGATTTTCTAACATCAGTACTTGAGCTGTCTCAATTTAAGACTAGAAAGAGTGTATAGTAATGTCAGCAAAAATTTAAAAGTCAACATGGTATTTGTGAGTTAATTACTGTCTCCAGGGTCCTGCAGGCAGAGTTATGTGTTTTAACACCAGTTTGGGGCACCCAGGTGTATGTTAATGGAAACATATCTTACAATCCACACTGATCTCTGCAAAGGCTCTGCAAGCTTGCCCTTAGCACAAAGTGGAATCAGAGTATCCAATGCTTTTGATGCACTCTGGTACTTGCAGTGCAGTTGTAGGGTTATATATAGGTGTTAGGACACAACAAGTGAAATTATGGTTAATACATAAAGTTTTACTTTACAGTAACTCAGCACATCTTGACATGTAACCCATACAACTGTACCACTTAACCACTGAGGAATTTACACTTGCTGAATGAAGAATATCATAATTAATGCTGCACGTATTTGACATAATGCAATTTGACTCTTGCTGTTGATAAGCTACAAACTGAGCACAGGATTGACATTCGTTTGGAACCATAGTAATACAAGGCAGTGTTGTCTTCACTGTCCTGCAAATCACTAACTTCTAATTAGTAATGGGCAGAAAAAGTCGCCAGATGCAGCGTATTATTGCGTTTTGCCACTGGTGTATAAATTTGCGAAACTCCAGCAAAAATGTTTGGACGTGCATCGGAAATGTCACTCGCATCAAAACCCTATTCAGACGCCCATTGACGTTAACGCCAGTGTCAAAATTGATGCTGGCATCAATATTCGAGTTGCGCAAATTTTTTGCTGTTTCACTAATTTAGCGGGAAATTCGCAATTTTTCCGGGAAACTAAGAAATTCGCCCATCACTTCTTATAATGTATGTTAAATATCAGTATCTTCCAAAAGATGGTGTGCCATATTCCATAAGCATGCTTTTAAGCCAAAAACTAAACCCCCAAACAATGTAGGTCTCTATAAAAATACTTTGGGGCAGATTTACTAAAGAGTGACGTGGCTAACGCTAGTGACAATTCGCTAGCATTTCCACCCGCAGGGGCGTCATCAATTCACTAACAATCACAAGCGCCAATTCACAAGCAAACCAGACCGTTGCCACCGCAGTTTTGGACTCTATCACCAGTCGTATTTTCGATCTAGCGAACGGGCGTTACTCTGCAAATTCACCAAAGTACGAATTTTACTGAACGTTATATCTTTTTCCAGATTTGACTTCGCCACCTCAGACCAGATGAAGTGCTAAAAAGAACCTAGCTCTTCCTCAATCTTCTGTCACTAACATCATATCCTGTGTGCTGAAAATGCATTAAAGTTCAAAAACGCTGGCGACTTTTCCTTGTTTTTAAGCGGGATTAACTAACTAACTAACCTTACTTGGACTTTTTTTGGGCAACCGGTTTTCTCCACATATTTCTCCACACATGTGTAACATTAATTTTACAGTGGGGTGATGTATAGGGCATTATATTTATTCTCTTGTCTTTATTAAGGTTCCCTGGACATAAAAAGTGGTAACTTCAAGCATTTGCACCAACATTTATAATAAAGACCTCAATACAACTTTAAATTACCAGCCGTATGCCTTATGCCTTTAAATGACCTAAGCATCTTCGCTATGAAATGCTCGCACTGCCGAAGTAATGCTAGCGAAAAGTCACCAGCGTTCGACAAAAATTCCCTTTTTAGTGAATTAGCATATCCGTAGTGCATTTGCACATGGAGAAGTGGTGCAAGGGGTGCAAAGCTGTTGCTGGTGAAAATTCACTCATTGGTGAATCTGCCCCCTGGTATAAAACAGCTTATATGTAGTGATGGGCAAATCTGACCCGAAACAGCAAAATTCAATATAATGCTTGGGCGACAAATTTTTTTTGACAGGCAACAAACGGCGCAACAAGTTTTTGACGCTCAGTACATTTTTTCAAAACTTGGTGAAAAAAATTGGGCTCATCACTACTCATACGTAAAAGCCTGCTTCATGTAAATAAACTACTTTCATAATAATATACATGTTAGTAGTATGTGCCATTGGGTAATCCAAAATAGAAAACTGCCATTTTAAAAAACAAGGGATCCTAGGATTCACGGTGCACACAAAAACACAAACCAAACAAACCATACTGTGCATGTTAGGTCACATGAGCCAATTAACAGACAAGGTTCTGTGTTATACTCCCACACTTCTGCCTATTACAGTTAGAGGCCAATATTTACTTAAATATATATTCTAGTTTGGTAAGATTCATGAATATGCCACTTAACCGAACCGGGCTCTATTAGCCCACACCTTTGGTTGAGGATAATATTTTTTGGCAACAGGTGCCTTTTAAAATCACAGTGATTCATTTCCAGGAAAAGGGGAGCAACTGTTATATTGCCCAATATTCCATCAGGCAAATGTAAAAAAAGGAGCAAAGATTGCTAAAGGTCTAATCACCTTTAGCAACCAATCAGCAGGAAGCATAACCTTCCTAAAAGCAAACATCTTATTAGTTGCTATAGGTTACTGTTCCAGGGCAAACTAAGTGCCTTTTATTACATATGGGTGTATGTGTTAATGTTATTTCACTGTTCTTATAGACTAAAATATATTACAGTTACTACATATTGGGTGGTTTATTGTCTGTTACATTGGGCACAGAAATGACTGCTGCTGCAGTCCCCAGGGAGTTGAATGCCCCCCAGTTCCCAGTTCTAGCCCTGGGAGGAGGCAATTAACTTATCCAAATCTTGCAAAATTCTCACTAAGCAGAGGCTTGTGATCTATTCTTTTAGCACCCCAGTGTGGCCCTGGAGATTAGAAAGGGTTACACATTAATGGAATCTGGTCAAATAAATATGAAACGTTATTAGGGAGACTTTAAACATTAATAGAAAATAGACAACTGTGAAATGTCAAAGAGTAAAAAAAAAAAAAGTTCAAGAATTCGAGTTGAAAGTGCTCTTAGTTTAAAAGGAAAACATCAATATTATGATAGATTGAAATGTGACCTTGCAAAGTTTATTTAAAAAATGTATTGCAATTGGGACTTAGCACGTATCAAAGTCATTTGAAAAGTATGACAATGTTATATTGCATAACAGCAAAAGAAATCGAAAATGATAGTTTCAAATGACTAGAAATATAAAATAATTAGTATGTGCGAATATTTGTTTTGTCTCTTATTATGAAGTTCCACATGAATGCCCCATTTGCTACTGAGCAGTAGAAGGGACATGTTCTTGACACCACGACAACCTAGAACTCAAGTGTGGATCATTAAAATGATGAACTTTGCTTTTTTTTTCTTTGGAGGGATATATACAGGCACACAAAGGACCTTCATGGCAGTTGGATTGGATCAAAAGTCTTGGGAGTGTTTACTTTAATATTAAAGGAACAGTTCAGTGTAAAAATAAAAACTTGCCAAATAGATTTAATAGATTTAAACAATGTTTCTATTATAGTTAGTTAGCCAAAAATGTAATCTAAAAAGGCTGGAGTGACTGGATGTCTAACATAATAGCCACAACACTACTTCTTGCTATTCAGTTCTCTAACTCTGAGTTTAGTCAGCGACTCAACTGTTCAGTGAGTTTGCAATTGATCCTCAGCATTCAGCTCAGATTCAAAAGCAACAGTTATAACCCATATGCCCCCCCTCAAGTCTCTGATTGGTTACTGCCTGGTAACCAATCATTGGAAAGCAAGAGAGCTACAAAGCAGGAAGTAGTGTTCTGGCTATTATGTCAGACTTCCAGGCAGTGAATGAGAGACTAGAAGATTAGTAGGTGAAAGCCTACCATATATACTCGAGTATAAGCCGAGTTTTTCAGCTCCCAAAATATGCTGAAAAACTCTACCTCGGCTTATACTCGGGTCAAGCGCAAAAACGGTCACTGGCGTCTAAGAATAGTCGCCGGCACCTAAGAATAGTCGCCGGTGTCCAAGAATAGTCTCCAAGAATATTCGCCGGCGTCCAAGAATGGTCCCCGGCATCCAAAAACTAGACGCCGGCACCTCCAATGGGAGCAGAAACCCTCAATTTTTTCATTGAAACTTACCAGAAGCTGCTTCATTTCTCACCCTAGGCTTATACTCGAGTCAATAAGCTTTCCCAGTTTTTGGAGGTAAAATTAGGTACCTTGGCTTATACTCGGGACGGCTTATACTCGAGTATATACGGGTAAATAGAAAGACAAGTAATTTAAAAGTAACAAAAACTGTAGCCTTACAAAACAGTAGCTTTTGGCTGTGACCCCATTTGAAAGTTTGAAAGCGCAGAAGAGGAGGGTAACTAATTAAAAAAATGGAAAAAAGACCAGATAAAAAGTTGCTAAGAATGGATTCTTCTATAACGTTAAATGCAAAGTACCTTGAAGTAAAGATAAAGTCCTATCAAAGTCTGTATACAACATTTAATGGGATAAAAAATAAGGTGCTTTTAAGATATAACATTCATGTTTACAGTAACTTTTAGTCATAGACATAGTTATTTGTTATTCTCTTTTGCCTCTTTCCAGCTGTAAAATGAGGGGGGGTAGTATTGTTCTCTGAGGCTACAGTTTAAATGTTTGTGTCACTTTCCAATACTTGTCTTACTAATCAGGCTATTTCCTACTTATTTTCCAGTTTATCATTAAACCACTGATTGGTTGCCAGGGTATCTTGTTGCTAAAATTTCAAATGGGAGATCCATCGAACAAAAAGCTGACTAATAAACAATAAAAAAGGCGAATCACCTCTTTAAAACTATACAAGGCTTAACTGCTCATTACAGACACTTACACATATATATCATTTTCTGTGGATATACTTTAAATTGCAATGGTAAATTCTGTTGGAGACGCATCTTGCCCTCAGAAGTGTATAGAAGGCAATCAGAAAATATAAAGTACTTCTACTGTACTTATTTATACTTGAAGTTAATGATTAGTTTATATATATTATGGGCAGTTCATGACAGATTAAGCTGTTATGCATCAATGGCCAAGTTCCATTTGCCTCCCACTTCCACACAGAGACATCATTGCCAGCTGGAACAATGTGGGACCCATTTATTAAACCTCAATTTTTTTCTGGTCAAAGTTTTAAGGGGGAAAACTCATATTTTTGTGGAAAAAAATTAAAATTTTTAGAGCTCTATCATACCCCAAAGCTGCTAAAAATCCAAATCCAAAAATACTTCATCTCAAACCTGTAGAGGTCATGTAGAAGTGAATGGAAGATTTCCCTGAAGTTGTTCCTTGACATTGTGATCTGCGCTAAGATAATCCGAAAAACGCAAGCTTTCGCAGCAAAAACTTGATTAAATCGAGTTTTCGGAGCATCAATCGAACGATACAAGTTGTGACATTTTGTTGCTCCAATTTTTTCAAGAAAAATTATTGATAAATGAGTTCAATTCGTGGAAAGGAGTGAGGTCAGAATTGTTTTCATAAAAAAATAGATTTATTCGGGTTTTAGTAAATCAGCCCCTATATGTATGTGAAAAATACATTTTTAAACTATTCCTGGGTGCCTTGGAATCTGCATAAAGGAGATTTACATTGGGCCATATAACTTGCCTTCCTTTTCACATAGAGGAATGCCATTAACTTCTGATCTCATAAAAGTCAATCTTCCAGACATGTTTTGTTGGAGTTTTGTAAAATATTAATCATTTACATATATTACTATAAAGATTTAGGGGAGGTCAGATGAGATTTTTTTTAAATTGGGTTTTTTGCTTAAGTGGGAAAAGATCAGGAGCAGAATAACTGTATTGTATTTCTTTCTTTTTTTTTTTTTTTTGTAACTTAGATTCTATTTGATTTTGTCATGTATAGATTTCCAGACATTGCATATTTTTCTAATAACATAGATATGACAGTTTCACATCATTTTGCTATCAAGAATTTGCATATACAATCATCATGTATCGGACAGAAATTAGAAAAACCAAGAAAAGAAAACATATCAACAAGAAAAACAATTATTTCAGTATGAAATAGATGCACTAACAGTCTTCATGTGGATAGAGTGGTACATAACTCTTCACTTGGATTTATTCATGGAGTTTATCCTGTCAAGACTCATGGATTTTATATCACTTAATGTGAGAAATATAATAATCCCATTTTGACCATATTCTCTCGAATTAAGGGGTTTTCCCTCTAAGCCTAGCTGTCATTTCCTCCGTTATTTTCATCTCTCCAATTCGAGCAATTTCCTCATCTATTGTGGGAGCTTCTAGGGATTTCCACTTAGAGGTAAGTGAAAGCCTGGCTGCTGTGTATATATAGTTTAGAAGTTTTTGCTCAGGTGTGAAGATATCTAGATGAGGCAAGCCTATAAGGGCAATTGACAGTTGAATAAGTAAATCAAAACCTATAGGGAAACGTCCTGGTGGACAATGAGTAGGAGGAATGTAGTCAGAGAAGTACAGTCTCCAGAGTTGCCTCCTCGGGATGGGATGTCAAACATGATGTAGGTTCGCCTGCGGTAGAGCCAAGGGCTGAACCGGATTACGATGTGGCTTCCAGGGCCAGTGGCTTGCAAGTTGAGCCTTTCACCTTCTCCCAGACGGGGGACAGTCGCTTCCGAGTGGGGCTGTTCTGCGTGGAAGTAGACTGTTGTGTATCCGGCAAAGGAAGCCAGATGTCGTTAAGGAACTGGGGTACCCGTGCAGGATCTTGCAGGATATACTGTCTGTTACCCTTCATCAGGGCCGCCATCAGGTCCGAAGTCCCGAAGCAGCGAAAAGACCGAAAGTCACGAAAACAGCCGAAGTTTAAGTCCTGAAGTGGCGAAAAGACCCGAAGTCACGAAAGGAGGTGAAGTTGAAGTCCTGAAGCCTTGAGTTAAATTCTACTGAACACCAGTTCAGTTTTAATCCCCTGGCCACCAATGTATTATTTTAATATTCTATAGGCCCCTGACACCTATGTTTTTTTTCTAAAAAAATTTTGGGGCCCCAATATTTTTTGTAACTTGCAAGGGGGGCCCTGGCACCAATGATTTTTTAAAAAACTTTTATGGGGTGCCCTGGCGCCAAAGTTTTTTTTTTTAACTTATAAGGGGACCCTGACCATCAATAGCTTTTTATAACTTGAGTGGGGGGGTTACTTTTTTAGTGCTGATGTCTGTGTGGTCTTTTAACTGTGATGTGGAGTGGGCAGGATATGGGGTGGGGCTTTGGCACCAGTGTGGCCCAAAATTTTTGTTGTACGGGCCCTGTGATTTCTAATAGTGGCCATGCCCTTCATTACTATTAGCTTAAATGGGAAACCCCAGCGGTACGGGACCTTATGCTCTCACAGACGTTGGGTCACTGGGTGCAGGTCCCTCCTCTTGCCAAGTTTGATAGGAGAGAGATCATTAAATATTTGCACTTTGTGTCCTTCATGCTCTATATAAGGAGTGTTGCGGGTTTTAGATAGAATACTGTCCTTGCTCTCAAAATAGTGCAGGCAGACAATAATATCGCGTGGTATGGTTGAATTAGGCTGCCGAGGTCCTAGTTCCATATGGGCCCTATCAAACCGCCATGCCTCAGAGGGTAGGTCTGGGTTAATAGCAGAGAATAGTGAGTGGAGAAATGGTCTGATCTCCTGAGTGCCAACGCTCTCTCAAGGTCTTCTGCATGTGATTTTAAAACAGACATTTCCTCTTTTAAGCTGGCATTCTCAGCTTGCATTGCATTATGGCCATGTATAAGCTCTTCGACATTAGTCTCTAAGGAGTCAGTTCTCTGACCCAGGACAGTTACATCAGCCCGTATCTCTTTAAGTGCAGAACGTAGGGTATCTGCTATGGAAAGTGTAAGCTTGTCATGGAGGTGCGTAAGGTGCTGGGACAGTACCTGTACAGTGATCGGATCAGTCTCCTGTGGAAGAGTTGGCTCATCTGCTCTCAGTATTTGTGCCTGGACTGAGATAGGATCTGCCTCGGAGCATCCCACCGAGCTAGGAGTAGGGGGAGATTCCGGTAAGGCCTCCAGACCTGGCTCCCCTGCGCCATCCACGCCATCTTGATTCCTGCCATGGCGTCGGTGGAATTTCTGTATGTACGGCGACATTGTGCCGACAGTATCTTTAGTGCGGCGTCTCCCCATCATGGTGCAATACCTGTGCGTAAAGCCAGGTGCAAAATTGGAGGCAGAAATAAATACAGGTTTAGGGAGCACCATCCATCACATGCGAGAGACAGTAAGGTGGTGTGCAGGGTTAAATAGTAATATAAAGGAGAAGAAAAGCTAACCCTAAAGACTGCACCTCCCCACCATTGGATCCGATGACTCAAAGAACAATTTAAAACTTAACTTTTACTGGTGATTTACATAAAAACATGAGTCCAGGAAAACATTAAAAGAATTGTTAAGATCAGGGGGAAAAAACGGACTATAATAGGGTTATGCAATATATGCGGGCTGTGAGGCAGAACATAGACCAATCGATAGGTCTTGGGATAACCTCGGGGTAGTAATAGGGGTAATTAACCAATTAACTGGAAAACAATGGGTAACATGCCCAATCCTCGTTGTTTTGCTTCCTCAATTAACCATCCACCCCTTCACCCCCAGTTCACCCCTCCCAGTTCAATGGAAGGAGAAACAAATGAAAACTGTGCCAATAAATATATGAATACTAATAAGGGTCACAGACCCACACAAGAGTCCCCCTGCTGCACACTTCGCAGCCACCAAAATTAGTTACCCCTTTCAAACACATCCCCCCAATTCCATAAGGGAGATGACAAAATAAGGTGGCATCAAAGGTTGACCCACTGTGTATTCAATCCAGACACGTTGTGGTATACGTATGTACTCCCAAATTCTACCCCAGCAAGGCTCTGTTGTTCGCCCTCCCCTTCACCCACAGAGCGTCCCTCCCTCCCGGTGTCGCTTGTAGATCAAAGGCCTGAAACAAGCCGTATTAGTTTTAATCCCCCTGCCTAACTAATCTAAAAGCGCCTGACGCACGTTTCTCTCGCTAACAGCAGGCTTTATCAAAGGCAAAATTAGAGGCGACAGGAGGCTAATTAAGAGCTATAATTCCCGAAAGGGCAGGAACGGAACTCAAGCACGTCTCTCCCAGATCATGCTGCGCATGCGCCCCAACTGTATTGTATTTCTTAATACAGGAATAGTACCCGTTATCCAGAAAGCTCTGAATTACAGGAAGGTCTCAACTCCTCAAACTCATTTTTAAATTTGAATTTTTAAAAATGATTTCCTTTTTTTCTGTACTTGATCCCGACTAAGATATATTTAATCCATATTGAAGGCAAAACAATCCTATTGGGTTTATTACGCTTTTAAATGATATTTTAGTAGACATAAGCATGGAGATCCAAATTACGGCTGAACCAAGTCCAATAAACACAAGTGTCGAATGGAAATATGAAGACAGATATTGTTCACTCAAAGCTCACAACCTGTACACAACTTATGACCTGGGTCCACACACCAATTGTGAAATGCATCAATGTTGTACTGTGTTGTTTTGGATCCACCCATCCATTTTTTGCTTAAGTGGCCTACAAAAAATTAGAGAGAACTTTGCTTTCATCAGGTACTGGTTCAATGCCTTTTACTCAAAACATTACATTTTCTGTTTGTTAAACCTGCATTATCAGTGAAGTATATTCACAACTCTATTACAACAGATAATGATCCTGAGATTTAATCAGCTGTAGTATTACAGCTGATTTATGAATCTTTATGAAATTACATTCAACAATGTTTTAACCTTGAAGAATTCTACGTTTTCTGTATGTGCAGCAGTATTTATCTTGTGATTTCTACAGAACAGATTATCGTTTCTTTGCAATCTTCGGGTGGGAGTCTGTGTTGTTAGAGCAGCTGGCAAAATACACGGCCCTCTATGAAGAGTAGTGCCCTTTTAAATAAATAGATTTAGAAAAGCACAGACTGGTATATTTGTGAAAGAAAAATTAATTTTTAGCAAGAAGAAAACTGGCATCATAAAAATGGCAAATCTTTTTTAAACTGAGGTATTTTTATGAAGATAGACATTTACCAAAATAATGTACAGTATCTGAACTATTTTACCAAAGATTTGGGAATTAATATTAATAACATAATGTAATGTTCCTAAACCTATGCTGAAAAGGTACTGTAAGCATTACATTTCCAATTAGGGGCCTATTTATCAACAGTTTCATTTTACTGGTTTTTGAAACCACGACTAAATTCACTTTGTCTAAAACCACGAATGTCATGAAATGTATTAAAATATACGAATATGAAAAACATGAACAAAAAAGTGCTGTACCATCCAAAAAAATACTAATGCTTCTAAAAATGTTAGTTTTTCATAAAAGAACTAGTGGAAAAACATTTTGAAGACCTCTAGAAGTCCGAATTGATTAAAAGTGGTCCAATAAGATCAGTGCAGCCCTGTTGACTTCAATAGGACCTCAACAGCTTTTACCTGGCAAATTTGTTGCATTAGAGGTTTATGTGGTTTTTATACTTAAGAAATCTAAAAAAAAAATTAGAGTTTCTGCATTAGAGGTTTTTGTGGTTTTATACTTAATAAATCTAAATTTTTTTTTGAGTTTTTGCATTAGAGGTTTTGTGGTTTTTATACTTAATAAATCACAAAAGAGTTTTAAAGAAATAAAGAAAAACCAAACATTTTTAGAGATTTGTGACCAAAATAGAAATCTGAATGTAAGTAAATTGGCGTGTACTTGCCATCATTTTATAGAACAATGGTGGGACAATAGAGTGGATTTCCACAATGGATGGTTTTTGCTCTCTTCCCATTGACTTCTATATAACCTTGTCAGCTTTTACTTACCAAATTTTTCTGGCACCTTTTTGCAGTTTTTTTCTTTAAGAAATCCCAACCAGTGCCGGGCCACGCTGTGCAGGTGCCCTAGGCAGGCCCGGCAGTCATGGCGCCTGTTTAGTGTACATGTGCGCATGCGCAAATTTGCGCCGTACGCATGCGCGAATTTGCGCTCGTGTGCGCATGCAGGAATTTGCGCATGCGCAGAAGCGCACGAATCGCGAAAAATACATAGAGTCGGGCAGAGAAGGGAACCGGACTTGGGGTAGGCAACAGAGGAGTTACGTGCCTGGCGCCCTCCCAGCTTTGCGCCCTAGGCACGTGCCTACTCTGCCTACCCCTAGTTCCGGCCTTGATCCCAACTATTTGAGGTTTCAGAAAATAGGGGCACCTTTTTTTTTAAAAAAGGATAGCATATAAAATCTCCCTGCTTATATTCAAAGCCCTTCACTTCTCTGCTTCTCACTACATTTCTTCACTGTATGTTCCTGCCCATCTCCTCTGCTCCTCTCAGAGTCCCCATCTTTCACACCATCCACATCCACTGCCAACTCTCGTCTCAAATATTTCTATCTTGCTGCTCCTTCCATCCCTCAATTCCTCTGTAAGGAACACTCAATCTCTTCAAGAAAAAACTCAGATTTTACCATTTGGAGAAGTAGAATGTTAGTCTAATCCTGGCAATTAAGGGACAATGCCTTTCGCTACAATTCATATCTGTATGTTATTCACCCACTTAGACTGAAAGCTTGGGGGGCTTGGACCTCCTTCCTAATCTCTTATCACATGGCACATAAGCTCTGTGTACTTACAAACAAGTATATTCATTGTATTAATTTTGTTACTTACCATTCTTGTGTGTAATATATGTAATCTGTATAATATTACATGACGGTGCAAATCAAGCAGGTCTGGAAGAAGAAGGTTTTGGAAGAACAGAAGACTTGTTGTTGGGTACATTAGTTTAAAGCATAGTATTGCTCTATTCCATTTGGGTTATAAAATAAAAAAAAAAACTTTCCAGGTCAAGGAGCCCATTGCAACCAGATGATTGTTTTCAAATATCCAACCAGTAAATGCTATTTGCTTCTTGGTTTCAGTGAGTTATTAAATCACTGGCAAACTCAGTCCTTTTTGATCATATTACCCCCATGTATTCTAACAATATATAATTACCTTATATAAATCAAATAAGCAGGGTTGTCAGTCATGTGAAACTAGAAGCAAAGTTATGATATTGTAAGCAATAAAACATAAATTGCATTAATATTGTGTTGTTGTTGTTGACCCTGAAAATATATGCCGCAATAAAATTGCCATTGTTGCTTCATCAAGCTAAAAGAAATTGAGACTATTAGACTATTGGGACTAATTGCACCAACAAATTGGTTCAGGAGTTTGTTTCACAGAGCAAAATGATTTTACTCAGCACAAAAAGTACAAAACAGAACGACTTTCTTTGCTGATTATCCATCCTCTTGGTTCTGCTGCTGTTTCCTTTATATTCCAGTGATTTATATACAGTAGCTAAAAGCTGAGTAGATATAAACATTAGAATATGTTGGTTGTTATATATTATTTCTATGAGAATCTGTTTTGTTTCTGCACTGTAACTTTGCAGCATGGCAAGTAATTGTCTTTTATTTTTTTATTGTCTGTTTCATTGAATGTCTTTTGCTTCTAAGCTCTTTTTGGTTTATCAGTCGCTTGATATAATGTGGAAAAATATTCCTACAGCTTTAGCTTATGACTACTGATTACTATCCTTCATTTATATAGAGCCGTCATATTCTACAGCACTGCATTCTACAGCAGATTTTATACTTTATCCCCTGCCCCAGTGGAGCTAACACTCAACATCCCTTTCACATTCAGACAAGCTAGCATCATGTTTATCATTAGTCAATTAACCTGCCAGTATATTTAGAGAGAAAACCCATGCAGACACAGGGAAAACATATAAGGGCTTATTCATAGTCACAAGTGCAATGAGCAAAGTGCTCTTTCCAGGGGCCATGCCACACCCCTCTCCCTCCGCTGCTCTTACCTTTTTTGCATTGGAGGGGGTTCGGGGGGCACAATTGAGCTCTTGCATTAGAACATCTGAATTTCCAGTTTATTATCTGGAAATGTGGCTCTTAAAGTTACCAGGAGCAGCTTTTTTCCCATCCCTGGTAACTTGTGGGACAGTGACACCTGAATCAAGGTTTTCACATTTCCTCATAGCAAGTGAGCCCCTGGCTCTTTCATCACAGTGAGTTGCTCAAAAAACACTTTCTCCAAAATGCATTCCTCCCACTCTACTATATTTGTGCCACTCAGTCCTTTCTGCCTTCCATTCTGAATTGAGAGATGCTGTGTCTAGTGACAGAGGTGGTCCTGACCAGGTGGTAGTTCTAGGGTTTCCTCAACTCCCTTTGTCATTTGCTGCAGTTGAGCTGAAAGAATAGGGCATACACGGGAAATGATGCTGGCAAACAAAGGAAATGATGCCAGGCACAACTGACCCTGATTTGTGATGACTCGCACACGCATTTACACTAATTTTGATGAATCAGTCAAAAGACATAGAGGCAGACAATATTTGATTGACAGCTGAAATGAACTTACAACAGCTATGAATGCTTTAATACAAAATAGAAATTGGATTTCCTGTTTAATTTGAAAATTACTTTTATTATACAGATTTTTGTGTCTGAGTCCACTTTAAGCCAAGCAAATCAACCCCACTGCATCTGCAATGACACTGGAATTCTGGGAAAACCACTGCATTGTTGGGACAAAATCACAGTGATTGCACCCAATATTGCACTTTGCTTGCTGCCAGTGGTGTAACTTCGGATGCCAGGGCCCCCCTGCAAAAATTTTCTCAGGGCCCCCTCTGCACAAAATAGTGGGAGAATTTCATGTATAATATCCCCAGAAGTCATAGAAGGATGGCACAGTCAAAATTTCATATATAAATCCCCAGAACTACAGAAGGATGGTAAAGTGTCAATTTCACATATCTCTCTGTAAAGGCTATGAGCAAACTTAAGGGCGGTTACTGCAGAAGTAAGATCATGCCCACTTTGAATATATATTTATAGAAAGGCAATTATTTTAGCTCTTCCTCTAAACCTCTTCCTATAAATCTCATTGTTCTGAAAAAAAGCCACTGATGCAATTTCATTTATAATGCCCATAAAACACTTAGCAGAATGAATGCAGTGGCAATTTCACGTAAAATACCCCCAGAATTCAGATCAAGATAGCACAGTACCAATTATATGTATAAATACCCCCAGAGCTCATAGTAGGATGGCACAGGTATTATTTCAAGTATAAATACTCCAGAACTCATAGTAGGATGGCACAGGAATTATTTCATGTATCAATACCCCCAGAATTCAAGCAGGATAACACATAGTTAGCTTGATGGTTGTGCATGTTTGATCATTTTATTTAGCTGATACAGATATAAAAATAGTCTGCCTCTTTATCAGCATGTTGGAATGTGTGGGATTAATGGGCACTTCTGGTCTATCCTGATGTAGTGGAAAGCTTGTGATGTTTCTAATTGTGTTCAGTATGGAACATAGATCAAAAACATGTGGCAGATTTTAGGTTAATATGTGCTGAGGAAAAACAAAAACAAAGAACTCGCTGAACTAGTACTCCCCAAATCCCCCCCCCAACAGTCCAGATTGTGGCTGGTAACTGCGCAGCAGTAAAAAGTGTCAGGGATCCCTCTCCCCAGCTCCCTTCCCCTGGCTATAGCCTTAACCTCCCATCACCTATATGCCTACAGTAGCTCTTCCCAGGGCCTCACATGCTGACCTGATGAATTACGATGCAGAGCAGCAGGCAGTTATCTCTCTCCCTGAGACGAGTCACGTGGCTGTGAGGAGCCGTAACATCTCCAACTTTATTCAGCGCACAGTCCAGCCAAGCTACTGAGGGAGGGGCGGGCAGTGTCACTGCCATGGAGCAGCAAGACTCGAAATGCATTTTAGGACATGCTGCGCACAAATACCCAATGCGTTCCGTATAAGCAGTAGAGTCTCTCTCTGCATATTGCTCAGTCCCCACCAGCATTAGTTTGGCTGCATGGATCTCCATCCCGGGCCCCTAAAACCAGGTGGGTGGGCCCTAGCCTAGGGCGCCTTGTGGGTAATCCGGCACTGCTGAGGAAGCAGGCCTCGCCGGGCCCCCCCCGCGACTGCGGGGTCTGCTTCCTCGGTAGTTATGCTTGCTGCACTTGTGGATTTAAATGTGACCTACAAACTCACTGATTTGAGTCTTTCATTCTATTTTCTTTTCATGCAATAAACATCCATGAAAAAATATGCTTTTCATGATTTCTAATGCTCTCCTAAAGATCTTTCGGACTACTTTGCTGAGCTGACTGACTGCTGATGGCCTTGCTGGGGGTAAAAGGAGGTGGGCCATATCACTACAACTTGCAGTGCAGCAGTAAAGAGTGACTGAAGTTTATCAGAGCACAAGTCACATGACAGCACTATTTACTGATGCATTTAACAAAAAAAAAATACATGTTTTCCCATGGCAGAATTCCAAGAGTACCTTGTACTTGATCCAAATTGAGATATAATTAATCCTTATTGGAAGCAAAGCAATGTATTTAATGTTTATGTAGGGGACAAGAGGAATCCTTCCCCTGACATCTCTGACATCATCCAGTCCAGTTACAGGCTTGAGAACGTTCCAATTGGCTGGGCACCCCAGTGCATCCTGGCTAGAGAGGGTGTGCCTGACTTTGGATCCAAATGCAAGGGGTCTCCCAGAGAGCTGAACGGAGCCAGCACGAGTAGCTGTAAGACTGTCACATACAGAGAAGCTGTTAAATCTGTGTAATCTGTGGAGGTACAGATTGAGCCCAGCCTGTTCCCTGCCACGCTGCTAGAGACTCAGAAGAGATTTTGATCCTGCTGCAGAGCTGCCTATAATCTCCAGTGCGATTACTTCTGAGAGTGAGCCACTCAAGGGAGTATACTGGCACAAGCTACAAGCTTGGGCCCCAAAGTGTAGACAAGTCTGGTGTATTTACCTGCTACCACGAGACAGTAACCAAATTAGGGTTATATTTGGAGGCACTGCTGAGATGTTGACTGGGAAGCTGGATATGGTTGATGAAAATCTGTCTGCCTTTGGAACTCCACAAACTGTTCGCCAGTGGTGTACTGCATTGGGACTTAACCCCTGAAAGGTTGCTGCTGTGGGGCCCATGGTGCCCAAAGTAAAAGAAGAATTTCTGAATGGGGAACAGATGTTTTACCTCCCAAGGGTGGCTGTGTCATGCCGGGATTCTGCCAGGGTCCTGATGAATGTTCTTATAGACAGCCCAAGAGAGATAGATTGTGACCGGATTCCCCCTGATATTGATGCTGAGAGTGAAGGGCCCTGGAAGATTGTTCTGCCTGACATGTCTGATGACGCAGATGAGTTAACAACCCAGGGTGAAGCCCTTACTACCCAGTATGCAGTGAAGGCACCCGAGCTTGTTCCGCTGAACAAGACATTGTTTGAATCGCCAGCTGAAAAGAGTCAAGTAACGAGATATCCATCCTGTGAGAGCGTGGTCTCCAAGGGGAGTCGGCATAGCTCTGGTGGCCGGCTGGATACCCCAGAGATTGTGAGCGCGCTGGGACAACTGACTGACCAACTGACACAGCTGGCCTGGAATGGTAATTTCAAGAGACTTAAAGTGTTTTCAGGCACAGATCCTGTACCCACAGGTAAAGAGTCCTTTGAGAGTTGGAGAGACTCCACTGTTGTGTCCGTGAGAGATTGGACTGGCCCCAAGACAACTATGATAAGGAAGATCCTTGAGAGTCTCCGCAGTCCTGCCATGGATGTTGTTAAATCCTATATGGTTGGTCACCCCGATGCTACTTCAGGTGAGTTGGAGGAGTTAAAAGCTCAACTGTCTGAGAGAGCCACACCCCCAGCTGAGGCTAAGAAAGTTCCTAAGTGTTACCAGTGTGGCAAGCTTGGCCACATCCAGCCAAACTGTCCAGTTCCTGATGAAGGTGATGAAGGTGAAATCCGCACTGTGTAAAGTATGCCACAAGCGTAGAAGATTCTATGGAAGATGCTACAAGTGCCAAGTGATGGGTCATCAGGCCCAGAGTTACAAAAAGACTTACAAAAATTCTACAGTACAGAAGTCTTATTATGAGCCTTCCATCTGTGAGAGTGACTCCCCTGAAGAGGATAAGGTGTTGAGTTGAGAGAAGACTACTGTGGAGAACCCTGTTGGCATGAAGGTGGCCCCTGAAACCTCTGAAACCCCCGATAGATCTAAAGGACTGGGTTTAGGTCCGATTGGCTGGGCACCCCAGTGCATCCTGGGGAGAGAGGGTGTGCCTTACTTTGGAGCCAAATACAAGGGGTCTCCCAGAGAGCTGAACGGAGTCAGTACGAGTAGCTGTAAGATTGTCACGTAAAGAGAAGATGTTAAATCTGTGTAATCTGTGGAGGAACAGATGGAGCCCAGCCTGTTCCCTGCCACGCTGCTAGAGACTCAGAAGGAGAAAGGTGCCACTGGTGAGATTTGATCTTGCTACAGAGCTGCCTATAATTCCAGTTTGATTACTTCTGAGATCAACCTGGTGAGTGAGCCACTCAAGGGAGTATACTGGCACGGATACAAGCTTGGAGCCCCAAAGAGAAGACAAGTCTGGTGTTTTTACCTGCTGCGTGGAAGCTGCTGCTAACTTCCAAAGGAGAGGTACTTTTGGGAAATGGTACCGCTACCTGGGGAATAAGAGCTCTGGGGAAGGGAGTTTTCATTTGAACTGTGTGGTTATTAACCCCTTCCGGAGGATTGGGACTTTGATATTTAACAAGGACTGTGTTGAAGCAACATAGTGATTTATTTAGTGTCCCACATACCCCAGTGCAGGAGTGCACAATGTTTTAGTTTGCCAATTGTTTACTACAGTTTATATAAAGTTTATATTTGTTCATTTGCAAACTGTGTGTTTTATTATTCCGAGTAGAACCCCCCTGAGGTGTGTTCCTCAGGGTTCACTAGGTGGAGGCACTGCAATGTAATTCCCAGCTCCCAGTACTTTTCATATGCAAAAGGGACTCAGGGCCCCTGGATTGCCAAGAATAAGTTGCTATTTAAAGAGACAGTAACCAAATTAGTGTTAAATTTACATGATTTTTTAGTAGACTTAAGATATAGAGTTCCAAATTACAGAAACATACATTATCTGAAAAACCCCAGGTCCCAAGCATTCTGCATAAGAAGTCCCATACCTGTTTTATGAGGTCTGCAGGATCCTGGACATGCTGAAAACCATACAAATAACTTGGAGGGCTACATCCAGCTTATGAACCTCAAGTTAGACAAGAAGCTTTATAGGAGAAGGAAAGCTACCAAGGCAGTTTATTGCCTGAGTCTCTCTCAGTTTGTTTATGATAGCAGCTGTCATATTAGCTTGGTGTGACATCACTTCCTGTCTGAGTCTCTCCCTTCTCACTTATAGCTCTGGGCTCAGATTACAGCAGGGAGGGGAGGAGGGAGAAGGGAGAAGGGAGAAGGGAGGGGGACAGAGGAACAAACTGAGCATGCTCATCCCGTCCCCTGTAGGTTCAAGTTGAAAGAAGGAAGTCTGATACAGAAGCCCATGTGTAAACAATAGAAGGAAAGAAATGCAGTGCAGTGACAGAGGACTCAGATCAGCATTACTTTGAGGGTTTACTGGTACATTTATATAGACCTTTCTGATAAAGCTCACTTAGTTTAAACTTTTGCTTCTCCTTTAATGGTGCAATGTATCTCAGTGCAAAATGCTACACTTAACTTTTACTATAGTGTAAAAGATAAGTAGGAACCTCTTGAGCTCTATTTGTGCACTGAAAAAAGATTGATAAATAAAATATAAAGAATTATATTAAAAGTAAGCAGCCTTATATTTCTTATGAAACATGTGTTACATGTCTCTAGTTCTGTCATCCACTGATCTAAACCAGAATTAAAAGATTTTTTTCAAAAGCTAAGCAGATGACCCTATTTGGTTATCCTGGTTGAATATATTACAAGTAGGATTAATGATCATTTTCACAAGAAAAGAAAAAAGTGACCCTAAAAAACCTGGAGCAGTGCTGCAAAGCTGCCTTATAAACAGTGGCTTTGATTTCTCTCCAGTGAAGCAGCGAGATGGCTGTAATGATGCCTCACAACCAGAAAATACTAGTAACTGTTCAAATAATATGATGTCCTGCAATAATTGTATTTTCCAAATGGATGCCTAAAGTGTGCAATCATAGAAACCATCTAAACAAAAAGCAGAAGCGGTTTTAGCACTCAAAATATCCCCATTTGTTTGAGAATTGAAGTGACAAAAGAAGTGGAGTGCAGACATTGTGGATCTTTGCAGATCTTGTTAGTGAGTGGAAAGGTAGCCTAGAACTGCCTATACGGCTTCTTAAAATACATTTATCAGAATATAGACCGCTACCAGGGAAACCTAGTTGCATTTTGAAACACTTTGCCCAGAGGAGATTCCTATAATTTCCCAAGACATCTCTTGTAGCCATGCCAACCATTTCAGAGGCCAATAATGTGTACGGGCTGTGACAAAGGCCTGATGTACAGTGTCATTAAAAGCATTATATATCGAGTAGCTCTTAAAAACAAAGGCTACGTGGTATACGTTTCATGTATTCCTGCTATAAGCAATTAAATATGCTGTATATGTGAAAAATCTTATTTGCATTTTGTAGTACAAGACTTGACCTGTAGGACTACAATAAAATGAGTAAGTGAAAAAGCAAAATCTGGGAAGGCGGTACAGAATTTTAAAGGCAATGCAATTGTAACCCTAATTTGGTTACTGTCTCTTTAAATCACAATTAACACTTGGCAATCCAGGGGCCCTGAGTCCCTTTTGCGTATGAAAAGTACTGGGAACTGGGATTTACAGCTCAGCGCCTCCACCTAGGGAACATTGAGGAGTACACCTCAGTGAGTTTCCACTAGGACAAATAAAACACACAGTTTGCCAATGAAGCAGATATTAGCTTTATATAAAACAGTAGTGAAAGAACTTGGGCAATCTAATACAATACAATCCTGCACTGGGGACAAGTGGGACCTACCTAACTCAAGATTAGGTACCTGACTGTTTCTCAAACACAGTCCTTTTTATTTCCAAAGTCCCAATCCTATGGAAGGGGTTCATAACCACACAGTTTAGGTCAATTGAAATGTGCCTTCCCCAGAGCTATTATACCCTACGTTTTTCTAAAAGTAGCAGATAAATACACAAGACCTGTCCTCAAATTGTGGCCCCACATTTTTATGCTTGCCAGTATTCTTCCTTGGGTGGATCACTGTCAAGGATTAGGTAGGGGGCGCTGTAGAGTCTGAAGGGAAAGGGCGAGTCCTTGAGGCAGGGGCTGTATGTGCCAAGGGGAAACTTGAAGGGAAGCAGGAACAGGTAGATGAGGGCGAAGAGTCAGACTGGAACAGGACGGATAGGACGACGATCAGGACTGGACAAGACAGGAAGAAGAGGGCGACGACTCAACAGGAAAGGACTGGACGTGGCAGGAGTGGAACGGCTTGGATGGGACAGGACGGTGCGGGCGTAGATCAAACTGGGGGATAGAGTGCAGAGGGAGACAGGAGCGGATAGCAAGACAGGACTGGAGCAAGAGAGGGAGACTGGAGCAAGATAGCAAGAGAGGGAGACTGGAGCAGGATAGCAAGAGAGGGAGACTGGAGCAGGATAGCAAGAGAGGGAGACTGGAGCAGGATAGCAAGAGAGGGAGACTGGAGCAGGATAGCAAGAGAGGGAGACTGGAGCAGGATAGCAAGAGAGGGAGACTGGAGCAGGATAGCAAGAGAGGGAGACTGGAGCAGGATAGCAAGAGAGGGAGACTGGAGCAGGATAGCAAGAGAGGGAGACTGGAGCAGGATAGCAAGAGAGGGAGACTGGAGCAGGATAGCAAGAGAGGGAGACTGGAGCAGGATAGCAAGAGAGGGAGACTGGAGCAGGATAGCAAGAGAGGGAGACTGGAGCAGGATAGCAAGAGAGGAGTACAAGGTAGGGTTGGAACAAGGTCAAGGCTAGAAAGGTACAAGATAGGAAAGGTAAGCAGGACAAGACAAGGCAGACTAACAAGGGAGAAGGGGCAAGAGCTAGAAACCTAGTTAGGGGCGATGCCGCAGTACTAGAAAACCATGCAATGCTCTGGCAAGGAGTGGTCTGAGAGCTGCCCTTAAATAGGGAAGAGGCAGCCCTGATAGGCTGATTAAGATAGGCAGCAGCTGAACTGGGGCTGGAGAGGCCAATCAGGCGGCAGCTGGGCTGGGACTGCAGAGGCCAGGTTACACACAGTGAGCAACCCTACAGGCTGCTCACCTGGCCAAATGGTTAGGGTATCGAGCCAGAAACCCAAAGGTCCCCGGCTCGACTCCCAGCAATACCTGACAATCACTTACCAGGGTACTCTCAGAGGCAGTCACACTGGAGATTAGAGGCAGCTCTGCAGCAGGATCAATCTCACCAGTGGCACCTTTCACCTCCTGAGTCTCTAGCAGCTTGGCAGGGAACATGATGGGCTCTCTCTGTACTTCTACAGATAGCTGGATGTTTCAGCATACAACCCCTGTTAAACTCTGTCTGACACCCCATACAAATGGCTCCAAAGTCAGGCACTCCCTCTCTCCCAAGGATACACTGGGGCACCCTGCCAATTGGATGGCTCTCCAGCATGTAACTGTGCTGGATGATGTCACAGACATAAAAACAGGAGAAGGATTTGTCTGATCCCCTACAAAATCCTTCCAAAAAACTTTTTAATTGTGCTCCTTACTCTCCATTATAGGCATCCCAGATTTAATTACAGGCTTACTCAGTATTCTTTCTGGTAACTAACACAGGGAGGTTTGACAACTTTCCATAAGTTTCTGCAAAATTACAGTCTGTTGTGTGCTCCCTACACCCCTCTAAAATTGGTTTGGCCAAACAAGGATGGAGACATTATTGCTGGCTTTTCAACATATGCTGCTGTGAATTTATGCCACCTCCTACCTAATGCAAGATCCATGTTATTAAATAGAATAGCAGAAAGGGTATGGTAATAAGGAGCTTGTTCATCTATGACAATACACTTCAAAGATGTATGACCTGTGGCCTAACACTCCAGGCAATGTGATGCCAAAAAAAATCTGGTAGTTAGTGATGGGCAAAATATTTGCCAGGTATGAATTCACAGCAAATTTCCCCTTTTCAACTCCATCTAATAGTTTTGTGAAACTACAGTAAAATTCACTGGCGAAAAATCTGCTGCAACCAAAAGAGACTGACATGCGTCAGAATAGTTGCGCACATAAAATTGTAGTGAGTCAAAATTATTCAGACGCCCATTGACTTTCGCCCATCACTACTGGTATTCCTTCTGGTGATATTATTAGTGGATTATCCAGCCCAGAATCTAAAATTCTACTCTCCAATGTGTTCCTTTTTCTTCCACTGTCATGAATCTTCTAGAATCTGCCCTGTGTGGGGATTCTCAGAAGCTTTCAGAGAACCCTTGTTGCAATATCTTACCAGGCTACTGGCTGCTAGGCAACTACAAATCTTTAATAGATGACATAGAAGGCCAGTTAACTCCAATACACTAGAATATAGGTATGAACTACGGAGAAAAAGGAATCAAGGGAGAAATAATTTTCACACATGTTCATACTTCAGAGGTAATCTCTATAATTACTACACAAGGCAACATGCCTATTTGATACAGTATATTATTTATTTACAATTATAATTATAAATGTTGAAGCAGAAAGAGAGAAAGCCAAGGGAGGATGAGCAAAAAAGCTTTTCATGGCAGCACTGTACTTATCAGCAATGGACATCTCCACTAAGAGACTGAAGTCATATAAACTGAATTCCCAGCTCTGCATATTTTAATACAAAATAAGGTGTAATAATCAAGACATATTGGGGCTTATTTACTAAAACTTTCATGAATCTAATTTTTTTATGAAAACAAGTCCAACCAAACTCACTCCCACTATTTGAACTCATTAATTAATCCTTTTTTTTCTCTCGAAATATCAGAGCAACAAAGTGTCACAAAGAAGGCCCCAGGCAGGATCCGAACCATTGAAGTAATTTATGGAATAAAGCACTTTAAGAAATATGGATATTTGGAGTGTGAACCACCTTTATTGTAAAATCTTTGCTTTAGTTCTGGGCACCCATCTCTAAGAGAGAGCAGCTTTCACACAATTTTTACATATATATATGTATATATATATATATATATATATATATATATATATATATATATATATATATATATATATATATATACACACACATAGCAAACAGTAAACGTGGTAATGCTGTACAAAAAAGGCATTCATAGCTCAATACATTGTGTATACAACAGAAAATAAGAGGATAATCAATAGGAAATTAAGAAAATCGTTTTCCGTTCGACAGAAGAGAAAATGCAGTTTTAGTGCCACCCACTGGTTGCAAAACACAACTGTAATTCAATCACCGTAAAACTCTTCCTCACAACAATCAAATTATTTGGCCCTAGATTTCACGTTATTTTTGCACTTGGGGGAGCAATGCAAAAAAAAAAAAAAGATATCTGCTGAATAGGAATTCCTCTATGTATGCACACTGGACTGCAAGACAAGGAGCTCATGGGTAACCAAGGAAAACTCAGAATATTTAGGCATGCATCTAAGGCATTAAAATTCTACATATTTGTTTGGATCAAAACAATTGCTTCTTTAATTCAATAAAATGTAAGTTAAAAAACTGTTGTTGCTTTAAAGGACCAGTAACATCAAAACATTCTTTTAAAATGTGTTAGCATACATCAAAAAATAAACACCAAGACAAATTAAACTTTAAAATAACAATTAAGAAATGTTACTCCCTGACCGGCAAACAGAGGTCCGCGACGCCTGGGTTGTGCATTTCACAGAGGCAGATAACCGCTTGCTGCTGGGGGGATGCCGGAGCTTGTCTGTGCTCAAGACTCTGCGGGACCGACACATGAAGACCTTGCTGCTGCACAAGTGCAAGAAGCACCCACGGGAGACCGACAGGTGCGCGGGCACCTGCACTGGAAATGGGCAAATAAAAAGGGCCCCAAGATCCCAGCATCCCTAAAGAGACAAATGGAAATAGGCGCCAATTTACTCTAAACTGTTCCACGCTCATATTTTTTTAATTTATGCAGTAGGTATCTGTCCGTCAGTTTTGATGGACAGTTAGGTCTAATACAAAATATTATATATTAGAGCTCATTCTTTTAAAATAACCGTCTCTGTTGGAAATCCTGTTTTGCTGGATGCAGGGTATGTGCCAGAGTCAGTTATTATATTTGTGCTGGAGGAGTTAGCCCTAAAACATTTGCTAGGAAAGGGAGCTCCCCCTAAAATACATATTAGACCTACCTGTCAATCAAAATCTGCATGAAGAAAGCATTGAAAGGGAAAGGTTGCTGACAGTGAGTTACTGAAGAGTAACTTGATTTTTTCATAAATGGTACAGAATTATTAATTGATTAGATTTAGAAAGTGTCTTATTTCAGTGAGATGAGGCTTACATAAAATTTTCATTTTTGAAATAGATTCCCTTTACCCAATCATAGTTTTCTTTTAAAAATTTAAAATAAAAAGATCACCTGTTGCCATTGCTAAAGATGGAGGAAGGGGAGATTCTACTGGCAGAATCACGCTGAAAATTGAGTCAAAATTGTTACCCATGCCCAAAATATCTAATGAATATAATGTATCCAACACTTATAATTGAATAATATGCTGACCCCTGTAACTGTGTACCTACCTTTTTTATTTGCTGTTTAATGTAGACTGTGCTTGTCTGCCCATTGCAAACCCTTTTTTACCTGTTCAACCCCTTTTATGTTGGTTATTCTGTAAAAATTAAGTAAATATTATTACTAAATCAAAAAACAAATTACTATATTGGAAAATCATCTGTCTTTATGAATTATGTTATTTTGCCATACATGAATTTTATAATTGAAGTGCTATATGAATATTGTTTCATTCTTTTTACTGGTTTGATATAAATATCTATATAGTAGGTTTGTGGCATTTATGGAACTATATGAATTAGCCGCATGTGGTGGAATAAAACGAGCAGATCTGCAATTTCAGGATGACATTGTTAAAGCTACTCAAGTGTCTTTAGAGTATTGATCACTTAAGCATTCTCCTGTTGAATTTCTCAGCCGAGGGAGCACTTCACGTTCAGTTGCTGGTGATGTGTTGCAGGTGGTAAAATCTCATTACTAAGCAGAGCACCCTTTAGAATCTGTATGCATGGCCTCATCACCTCTGATTACTAAGTAGCTCTGAATGCACCTCATGCATGGATTTCCAGTCATGTTTGTCCTTATCTTATTTTCATCTGAAGGAAAACGTTCTATCTTATTCATATCTAATGTAAAAAGATTATTTTATCAATGTTGTAAAAACATTGCAATTGAAAGTCCTACATAAAAAACTTTATTAAGACTACATCTAAAATATGGTTATGTTGAATATCTGTACATATTTTGATATCTTGAATCCTGCGATTTGTAAAAAAAGAAATAAAATACAAGAGTTAAAACAAAGAAGAACCATTTCTTCTTACACAGCATGTAGATTTATAATTCAATTTGTATTTTCACTTTAATGTATCTCTTTCTTCTTTTGAAGCTACCATCTCACCTGCTTTCTTGGATATCTTGTCCAGTTTGTATTGTTTCTCTTTAAAAACAATACTGTGATGTTATTCATTTGCCCCTTTAATGTTTACCATCATATTATTCTGTAGGACCAAACCAGTCTTTTAGCATAATTCTAGCTAGCAACTAGCATTATAATGAGCATGTCATCCTACTGACTTGGGGAGACACATAAAAGGAGAGCAAATAGGGTTTCCACTGCCAGAGCTGGTTTTACAATTATACTGGCAATATACTTGCTGGTAAATTTGTAATAACTAGGTTTATATTTACCCAGCCTGCCTCCAATCCATTCCTTTCAGCTTTCATACTCACCAAATCCTCTTCAGATTCCACACTTGATGATGTAACATTGCCCCAACTACATTGTCACTCTACCCCATGAAATCATCATAATCTTTGCCCAATTATGTTGCAGTCCACCCCCTTTTGTGTCTGCCCCATGCCCGACTGGTATAGAGAGAAAGTTAGCAGCTCTAATGGCTAATCATAATTATAGAGGGGTTATGGTCAGCCAGCCCGAGGTATGGCGGGTATGTGTATTTTTTTGCACTTAAAAAAAAGGTAAAATAATATTGATTTACAGTATTTATAGAGTTCTAATGTCATCTTTATGTGAGAATAAAAGCCATGCATTGCAATCTTACTTTACAAACAGCAAATAACTTTACTATAAAATTAATTACACAGCTTCATATTTAGATATTCTTGGTTTTACATGGCATACTATCACATCAGAGGGAAAATATGCCCCCTTTTTTGACATGATCTCATTTGGGGGCACATTTACTAAGGGTCGAATTTCGAAGTGGTAAAATTTCGAAATTCAACCATCGAATTGTAGAAATTCAATAAACAAAGGTTTTTTTTGGATTCAATTTTGCCATTTTCGAACGAATTCAAATCGGTCGAACGAACGTGGAAATCGTTTGAATCGAACGTTTCGAATGATTAAGTCTATCGATCGAGCGATTTTCCAAAAGAAAACTTTGACTTCTAAAAACTTAGCCAAATACTGGCTATAGGTTTAGGAGGTCCCCATAAGCTAACATAGCAATTCGGAAGGTTTAAGGCGGCGGTGTCAAAGTCGAAGTTTTTTAAAGAGAAAGTACTCCGATTTTTGAATGGTCAAATATTCAAAGTTTTTTCAATTCGAATCGAATTTTGGCCTATTCGATGGTCGAAGCACCCAAAAATGACTTCGAAATTCGAAGTTTTTGAATTTGAAAATTCACTTCGAATTCACTTCGACCCTTAGTAAATGGGCCCCTTGGACTTATATAGAAAAGGTAACAAACACTACCTGGACTTCAAGAAATAAATATAAATGCGTTTTTTACACAGATTTAAAGGAAACCATGTTACTTCAACAAACCATTTCCCAACATCCCTTAGGCTCACAGTGTAATTCAACCCCTCCCTCACCATGTTTCATTGTGATTCAATTAATATATATGAAGTTGAACCAAAACTTGTGTTTTATTTTTCATATATGAAGTTGTCTTGAGAATTTCAACCACTGAAAACCCCTTTTGTGTAGATGATTATTTTTATCGGTTGAGTAGATAAAAAACAGCTTTTCACCAAATGATAAATAAATCTGTCATTCTTATTGGTTTCAAATGAAAATACTTATAACTTATTGCTTTATAATATTTTTATATGAATCAAACTCATTAAACCTGCTTGAGTAGGGTTGTAAAGATACTAATAGTATCTTTATACTAATAGTATAAATAGTAACGGTAATTGTGAGGCTGTGATTCTAGCTAATATGCATAAAGGGATACTGTTATGGGGAAAAAATTTTTGTTCAAAATGAATCCGTTAATAGTGCTGCTCCAGCAGAATTCTGCACTGAAATCCATTTTTTAAAAGAGCAAACAGTTTTTTTTATATTTAATTTTGAAATCTGACATGGGGCTAGACATTTTGTTGTTCTTAGATCTACCAGGCAGCTGTTATCTTGTGTTAGGGAGCTGTTATCTGGTTACCTTCCCATTGTTCTTTTGTTTGGCTGCTGGGGGGGAAAAAGGGAGGGGGGTGATATCACTCTAACTTGCAGTACAGCAGTAAAGAGTGATTGAAGTTTATCAGAGCACAAGTCACATGACTTGGGGCAGCTGGGAAATTGACAATATGTCTAGCCCCATGTCAGATTTCAAAATTGAATATAAAAAAATCTGTTTGCTCTTTTGAGAATTCTGCTGGAGCAGCACTATTAACTGATTCATTTTGAACAAAAAATTTTTTTCCCATGACTGTATCCCTTTAAAAGCCCCATGCTCAAAATAAATTCATAGGCATAACAAGGGACTCCTACTTAATGTATGTCCCAGGCAATGTTGGCCCAATCAACACATTTTACAAGAAAAGATTACCTGATTAATGAGGAGGGATCATTGCACTTTATGTATCCAATTATTGAAGGCACAGTTCTTTTAGAAATAAATATTAAGTTTCAGGTAGACTGTGATAGTCTAAGTGATATTCTACTCTTTACCCCTGTAGAGAAAAAAACAATATTATAAAACCAGCTTTTTGTTCAGCACTGATGGTGTACTATACAGTTTACAGTGTCATGATCTGTAGCAAAAAAATATGCAGTTGTTGGGTTAGCAAAGGCTCCCATGTACCCTTGTGTAGTAGCTATACACTGTAGATTGTTTACATTTATTTAATTATATTTAAAAACTGCATTACCATTACAACAGTTAAAGATAGAAGCCTGCATTCAAAAAGATATCAAGGGGCCTAAAGGATCATTAAGGATAGTTGCACAGTTTCACAAAATCTTATCTTAAGTGCTGAGTATGTAGTGTATATACTACAGGTAACTTGCAATCTCACCTATACTTATTGGGTTCTTTTCTTGTAAAATATATTGAGCAGATATAAGAGTGTGAAGCTTTCATAAATCACGTCATTTTTCTAACACACGGATAAGTTTGCAATTCCTCATTACAAAGATGCAGACTATCAGACCTGTCCACCCATTACCAAAAGCAGGTGTAATCAATATGGAACACAAAAAGAAAAAGAGTAACAGCCACTTGGAAAACATGGGCATATACAATTAGGAATCACAAAAATGGGACACTTTGTGGCAAGTGGCAGTGGACCACAATTTTGATCATAAATGAAATTGAAGAAGTAAAAAAGAAATGAAATGGAAGTAAAAATGTTAAAAATGGAAAAAATAAGTACATACACTAATCCTGTCTCTGTTTTTTTCATGATCAATTAGAGAACATAATTGCAGTTATTTTTATTATTATTTTATTCACAACAGTCCACGGTAGTAAAAATATACAATCATTTGGGTCTAGTTCAAAAACTAGCCCAGGCGCAACCAGTAGCTTGTGAGCAACATGTTGCTCTCCAACCCCTTGGATGTTGCTCTCAGTGGCCTCAAAGCAGGTGCTTATTTTTGAATTCCTGGCCTGGAGCCAAGTTTTAGTTTATAGTATAAAAAAGTATAGTATAAAAATCAGATGTACTGCCAAACAGAACCTCCTGTAGGCTGCCAGTCCACATAGGGGCTATCAATAGCCAATCACAACCCTTATTTGGCACCACCCAGGAACATTTTTCATGCTTGTGTTGCCCCCCAACTCTTTTTACATCTGAATGTTGCTCACGGGTGAAAAAGGTTGGGGACCCCTGCTCTTGGGATACAGATATTGTTATATATATGAAACAAACTAGCTCTGCTTTAAAATAGTTAATAGTATAAATCCCCAATTCTTGTACAGAATATTAGAAATCAGGCAGGAAGGGAGCTTTACTGAGAGCATTAGACACAGCAACAAAGAATGATTGAGTTACTCTTTGAAAAGTTTAACATGGCCGAGAGGACCTTGGAAAACAATCTAATTAACTCAGCTGACCCTTATTACTTGCACTGGAGAATCTAAATCCATTGTTGCATCTTACATGGGTTAAACGGCAAAGAGTGCTGAAGAAAACGTATTATTTCATGTTACACTTCCCAGAAGACAGTATAGTGACTGAGGTACTAGAGCATGCAACTAGGTTTAAAGATGCTGGAGAAAATCCCAGACAGGGAAGCCACAGAAATTAAAATACAAATTTTAACATTTGAAAGGTAACAAGCTGCCCTTTGAAGCAAACTTCTTGTCTACATGGTTTAAACCATCACTGAAGTCAACTCACCACTGCAAAAACATAGATAGCCACTCCTGCATCACATAGATGGCCACTCCTGTAGAAGGGCTACTCCTGTATCACAAATGTGGTAAGGTAGACTGTTGAAGGGAAGGTACAGTGAACCTTGCCAGAACCCTTTTTCAGGTTGAGATGGACTGGAAAATGAATGTACTGCTAGTTATACTCTAAATGGAATTGTGTTTCAGTCTTCTCAATTAAAAAGTATGAAGGGATTATTTTGGATAAAAGTCAGCCAGTCTGCTAAAGCAAATAAAGTACCCTGTATAAAAATGGCCATTAACTCAAGGGACAAAAGCATCATTAGTAGTGATGGGCGAATTTGGGGGAACGGGTGAAAAATTTGCGAAACGGCAACGGCGTCTAGTTTTTGATGCCGTCGTCCGTTTTTTGGATGCCAGCATCCGTTTTTTGGATGCCGGTGCACATTCGCCGGCGAAAATGCGCCGGTGTCCAAAAAATGGACGCCGGCATCAAATTTTTTTGCCACTGGCGAATCGCGGGAATTTGCTGCGAATTCGTGCCTGGTGAATAAATTCGCCCATCACTAATCATTAGGCCTCTTAATATATATCTGGTAAAACATCACCTTGAGTATGCAGGACAGCAAGGGCATAACTATGGGGGCCTACCCTATTTTACTCAGTCAGGGCTCCACCTCCCTTTCTGAAATTCTGGGTGACTAGTTCACCTGTGCCATGGGTCACCTACAAGCTCCCATACAGAGGAAGCAGATCCAGGCCCCCAACAGCATTGCAGAACACGTTTCAGCACCAGTACACGGGGAAAAAATTATTGTAATGCTCTCAGCTGGTTATTTTCATAGTCTGATTTATATTTATAGCTACTTGTCAAAAAAAACTCTTAAAAAAAATACCAGCAATATCACTTTAATGGTTATATCCAATTTGCACATCTGGCAAGGCTGGTATAATGAAACGCCAACAAATAAGTGAAGTAAAGGCATTTATGACAGATGAGAAAATGGCTATATGACATCAGGTCACTAGGAAAGTATTGATCATTCAACCAACTCTTCAGTTGTCATCACAAGTATGGGAGTGAAATTATAAATTGTAAACAAGGCTGGGCAATATGCACAGCCAGACAAATCTATGTAATAATTGTAACATTGTTGGTGTCTGTCCATTGATCATACAAGTCTTGGAATAAATGACTTTACCCATTTTCACAAAATCAGTAGAGACAGGAGTGTTAATAACACCGTAGATCTTTTCTTCCAGGACATATCCATGGTGACTCCTGCAATGTGTATCTTAGAGAATCCATGAAAATAATGGGATTACATGTCAAACAACTTGGAGTTATAGTTTATGGAGGTTAAGGGCTATTGGATTTTCACATAACCGTTACTTGCAGCATTGATCAAGGTTCCTGTTACTCTATGAGGCACATTTGCTACTGACACAACTTGAAGTGACTCAATCTGACCGGCAACATGTATTAATTCTCCCCCAAAAAAGGTGCTGGTATGTTTTTAGAGGATAATTGGGTATTCTGAGCTACTCATGTCATGTCATATGGATGCTGGCTGGCAGCAACACAAATACCATTGCTCTACTGTCCAAATATATATCATTGCTCTGGTTTAAAGATATATCTACTGTATATGAAATCAATATATCCAGTGGCCTCTATGCAAATAGTATGGCAATGTATTTGCACAGAAGTAACTACTATGGGTTCTAACTTTGCATATTGCTGTAATAGATCAGTGATGAATTATGATATACAATTTGTGTGTATATACAGTATAGAGTAAGGTTTTATAATGCTTACTCAACTAAGGAAAAATGAACAATATTTCGCTGACTGTAGTAAAACAATAGCCTTATCAGCAGAGCTGTCATCAAAAGCAGTAAAATACATGCTGTCTCACATAATGTGGTGCCCTTTATAGTTGGGCAAGTTTAAGTTACAGAGAGAATAACTGCTCCACAATTGTTTCATGATATCAAGGAGAATTGCAGCTGAGACATTAGAGCCATTATGTGCAGTGCCTTGTCTGAGGTCTATATGAATCAACTCGATCAGCGCTTTTGCCTGCGTGTATTTTATTTCACACAGTTCCAATATTTCCCCTATTCATTCACTGGCTCTGAATGCAAATATCCCTGCTGAGTGCTCCAGACGTTCCAAATTGTCCAGATGGCTGTACATGAGAGTAACGGTACAAAAGCAAAATGTTGATGTGGCTAATGAAACTGCAGTCAACTGATCTGATTCAATGTTGTTTGTTACAAAAACAGAAAGTACCCCAGCACGCCTTTACGTCACTAATAAGGGCAGCAAATAGCAAGGCAAGAATTATTAGGTTAGAGCAAATCATGAAATACTTCTAGAAATGCAGCTTTAAGGAAGTAATATACAAATGTTGATTTGTTACCCAGGCAGAGCGCTCCCATAACTGCTTTGCCCAGCTGACTAAAGAAACCACTACTTGCTCTGCTCTCTGCTGTCAGTTTCATAACACATTACTGTAGGTGTGTAACCCTGATTTTTGGTAGGTGTAGTTCCTATAGGTGCACCCTGGTGCACACTGCCATTACTCTTGGAGGTGGGAAATATAATATACATGCAGAAAGAGTAGAAACTGTCCTTTTATTGAAAAACCCCATGAAAAGTATATGCTAGCACAAACTACTGCAATGTTAGGACCTGTTTATATGATCTTACTAAAAAATACCTGGATCTTAGAAAAATAATATTTACATCTTTAAGAAAAGAAAAGAAAAGAAAAGAAAAGTAGATATGTAGAAAAGTAGATATTATTCATTACTCTACTCACCTATAGAAGGACCAAATTAAGGAAAGGCCATCTCCCATAGACTTTTATTTTATAATCCAAATTTTTAAAAATGATTTCCTTTTTTCTGTAATAATAAAACAATACCTTGTCCTTGATCCCAACTAAGATATAATTAATCCTTATTGGAGGCAAAACTGATTTTCTAGTAGACTTAAAGGGATACTGTCATGGGAAAAACATTTTTTTCCCAAAATGCATCAGTTAATTGTGCTGCTCCAGCAGAATTCTGCACTGAAATCTGTTTTTTATATTTAATTTTGAAATCTGATGAGGGGCTAGACATGTTGTCAGTTTCCCAGCTGCCCCAGGCATGTGACTTGTGCTCTGAAAAACATCAGTAATTTTTTACTGCTGTACTGCAAGTTGGAGTGATATCACCCCCTCCCTTCCACCCCCCCTCCGCAGCCCATCAGCAAAACAATTGGACGGTAACCAGATAAAAGCTCGCTGTCACAAGATAACAGCTGCCTGGTAGATCTAAGAACAACACTCAATAGTAAAATCCAGGTCCCACTGAGACACATTCAGTTACATTGAGTAGGAGAAACAACAGCCTGCCAGAAAGCAGTTCCATTCTAAAGTGATGGCTCTTTCTGAAACCACATGACCAGGCAAAATGACACGAGATTTCTGTCTACACGCCAATATTACAACTAAAAAAAATACACTTGTTGGTTCAGGAATGAAATTTAATATGGTAGAGTGAATTATTTGCAGCGTAAACAGTGTGATTTAGAAATAACAACTAAAAAATCATGACAGAATCCTTTTAAGGTATGAAGATCCAAATTACGAAAATATCTGTTATCTGGAAAACCCCAGGTCCCGAACATTCTGGATAACAGGTCCCACATAAATTTTTTAAAAAGTGTCCTTATTCTGCCATGGCCATTAATACTACTGTGATATAACAAACAAAAATGTCAAAATGATTTCATATATTTCATGCAAGAATGGAGAATCTCTATTCCATTAAGTTGGCGGAGTTGGGTCATGTATCTAAAACAAAACAGAGGGACAGCAGATTAGTAAAAAACTGAAGCTGAACATCATTGGATTATAGTGCTTAAACATGGCATTAATATTTTACCATTTACCTCTTAGAAGCTCTGGGCTGTATTGGTTCAACTTATCCCCTTCACACACACACTGTATTAATGACAATATCTTTGGGGCATAAATCCCTGTAGTATAATTATGCACTGTCTCCATGGTCGATGATGCTGTCCCACCATAATATATTACACCAGGAGCTATTATGCTTATTGTTCTCTCTCATCTGCATTCCCGTTGGCACTTTAATTAATGCTTCTATGGAAACCAAGGAAGTATCTATTTAAATAGGATTTGCAGAATATGTGGTGGCCCTAAGTATTAGTATAAAACACACAGTCAGCACATTTCAGGAGTTTGATATTTTTCACTGAAAGTAATAGAACAATAGAACATTTTCTAATGCTGATTGGTTGAACATCATGGGTGAATGTAAGTATTATCTATTTGAACAGGTGCTGACAGATATACAGTAAGAGACTACCTACTAGGCTGTTAAAAAGGCTGACATAATAAAACTGACTTAAATACAAGGATTCTACAAGGAACATTTCAGATGGACTATTTTAGATATTGTATGTCTGGTAAAAGACAGCACCATTTCTAAGCATTGCCACATGTCTTGTTTTTTTTTCTATGCCCCCACATAGAGATTCACTAGAATGACATATAACAAGACTTCTCAGTAAGCTAAATATAAAATAAGCGCAAAAGTAAAAATAACGTTATGGTATAAAATGTATTTTCATTAAAATGCAGCAACAAAATGTATTTTATTACCTTTATTCTCACACAGACAAATCTGATTGATAAGAGGTACCAACCCTGAACCCAGTATATTATGGCTACTGGAAGTGGGGTTAGTTGAATCTATTTAAAGTGCAGGATCCACTCCACTGACCAAATGTAGTAGGTATTCAGATTCTTCCTCTGCTTTCCATTTAAAGGGGTTGTTTACTTTTGAGTTATCGTTTAGTATGATGTAAAGAGTTATATTCTGAGACAATTTGCAATTGCTTTTCATTTTTTATTATTTGTGGTCTTTGAGATCTTTAGCTTTTGATTCAGCAGCTCTCCAGTTTGTAATTTCAGCAATCTGGTCGCTACCATGCATTGATTTGAATAAGAGACTGGAATATGAATAGGAGAGCGCCTGAATAGAAATATGAGTAAAAAAAAAACAGCAATAACTGTAAATGTGTAGCCTTACAGGGCATTTGTTTTTTAGATGGGGCCTGTGAAAGCTGGAAAGAGCCAGAAGAAGGAGGCAAATAATTCATTAACTATAAATAATGAATAATAATTGAAAAGTTGCGTAGAATTGACCATTGTATAACATACTAAGTTAACAGAAAGGTGAACCACCCCTTTAAGAGGTCTTCTATAGCTTGTCTATAGCTTGTCCTTTGGGTTTGGTTCAATAACCAATGGAAAACAGTTTTCATTTAGGAACAAAGTGCAACATTTGGATACACATTATTCAAATCCAGCATAAAAGTGGATGTCCACACACTGGAAGAGCACATTGGCTCTTGCTTCAAACTGCAAGATACATGAATGGATGCAAGTACTTTTGTGAAAAGAGTCATTCAGTAGTGTAACTACAGCTAACTGGGCCCCCCTGCAAAAAATCTTCAGGGGGCCCGACTTAGCAGGACACGCGCACGCTGACGCACACGTCGACCTTCTTCAGCAGACACATCAACCTCTCCTGCCCCATCCAAAAGCCTCAGCTCTGCCCCCGTCGCTCGATTACTTGCAGCAAGCGGCAATCTTGGAGACAGGACACAGTGTGCAGAGGTATTTCAGTTCAGCAGACCCCTTGGTCTTGGCCCCCTTATCCCCGCCCCCCCTGCGACTGTGGGGATCTGCTGTATTATAGTTACACCACTGGAGTCATTGCTCAATTTTGCATCCATTTTAGCATTTTGCACTTGTGCTTTTGTCCATAAAATAAACCCTCCTAATTATTAATTAATAGAAACTATGAGGGGTGTTTATTCAGTTGCTAAAGGCAGATAGAAAGCAGAATTGGCAACTTGATATAGAGCTATCAAAACTAGGGGTACAATCTTCAAAGATGTTTATAGAAAGAGGGATACTTGCTACAAGTGAAAGCTAATAGGACAGACAGGGAATGGAGGAATTAAATCTTCTGATGCTGACATATTATGTAGTGGGTTAATCCTGAAGGAAAACTGTGAGACAGATAGGGAGAATTGTCACCAGTTAAATCTGCACTACAGCAAATAACAAGTCTCCCCAAAAAGCTTTCGTTTGAATGACAGTATTGCCGGAGGGAAAACGTACAAGGTGCTTCATTTTCTGAAGCGTAGTTGACTCCTGCAATTGGGGAGATTTGTTGCCCGTGGTAGCACACATTTAAACGTGGTTAAATTGACCAATCTCCCCTGTACCCTAATGGGAAAGCTTCAAGGAGTTAAAATCTGAAGATACAAGGTAGTGCTGTTTCTATAAAAGCAACTAGAAAAAGCTAATTGCCCCTGTCCAGGGCTAGCATTCTCTCCAATCCCCATTAGGTGGATACCTTATGCTTGTCTAAACTACAACACCCATATTGATTTTTATTTCTTGAACTTCACAACATTTTCCCTCCAAATAAAAAGTAGACAAAGGTCAGTGGGGCATTTAGGGGCAGTTGTTTGCGTAGAGCAGATAAACAGTACAACACAAACACCATCTCTAGCAAAGGACAGCAACTTGGGAATTTTGTATACAAAAAGGGGAGTTAGTACTCATTTCACATTTTAAATCATGAAGCATTCAATGAGTTGGCAGCCTGCAAACTAGTGAATTAAAGTCATCGGTATCAAGACAGAAGGTTAGATAATAATTGGGTAGATAAGCTTGACAGTACTTTATGGTGAAATGTTGAAAACAATTTAAGACTCTTAAGCAGGTCAATAAGCTTGTCTCTGCAGGTAAGAAAAGTCAGTTAATCTGCCTTACTTGCCCTCTGTCTGACAGGAATTTAAATGTCTCTCCTGATAAATATAATGAATTGTAAATGGAAAACCAATACAGACTGAGATTTGATTCCGTAAATAATCCTAGCCAATGTCTTCAACCCAAAATACTTTTGTTTTGTACTTGCTATACCTCATTAGGCAGAGCAGAATATATGAGATATTATACAGCTATTACCTTGGCTCTGCAGTACACAGTTTTCCCAATGCTATAGCAGCATTCTGCTGTACTGTAGTCCTTTGTGCATCCCCAGCAGCATGGGTCAGAAGTAGTTTCAGGATATCAGACTGTAACAGAGAGGAGGCTGCACCAGGAAACTCAAAACAGATTCCCAAGCAGAGAGCTGTGTTGCCAACGATGGTCTCATCCTCAGAATGCAAAAGACTAAGCAAGGTTCCAAATTCTGAAAAGTGATTAAAACATTATTGAAGCTAAAAATGTAGAAAAGACTTTTACATGATTTAAAGGGACGTTTGCAAAATATAAATAGGCACATTAAATAGGACTTTTGTTGAAATGACATTCTGCCTGTTCTTTTAATTTTAAAAAAAGAACATTTATATTTATTTCTATTTTTTGCCATTATAAAGCACTAATTTGAAAGTTGAGCAATGCTGCAATGTGTTCACCTATAAACAAACAAACCACTCCCTTTTCTAAGCAGCAGCCTTTGAGTAGCTCATTATCGGGAGCTTCTCAGTGGGCATTTAATTTGTTTTATCAGCTTGAAGCTTTGGGACAATAAGTGACAGAAAGTCTTACAGCAAAACTGGCTTCATATTCTTAGTGCCAGAATAACAAAAATATTATATAGATATTTCTTAATTAAAACAAAAAGTATGTTCAGTACAAGCCCCATTCATTCTGCTCATTTTATAAAGAGGTGTATACTGTCCCTTTAAGATACTTCATGAGATGCATATGAGAAACCAATACATTTTAAAGTTCTGAATCTCTTAAGGAGACATATTATGTAAAAAACAAGAATTTACCAGTGCATTGAACTCTTTTAGATATAGAAGGAATGTGCTTTAAAGAGTTGTGTTTCTGGTTACTTTATTGAAAATTTCTGCAAAATCCCTACTAATCCCGCCCATGTGTTCCACTTCCTGCTGCCTCCTTTCCCAGGCTGTGCAGGAGAGCTGGCGGCACTCAGCACATTGCACTGTAGGATGAAACCAATCAGCAGCTAGGCTGTCCTGATAGGGAACTGAAGCCTGTCTTTGCTTGTGTGACTCCACGACTGTGATTGGCTGTCCCCTCTTAGTGTGCTTTCGGTAGGGACTGTTAGGACACACACACCTTTCATTTGAAACTTGGAAAGGGACCATAGCTCCAATAAAGGGGCCTTTTTTAAAGATAATATAAATTTTTGACCAAAAGTAAAACCAGCACATATGGTATACACACAGTAATAGCCTACAAAATTAGGGGGTTATTTATCCTATATGTCTCCTTTAATGTAAATTTATTCTAGACGGTATGGCAGTATCTAAAACCAGGTCATCTGCAGTGTGCAAAGTGGAATTTTTGGATGCAACTGACATGTTTTTACCCATATTTACAGTGCAATTGTGTTTGAACCTGATACAATTTTGGCCAATGATAAAATAAAGAGTTAGCTCCAGTGTCCCCTGAATCAGTCAATGCACTTGCACAAAATTTGGAACAGAAGGCGGGACGAAGGCCACAGAGCATACAGAAGTGCAACATAAATGATAATAAAATGGTAGCTGCACAGAGCAAAAAGGTTTTGGCTGCTAGGGTCAGTGACCCCCATTTGCAAGCTGGAAAGTGGTAGAAGAGAAAATCAAAATTCATAAAACTATAAAGAATAAAAAATGAAGACCAATTGAAAAATTACTGGGACATTCTATAACATGCTAAAAGTTAACTGAAAGGTTAACTACTCTTTTAAAAAGTGCAGGGTCCAGAAATGAACAGGTAAGGAATACAAGAAAATTTGGTTAGGAATGGTAAAAGGTGGCCCTCCAATTTTAAACTAAGTTGCAGACTGAAAAACTGGGAGCTGTAGAGACTGAGATTGCTTTTTCATCAGCATGGATTCAGGCTGATTATTTACCAGCAAGAACAACGTATTGTTTTATTACTATTTTTTTAAATGCCAATTAGTCCAAAATTAAGAATCATTTATTTAAAAAGAATACTAATAGAAATGACATTTCCATATTTTGATGTTTTTTTTGTATAATAGATCTTATGCCTGTACAGGTATGAGACCTGTTTTGGGACCTGCTTTCCTCTATCAGTATACAATCTGCAAGCTTGAAGTGTTCTCCCTTCTGTTGTACAGCACTGCACAATATGTTAGCACTTTATAAATACAAGTATATTTTAATAATGGCATTATATCTTAAGTCGAATACAGTGTGATTGCTTTAATGCTTCTTTCAGCCATGGGTTGGTGCTCGGTCTTTAGACAGACAAATGGTGGCATCATAACATAAGTCTTGTACAATATTTGGTTTAGGTGTGATTAAATAAGTAACAAAATTAAGGGGAAGATTTATTAAGGTTCAAATAGTATAGAATTGTTGGTGTTAAAATTCACACATTCTAATTTTTATCCCCCTATTTGAATGTAAATTTGAATGTGAGATTTATCACACCTCGACCATGGAAACAGTCCTAATTCTAATATTCGTCACCTAAAACCTGTTCATGAACAAGTCAATGGCAAAACTCAAATTGAATACAAATCGAATATGAATATAATTTTCAGATATTTCCTATTCTATCAAATATTAGACGTTCACATTTTTTTTAAATAACCTGTCATTCGAGTTGTGAGTATATTCGAATTTTTAAGAGTAAAAAAAATTCACATGAATTCAAATTAAATCTTTGATAAATCTGCCGATAACTAAAGCAGGCTGACATAACTAGAATTTAATACACCAAGCAACAGGGTTGTTAAAAGTCTGTCAAAAAGAGTGACGGATACCTTTCATGTATTCAATATCTGTTTTCTCCCAAGTTATATTTTATTTCCATCCCTGCAGTGTATTTGAGCCTTTGTTGACGTGGTAATTAAGAGTATTATAAATTAATCAGCACAGTTCTGAACATCTAACATTCATTAGAGGTATTAAATGTTCTGTTCCAGCTTAGCATATCACTATAAAGCATTTTAGCCTCTACCAAAAGAAAGCATGAAGTATAGTAATACATTTATTGAATTTTAAACTTTTTTGTAGTTAAGTAAACTACACATTTTACATTGATACATAGTAAATTTGGGGTAGAAAAAAGACAATGGTCTAATCTACTGATACTTTACTAACTGTAAATATTGAGATTACTGTAGCACTGAAAATTATCTTTGTCCATGAATTTATTAAAACCATTCGTAAAGATGTTAATGCAATCTGCCATCACCACTAGCAAGAACCATTTGTGTTGCTTCAAGTGAATGTTCCATTCCTCAACCCTGAAAAGATAGCCTCTTGTTCTTTTCTATGATCCCCACAATCTTTCCTCTTAAACATTTAGACAAAACTATTTCCCTACGCAAGCACCTTTTCTCCAAAGAAACTCACTCAAACTTGGGACAGAATAGTTGCATTTGGCTTTTATCGTGGAAAAGAAGTCTCACACAAACTAAGAATCACACTGAGGCTTATTTTAATAAACTGGGAAAATAATAAAACAAATGTGTTTGAAATATTCTGAGACAATTCCCGTTGATTATATAGAAACTCTACAGCTTTAATTTGACAAATTTTCATTTGAAGTTTATGCATTATTGTAAAAGTAAAATAAAAAGCAGTGCCCTGCTGCCCTAAGATGAATGTTCACAGAGTGGCCACTAGCCCACCATTTATATTGTTAAGCTTTTCTTCTGTTTATACATCTGGGGATTCTTTATCAAATTAACAATTTACTCCCTGATATCTCTCAAATTAAGCTAGAAAATCCTGATCTTTATCCCTACTTGCATACCTTGCCATACAACATACCCATATGCAAGCAGATTTACTTTTAAAATAATCTTATATTTAGTTTTAGTTTTAGGTATTTGTATTTGTTTACCCTGCTACAGGTATGTGAATATATTATGCAGAAACATATTATCCCAAATGCCCCATTAATAACAATCAATTTCACTTTCTTCCACAAATCAATATAATGTGTGGTTTTCCTATTCTTTTAAAAAGAAAAAAAAAATCAAAATTTATTTAAAATTTACAAAGGGTCGAAGTGAATTTTCAAATTCAAAAACGTTGAACTTCGAAGTCATTTTTGAGTAATTCGACCATCGAATAGGCCATAATTCGATTCGTATTGAAAAAACTTCACAAATTCGCACATTTGAAAATGAAAGTACTGTCTCTTTAAAAAACTTTGACTTCGACACTTCGCCACCTTAAACCCTCTGAATTGCTGTTTAGCCTATGGGGGACCTCCTAGAACCTCTCTGAGTCTTTGGTTTTTAGAAGTCAAAGGTGTTTTTTTTTTCCGTTCAATTCGAAGGATTAAATAGTTCGTTCTGTCGAACGAATGATTTTTACTTTGCTCGAAAATGGCCGTTTTCGATCGAAAAAATACTTTGACTATATAAGTGATGGTCGAATTTTGAAGTTTTTTAACTTCCAAATTTGACCCTTAGTAAATGTGCCCCTAAGGGCAAAACGTTGCCAGGTAAAAATTGTGGAGGTCCTACAAAAGTCAATGGGAGCTGCTCTGATCCTACTGATTTTAAATCAATTCGGACTTTAGAGGGTTTCAAATTTTTTCTTTTCGCTACAAATTGTTGGAAAACCAAAAAATTTTAGAAGTTTTAGAGGTATCCGTATTTTTTAACACATCTTTCATTTTATTTTCCATTCATACTGTTTTTTTATTCGGATCTTTTAATAAATGTCATGACATTTGTGGTTTTAGAGAAAGTGAGTCTAGTCATGGTTTCACAAACCTCTAAAACCACAAAAATTCGACCTTTGATGAATAGGTCTCCACAAATTCCAAAGCCCGGAAATTTATTTTAGGTCAACTTTTGCTGATGATGTTTTGTTAAGTCTCTCCAAGGCAGATTTATAGAAGTGTGAAAGTTAGAGTTCACCACAGAAAATCTCACCCACTTTCTAGTCAATCCTATGGGATTTTTAGAAGCATATTTTCAAAGGTGAACCTTAACTTTCACCTATTGATAAATACACTTCTAAAATTCCATAGGAATGAATAGAAAGTAAGTGAGCTTTTCTGTGGTGAGCTTTAATCTCACACTGATTCATCTGCCCCATTAACAAAAACACTTAATCATAGACAAATATTCCAACCATGGCATAGTCTCTGCTGGAAATCAGTGTATCCCTATGTACTGTCATTCTAACTCCCTAGCATTTCTGTCTCCAGCATTTAGTCTAGAGCTACTTACGTTTATCATACTTCATCAAATCCTTCTTTGCCACAGAATCAACTTTAGTGCACACAGCAAGAACCTTTGCAGCAAAAACAGATGTTCTCTTTCCACCTGCCTGAAGTGAAAAATGAAAAACAAAATGAGTATTTTCTTATGGCTAGATGACAGTTTGGTAATGGTAAGTAAAAAAAGATGTCTTGATCTATTTAACTTCTCAAAAAATGTTCTAGCAATATTGTAGCATTTGTTTTTATATGTTTTGTTTCCCTTGTTTTTGTGACTAGACTAAGACTTTATAAATTGCTAGACAAAAATGTCTGTCACTTCTTGTAAGGATAAAGTTTGATGATGATGACAATTCTTACCTAAAAATGCATAAACTCCTATACAAACCAACATTCTGTTCTCTGCTCAAATATGTTTTCGATATGAAATAAAACAAGTGTGATAAACCATTTTATGTAGCCTTGCCTTTAGCAACTGTAGAGTTCAGACTCCCTGAGGTAAATACAACTGGAATATTTTTACTCAGCTGGGTTTTTAGTCCCTCCCATTTGAAATTGCACTTAGCCTGCTGCATTTGTGGTCATAATTGACCCTTTGTATGCATAAAAAATAATCACTGGGAGGCAAATATATCAAAGGTTGAATTTCGAATTCATGTGAGTTTTTTAAAACTCCCCTAAACTCCCATAAATTTGAAATTCGACCAATCAAAATTTATTATAAAAATCTAATTTTTAAAACTCGGGTGAATTGAAACAACCCGAAAATTTGAATCTAATTCAATCAAACTTGATTCGAGTTTTTTCCCTGAAAAAAAATATTGAGGGGCTGGTTCACTAAATTCGAGTGAAGGATTCGAAGTAAAAAAACTTCGAATTTCGAAGTTTTTTTTGGGCTACTTCGACCATCGAATGGGCTACTTCGACCTTCGACTACGACTGCGACTTCGAAGTAAAAATCGTTCGACTATTCGACCATTCGATAGTCGAAGTACTGTCTCTTTAAAAAAAACATCGACCCCCTAGTTCGGCAGCTAAAAGCTACCGAATGTTAGCCTATGGGGAAGGTCCCCATAGGCTTTCCTAAGTTTTTTTGATCGAAGGATATTCCTTCGAACGTTGGATTAAAATCCTTCGAATCGCTCGATTCGAAGGATTTAATCGTTCGATCGAAGGAATAATCCTTCGATCGTACGATCGTAGCATTTGCGCTAAATCCTTCGACTTCGATATTCGAAGTTGAAGGATTTCAATTCCTAGTCGAATATCGAGGGTTAATTAACCCTCGATATTCGACCCATAGTGAATCAGCCCCTGAATGTCGGGAAGGCTGCAAACTGCTCCAAATTGATCCCTGGACATCTGCCATCGACTTAAACAGCAATTCGGCACATTTTAGGTGGCAAATAGTCAAATTTGAATTCTTAATGGGCCAGAGTATGATGAATTCAAATTACATTTTTTTTAAAAAAAACTTGAATCCTGTTTGAATAACTCTCTAGTTGAATTTGACAGCTTTGACCAAAAAAAATTCGAATTTTCAATTCGTCCCTTGATAAATCTGCACCTTAATCATAAACAAATTGTTCCTCCTGCAGAATGCTAAAATATTTGTTTGTGGAGTCTTACTTGATAAAACAAGTAAGACCCATCCCTAAGCCACAGTCAAGCTAAGGACTAAAGTGGGCTGAATGAGACTACTCAAAAATGCATGACATTGCGTATACAAGTTGTCATTAAGATGCAGTATTACTAAAACTTTTTAAAGAACATGTAGTGGGTTATGAAATAAAAGGATCTAAGTTTGCCCAGGAGCATTAACCGGTAGCAACCAATCAGCAGGTAGAATTTACTGGTCACCTGTTTAAATGTAAGCCTCTTATTGGTTGCTATAGGTTACAGCTCCTGGGCAACCTTAGTTGCTTTTATTACATATGGGGGATAGGGGGTAATTTTATTCAAGTTTTCCTCAGATGGTAAGAACAGGGTTGGTCTGCACACTCTTGCATCCCTTAGTGCTCTTGCATCTGGTCAGAAAGGCAAGTAAATGACCTCTATAATGTGGTAGACATCCTAACAAACCTACTGCAGAATTTAGCCTGATTTTGTAAGGCCAAGTTAGGCCATGTCACTAAATACTTATATTTGTTTTCTCAAAGGGGCAGATTTATTAACATTTGAATTTGATATTTTACGGTGGTTTGACTTTTCAAAGCATATTAAAAGTGACAAATCTGAAAATTCAAATTTAAACATTTGGCATGTTCATGTAAAAGTTTATGGGAGTTATATTTCCAAATTTCAAGCTATTATTCATTTCAGGTTTTTGAGCTTAATTGAGAGACTCATTGACTCATTTCACAGTATTCCAGTTGCTTTTGGAATATCCTGCATGGAGTTGAACCAGTGACCTGATGTTTTCATGCTGTCAGCATTACCTCTGCTCTGAATGAGCAGACACCTAGGGGCACATTTACTTAGCTCGAGTGAAGGATTAGAATGAAAAATACTTCGAATTTCAAAGGTTTTTTTGGCTACTTCGACCATCGAATTGGCTACTTCGACCTTCGAATAAAACGAATCGAACTAAAAATCGTTTGACTATTCAACCATTCGATAGTCGAAGTACTGTCTCTTTAAAAAAAACTTTGACTACCTACTTCGCCACCTAAAACCTACCGAGCACCAATGTTAGCCTATGGGGACCATCCCCATAAGCTTTCTAAGCTTTTTTTGATCGAAGGAAAATCGTTCAATCGATGGATTAAAATCCTTCGAATTGTTCGATTCTAAGGATTTTAATTCAAATTCGAAGGATTTTACTTCGAGGGTCGAATATCGAGGGTTAATTAACCCTCGATATTCGACCAATAGTAAATGTGCCCCCACAGGTCCTGGTTTACTGTTATAGGTATCCTTGTATTCCTGGGTAGGCAAGTTGAGCTCAGCTATCACTAATCTGGCCACAGGTGCTCATGATTCTGTTCCTGTTATCTGGTTCTGATCAAGCCTGTCTGACTATATCTAGCTCCTTCCTCACCGGCTCCTTCCCAGAGTATACATTCGGTGCCCTTGCCTGCCCCTGTGGGAGTTAATGGATTCTCGTGCAGTAAGTATTGACGGCACCCAAGGGCGAGGCCCAAAGCCAAAGGTGACTGTTAAAGGCAGAAGAGCACGCCTAGACAGGAATTCAGTTACTTCCCTGGGTTTGGGTTTGCCAAAGGTGAGTTTTTCATGCTTTTAAGCAAACAAGATTTTTAGTTTTCAAGTCTTTTCCGAATTACCAATTCCAAAAAAAAGAAAATGTGAATTTTGATAAATCTGCTCATATATGTTTTTACCACTCTTTTGTTCTGCACACTTTTCCATGTGTAATACTTGCATGGTTTGCCTTCATTTGTAGACATACCTTTAGCACTTTAACAAGCTTCTTAATAATGCCTCTTTGCACTGCCTGTTCCACAGCTGCAGTGCATTGTGGAAGAACACGGCTTAGAATGCCCACACATCTCTGCAGAAAAACAAAGGGAAAAAAAACGTTTGTATTAAGCAGGAAGACATGAAACACAAGTGAGACAGAGAAAGTGCACTTCTGTAGCAGGTTCAGCAAAGGTATTATACTTTTGAGTACTGTATTCAATTAGGAATTCTTTAATTCCCATCACAGAAAAATCTTTTGATGGGCTTAGATTCAGAGAAATGTGAGAAAGCAAAAATACAGAATAAGGAAATATTTAGCTTACCTTATAAAGCCTGTTTTTAGTTTCCTATCAGTTCTTTAGTATTGCTCTTGTTGCACAGAAAGTAACGTGGGCAGTGGGCACAAGTGCAACCAGGGGTGCTACATTCAAACAGGGGTGCAACTCTTTGGGCTCCATTCTATGAGTGCCAAGAGCTAAACATTAGCTACAGGGCTTAACAAAAATTAGGCCACCTACTATTTACACTATTGACTTGTTCCTTGCAGTAAAATAAGTCTTCACAATCATCCACATTCCTATGCTCACCCACTAATAGTAAATTGAATACTTTTACCTTTGCTCACATTCACACAAGTATTAGAAGTTCACACAATCAAAACACCTTCATCCATTAATAAACCCCCAGGAGTCCAGGCAATGATGGCAGCGTCTGCTTGTTGTATAACAATTTGTGAGCGCAAAAGCTTTTTTTTTTCTGGTCATGAGATACTTCTTTAATTATCAAGCAGTAAATACAGTAGTTGGAAAACCAGCATAAAAAAGAAAATCGACAGAGATAATGAAATACAGGTATGACACCTGTTATACAGATAATGGATCTTTCCGTAATTTTCTTCATACCTTAAGGGGCCTATTTATTATGCAGTGTAAAACAAAATTTGCCAGAAAAATGGTGTAAAAAGCTGTGTAAAATAAATAGTGAATTTAAAGGAACAAGAACATCAAAAAATTAAAGTGTTTTTAAGTATAGAATAAATAATGTAGTGGTAAAACTGGTGTGTTTGCTTCAGAATAACTATTATTGTTTATATAAAGAAGTAGCTGCGTTGCCACGGGGGCAGCCATTCAAGAACAATACAAATAGTAGATAACAGATAAACTATGTATGAATCACATTGTATGATACAGAGATTATCTGTTATCAGCTGGGTAACCTGTGCCTTTTCTCCTTTTTCAGATCTGAATGGCTGCCCCCATGGCTACACAGCAGCTTGTTTATATATACTATAGTAGAGTTGCTGAAGCAAACAAACCAGTTGTACCAGTGCAGGCCAACAGTGTATTATATTTTAATTCATTTAATACATTTTCAGTTGTTGGTGTTACTGTTCCTTTAACAATGTTTGTGATATTTTACAGCAGGTGAATGCCAGATTTGCCACCATTATTTTACACTACTTCATACCTTCATAAGTAAGTTCCAGCTGAAGTTGCTCAAATAAAAATCTTTTTTTTTTATGCAGCGATGTCTGGTGATGTGTGGCAAAATATTCTGCTGTTTTTTTATACCACATAATAAATATGCCCCTAAGTCTACTAGAAAATCATGTAAACATTAAATAAACCCAATAGGCTGGTTTTGCTTCCAATAAGGATTAATTATATCTTAGTTGGGATCAAGTACAAGGTACTGTTTTCTTATTTACAGAGAAAAAGGAAATTCATTTTTAAAAATTTGGATTATTTGGTTAAAATGGAGTGTACGGGAAACAGCCTTTCCATAATCTTTCTGGATAATGGATTTCTGGATAATGGATCCCATGCCTGTACATAATGACTGGAACAATGTACTATAGAATAATGAGGATAAGAGATAAAAAAAAAACAAAAAAAAAAAAAAGAAAATTTATGAGTAACATGTAATTTAAAAACAATTCATGGAGATACTCAGTTAATACTCACTGTCAGGACTGGACCATCTTTAGTGTTCAGAATGTTCAGGCATTTGTTGCTAATTGCAATTCCTCGTTCCTTTTTGGGGGGAAAAATCCACCAGGTAAGGCAACAGTCTTTTATTACAAAAGTACTTTTTTTTTCTTTTTTAAAGGTTTTATTTGTTTAAACAACAACATAATCAACAACATAATCGCCAATGGACACAATAAAACATTGTTTCTTTATACAAAACCATCTTTTATGTTTTTCCCTGGTAAGCCGGAGTACATGGGGGGGGGGAGAAGGAGATTAGGCCGTGGAAATTACACAGTTCCTGCCTCTGATATAATATAACAGTTGTTCTGTGCTGTAGCCGAGTTTAGCGAGTAAGCCCACGGGCCCCAGACTTCATCATGTTTGTCTGGACAACCTCTGCTCATATAAGTCAGTTTATAAAGTGGAAGAGCATCATTTATCAAAGATTTGGGCAATTTCATTTTTCTAGCATACAAATACAACAAAAGTACTTTTTTGTGACAGTCAGCAATGGTAAACACCACAGGCAGTCGAAGACTTGGTACCTTCCATGGCTCTTTTATACTAGATTTAGCATAGACTGATGGACAGAAGGAAGCAGAAGCATAACCACTCATCTCCATGACTTTTATTATTAGAAGAACTTTCAACTTTTCAAGTCTGTAAAATAATGTTGCTTCTTTGTAACACAGTCATGCAAGGAGGGAGTCACTTTCCTGGATCTTTAGACAAGGCACTATGTACCTTTCTAATTATCAAACCCCAAAAAAACAAACTAACCTAAAGGGGAGATCCCCAATAGTGCGATACCTACTCAGGAAAGTGACAATTGGAATTATTAACTTGTAAAGGGAAGTACCATAAATTTGATACATGTTATGTTGCCTCTAGTAGCAAGACCCCATTAGTACTGCACTGAAACATTCATCACAATAATTATATATATATATATATATATATATATATATATATATATATATATATATATATATATATATATATATATATATATATATATATTACTGTATTTATAGTATATCAGTGGTTTTACTTCATGTGACATCATACTTCCCTTTACATACTATTAAATCTGTTGAGAATCATTTCCAGATTTCCCATAGACTTCAAAGGTGTTTTCATATGATAAACCTTGAGATATGCGTCCCTCACTGAATTAAATTTGGCCCATTATGTCAATATCAAATGTGTTTACCGCTTCTAACTTTGGTACATTGGACATCTTCTTTACTGGTATTTTTCTTTTGGTTGAGAAGTGCCTCATTGTGACTGTGATAAGTGTATTTTGGTCATAAAATGCTCCATGTGCTGAATAAAATCCACCTGTCACCATTAATAACAAACAGATTCCATTAAAGAAAGTGAGTAAATGACAGACTAGACTTCCATGATTGTTTGCATCTCCGCTAGGTGATAAACACCAGCAGTTAATGCACCCCATGTGACACAGCCCTAATGTGTAGTATTGAACTGTATGCTGCAGGGCTAAGTAGTGTGCAGTGCCATCCTGTTGGGTTGAATGTTAAGTGATATCCCTCAGGCTGTATAGTGTGAAGCGTAATCCTGCTGAGTTGAGTAGTACTTAATGATATCCTTCTGGGCTCTGCACATGAACATCTTACAGCCTGTGCTTTTAACTTTGCATTCTGTATTCATTGCAGGGTGATGATAAGAGCTTCCACCATTTTTCCAATATAGGCTAAGACAAAAAAGATCTTTCATGCGTGTTTTCTTTAATATGGTGAAAGGGGAATAAATGACCTTCAGGTAAATGTATAAGCTTACACATTACAGTGGCAAAACACTTTTTCTGGGGAATCACATCAACCCCCTTTTTTAAGATTTTGGCTTACTTGTGCCAAACAGTCACTGCAAAGAATTACTTATACAGTAGCTTCACAGCAACACTTATAATTACCTGGATCCAAACTGTTCAAAAAACAAATTAAAAGGGGCATGCTCCTCCATTACAGGTACTGTAATTTCATAGTGTACTGCTTACACAAACTATGACAACATTTTAGGTTAAGATTTGCATTGCAGAGATTATAGTACTGATTTTAATCATAACTAGCTTCCATATTTAACTTACCTGAATAGTCGAATTCATCTCTAAGGACAAGTTTAGCATGAGTCCAAGTATTGCAGATAAAAATTGGCTTTTTTCATCTTCAGCAACTAACAAGCTGCACTCTTCCTGAGTGGGCAAACAAAATGTTCTTATTTAAGACCAGTATATAATATAATTATTATAGAAATATCAGTTGTTTTAAAAGCTTAAGGGGGTTATTTATCAATGGTCAAGTGTTAGAGTTTTTTATACCTCAAATGAACTCGCAACTCGAATTGTATCTTATTTAAGAAAGAACTTGAATGCGAAAAATCCGATTCTGCGATCTCGAGTCCCGCAACTAGAAAACTCGAATTGATGGGAGTTTTCGGCAAAAAAAAACTCGAATTATTCGAGTTTTCAGGAAAAACCCTCTGAAAAAAACTCGAATATCAAGCAGACTGCTAACTAGTGATGGGCAAATTTGCGCCGTTTCGCTTCACCGAAAAATTTGCGGATTTCGCGAAAAATTTGCGAAACGGCGGAAAATTCAGCGAAACGGCGCCGGCGTCTCGTTTTTGACGCCGTCGCCCGTTTTTTCGTCACCGTCGCCCGTTTTTTTGTCGCCGTCGCCCGTTTTTTCGACGCCGGCGCCCGTTTTTGACGCCGGCGCCTGTTTTTTCGAAAAAAAATTTTGATGCCGGCGAATTTTTTCCGCGAATTTTCGCGGGCGTTTTTAAATGGTTCAAGGGACCTCTGCCATTGACACCTAGATGAGTTATTTCCAGGGCCGGTATTTGAGTTTTTTATTTTAACCCAAAAATGTGAGTTTGACCAAAAAATACAACTTGAAAACTCAAATTTTAGGGGGAAAACTCGAACCTTAATAAATCTGCCCCCCAATGTCCAACTTGTCCTCTTTAGGGGATTGTGCAAAGAGCTCAAATCTTTACATCTACTCTGTTTGTTCTACTGTACATTGCTGTATGCACAAGTAAAAAAAAAAGTAAAACATATACATGTGCAAATAAAGTGTAAACTATTGTAATGGTATAAAGCAAGCCTTCTCAGCCTTGAATGTGACTTACCAAAAAAATGATACAGGCATCCCAGCATTCTGGTGATTCAGACGCCTGACTCCTAATATTCACATCCTCTATTAAGTGACCTAGCAGGCCGATGCACTGAAGAACCACTTCTCTACTGACCATATTTGATGACCTCTTTAACACAAAGGAAAGGCAATTATATAGGAGGTGGTTTTATATTAAAAAACGTTGAACATATTTGTATTTTATTTTATAATTGCATTTTAATATTTGTTAATTTGCTTGAAATATGTTGTTGTGTTTCTTTAATATATTTCAGGATAGTGACTATCATGGTAGGAAGTCATGGACAAAAAAAAGCCAAGAATCCCATATATTTCAATATTTATTGCCAAGGACAAAGAATAAGAAAATACTTCTATATGTTGTTATACCCACAATGACTCATTTACTAACACAGATAATAAATTACACATATGATTTTGCCAGTAGCAACCAATCAGCAATTAGCTTTGGACAGTTTACTACAAGTTAGAAAATGAAAGCAAGTGATTGACACTTTTCTATCAAAATATTTAATGCTTTAAATCACTTTAAAAGAGTGAGTAAAAATTAAATAAGTATAAAGAAAAAAAAATAAATAGAATAAGAAAAAATAGAAATTGGAAATAATTTGGTTTCCTCTAAATTAAATCTGTGACCATGTAATTTTGTTTATTAAATATAAATATACTGTATATATAGGAGTAGCATTCATATAAAGAACACTTTATAAAACTTACCAGTATATGTGTAAAGGAAGGCAGAGAAGCAGAAGAAAAGTTAGTCCTAAAACAGGTTTTCACCCTGAGAAAAATACAGAGAATGAATAAATACAAGTGTTATATGTACCATTAAAGTGTTTAAAAGGGAAATGCCATATCTACAAAAATATACCATAAAAGCTGCAATAGCTGTTTTAAATATCTGTTCTGAAACGAGTCATAAACTTTTTATTATACCTTAACCTTTTCCAAGATATTTAGTGAGTTTTAATAAATGGGAAAAAATGCTGTAATGCAACCTATTAGATATTAATGACTGCTTGCTAGAGTTACTAGACTTAGGCAACTGAGACATAATGCCTCTTCTAACATCTGTTTGACTCCTCCAAATGATGAAAATTAGTTTTGGGCGAATCTGTCCCCTTTTGCTTTGACAAATAATTTGCAAAACAAAAAAAATGTGAAGCGCAGTGATGTCAATGGGCGTCAAAATTATTTTGATGTATAACAATTTTTACAGGAATTTTTTCTGCAGTTTCACAAAAAAAATTGTGGTGAAATGCAGAAATTCGCTGCAAATCCATGCCTGGCGAAAATGCCATTTATTGGAGAAGCTGCATTCTAAGAGCATTATTTTCAGATAGCCTCCTCAATGTCCCATGCCCCATGTGTCAGTCTTGTGAGATGAGATAGTGACATTATTCTCTACATTATATAAAGTGAGGCCACCTGGAGAAGGCAGCCACTACTGTGTCTGTTATAAAATGATTAGGGAGCACAACTATCTCTCATGAAATGTTTTGGGGGCCATCACTGTGTCGGTTATAAAATGCTTGGAGCCACATCTCTCTGTCATGAAATGTGCGGGGACCACAATTGTCTGTAATGAAACACATACAGGCCACCACTGTGTCTTTCATGAAAAACTTTGGGGACCACCACTTTGCCGGTCAAGAAATGCATGGGGGCCACAGTGTTTCATGAAATGCTGGGAACCACAATATTCCATGAAATGTGAGGACCATAATGTGTCTATTGTTCAATGTAAAAAGGGTTGTTATTTTGTTAACTGGGTTTGGTTACAAAGTGGGAAAGACTAAGGAGCACATTTATAATGCTTTGTGAAAAACAGCGGGATAATACATCACACATTGCCAGGCATTGCCATGTAAAAAACTGCATAAAATTCTTATGTAATACAGCAGCAAATCTGGCATTCGCATAGCGTAAAATTACACACACTTTGATAAATAAGCCATTTGTTTTGCACATCTTTTTACACATTTTTTTCGGTGAGTTTTGTTTTACACAGCATAATGAATATGCCCACCAAATGTTTGCAGCACAGCAGTTGGCTGTGTCCCTTTTCATGCTGAGAGGTATACTTGTGAAACAAATTTCTTTTAGTAAATTACTGTTAGAGAAGTGCTGGGTCGATGCACATACTTATTTTAACATGCCATGGATACTTACAAAAAAGAACACCAAGGTCACTGACTCACACTATTGCTTTTTTTTTTTTTTTGCTTCTCTGTAGTTTTTTACATATTGTTTTACTATTCTTATATACATGGATAGCACTTTTGTTAATTCAAAAATAGAAAATATAGGTGATTTCTAACCTTTGTGACTGGACATACTACAGCTACAATATTTAGGGGAAGAAATCCATAGGCTGAAATTTTACAGGTATGGTACACGTTATCTGTAAACCCGTTATCCAGAAAGCTCTAAATTATGGGAACACCATCTTCCATAGAGTCCATTTTAAGATAATAATTCTAATTTTTAAAAAATTATTTCCTTTTTTTTCTTTAAAGGGGAACTATTGAGCAAAATGAAAATTTCATCTAAGCAAACTGAAATAAGAAACTTTCTAAATGTAATCAATGTAAAATTCTGTACCGTTTGTGAAATAATCAAGTTTACCTTCACTATTCCTCTATCAGCATCTTTTTCTCCTCATTCTGTCTTCATGCAGCAGTTGGCTATCAGATTAGTCATTGATTGAGTTATATTCAATATACCTTATAGGGGGACTCCTTTTGCCTAGAAGATGTATTAGAGCTCACTATTAAAATTACCAGAAATCCTTTCTCTCTACATGCAGAATTATTATTCATGCAGAGTTATTTTGTTAGATTTTGTTTGTACTGGAATCAGTTATTTGAGTGAGCTCTAATACACCTGTTAGGAAAGGGAGCACCCCATAAGATATTTTAGATCATTCATCTGACACCCAACTTCTGCATGAAGACAGAATAAAGAGAAACAGATGCTGAGAGAGGAATAGTGAATATATACTTGATTATTTTATAAACAATGCAGAATTTTTAATTGATTGTATTTAGAAAGTTTCTTACTTCAGTATGAGGAAGCTTATATTAAATTTTCATTTTCCCAATAGTTCCCCTTTAATAAAAAACAGTATCTTGTACTTGATGGTAACTAAGCTGCATGAATCCATAATGGTGGCAAATTATTTAATGTATGGTGATCAAAAGCAGATTTAAGGTATGGTGAAACAAATTATGAAAATATCCTTTATCCAGAGAACCAGGTCCCCAGCGTTCCAAATAATGGAACCTATAACTGTAATACAACAAATATCTTAAAGTTTACATCTACTGTCTGTAAAATATTTAATGATTTCTTTCATGCAGCATATTCTGCTAAGGATTTACTGTGTTTTCCTTGGAAGTTCAACACTATTCTATTTCAAGCAGAACTGAAGCAGAACAGAATTACTTTTCATCCTGTGATAAACTCTGCAGTATTTCCATAGCAGCACTTGCTCTTCCATCTGAAAGTCTCACACATTCCAGTAGGATTTGCAGCAACCTAAAAACAATTAACACGGTTAGTCAAATATATTAAAATATATTCAAATTTTGGCAAACTCAAGCCCCAGGGGTCTAGGCATGATATTTTGCCTATAACAGCCACCTTTGGGCCTGGCCTTTAGCTACTCAGATGCCTCCAGGGCTTACCTCACAAGAATCAAATGACTACCATCATGGTTGGTGGGTGGCGCTAGGCCTGCTGTTGTTTGTCACCCCCATCCCCTTCCCTTTATTCATGCACATATGCAAATTTTAATCAGACTGGAGTACTGCCAATTAGAACACAGGAAATTGTAAAAAAAATATTGTATTTCCCGTGCATCCCAAGTGTTTCTGAACCAATGTGGATGTGGTTTGATGGCCTGCCGCCCCCCTGAAATCATGCCGCCCTAGGCCCGGGCCTTGGTGGCCTTTCCACAAATCCGGGCCTGACTACCATGGGATCAAACATACACTGCAGACAAAAAGCTGGTAAGGACAGAACTAAATTTAGTCAGAACCAGATAACAACAATAGAATTGTGAAGCAAAACCAAGTATCAACACAATATCAACACAATGGGTAGGCCAGGGGAGCAAGAATCAGGATTCAGAGCTCCAAGGAAAACAGAAAAAGTCCTTATTTCTGCACACCCTCTACAGCACAAGTTTGGATAGTCTTTATAGATTTTTATTACTCTGGCTGGATAAAAATACCACCCATAGATCACCTTGTTTGGATTTGCTGTCGGCATTCAGTAAAATTCTTAATAGTTGATGGAGCTATATCCCATTGTTTGGTTTTAAATATTGTTTGCAAGTCTTCCCATTTAGTTATACATTAAAACTGAGGCTAGTTTGTGATTTATGAGAAAGGAAAGAAGAATACATTATCTACACATTAGGCCATGAGGCATTCAGTAATCAATATACAGTATACAAATACATGTCTATTATGAATAAAAATCCTAACAAGCAACATAAATCCCAAAGTATATTTCCTTTCCTTCTGTTATATAATAATGTACTTGTTGTTAACAAAGCAATCATACTTTTCTTCAGTAGAAACTTGGGTATGCCCATGAATAAGTTAAAGGGATTTTATCATGATTTTTATGGAGTAGTTTTTATTTCTAAATTACACTAACACTGCAAATATTTCACTCTACCATGTAAAATGTACAAGTGTATTTTTTGTTGTTATAATATTGGTGTGTAGGCAGCCATCTCAGGTCATTTTGCCTGTCCATGTGCTTTAAGAGCCATTGCTGCAACTGCTTTCTGACAGGCTATTGTTTCTCGTACTCACTGTAACTGAATGGGGTCACAGTGGGACATGGGTTTTTACTATTGTGTGCTGTTTTATATGCACCAGGGAACTGTTATCTGGTTAAATTCCAATTGTTTTGCTGATGGGCTGCTGAGGGGGGAGAAGGGAGGGGTGATTTCACTACAACTTGCAGCACAGCAGTAAACAGTGCCTGAAGTTTATCAGAGCACAAGTCACATGACTGGGGGCACCTGGGAAATTGACAATATGTCTAACCACATGTCACATTTTAAAACTAAATATGAAAAAATATGTTTGCTCTTTGGCAAGTGCAGAAGTCTGCTGGAGCAGTACTATTAACTGACGCATTTTGAAAAAAACATGTTTTCCCTTAAAGTATCCCTTTAAGTAAAATGGAAGTGCATGTATCATCCTTTTTTGTGAGATTGCACTTGTGTCTGCACTCATAAATGAGCCCTTACATTCCTTGTTGAGTATGTGCTCTCTCTTTATAATAACAAAATATGCATAACACCATGCACATTTTTTCTGTTAGATTGAGGATATATGATGCATAGATGGACTTATGCCTATGATTAAAAGCTCTGAAACTATCATTAACACAACGTAGGTTAATGACACTATAATTATCTTTTGCAAACTCTAATAGACATACAAGCATGTAGCTATGCTCATCAGTTCAAGGGTGTGGATTCAAAGACTGAGGCGTGAAGAATAGAAGTGATAAATGATGTAGTAGGCAGAGGAAGCTCATTATTGCAATAATTACATCAATGAAACTTACCATGAAAATCTGCTGGGTGAATCAATTTTAGTTCAAAACAGCAGAACCAGAAATACGTAATGAGCCACTTACATTGCTACACAATTTATTATGTGCAGTAAAATGACTAGGAATTCACAATTATTTTATATTTCTTTAAATTCAAAACCCAATTCAAAATTCTAAAGTGTTTGGTAAGCGAATAAGTATATTGATCAGTAAAAACCACTGCTATTGTTTTTACAAATGTTAGTTACATTTTGTTACTTGGATGTGCTTGACACTGTCAAGCATGTATATTCCTGAGCAAGATATTGACATATTTAAGTCGAAACTTACTACACGGGGGGGGGGGGGTTATTTATCAAAGGTCGAATTTTAGAGCTTTGTGAGCTATTTTAGACCTCGAATGAACTCATAACTTAAATGGTTTCTAATTTAAGAAAAAACTCTAATGTAAAAAACTCTAATCAGTATAGTCAGGGCGAAAAACTTCAATACTAGAATTGATTGAGTTTTCAGTGAAAAAAAAATTGGAATCTCTCGAATAGATCGAGTTTTCATGCAAAATCTACATACTTGACCATCGTGAAGGATCTTCAAATGGTTCAAGGGACCAATATTTTCGGATTCTAGCTATTTCCGGCATCAGGGTATGATAAATCTTGAAAAATTCAAGATATTTTTTAAAAAAAATCTAATTTTTTAAATTATTTTTTTACGTGAAAATTCGAGTTTTGACTGAAAAATACCCTTGAAAACTCGAATTTTTCCGTCTAAAAATAACTTTGAGTTATTAAAAAATAACTCAATATACTTTTTAAAAAAAATCTAATTTTTTTAATTATTTTTTTACGTGAAAATTCGAGTTTTGACTGAAAAATACCCTTGAAAACTCTAATTTTTCCGTCTAAAAAATAACTCAACCTTTAATGACTGCTCGTAGATAGATATACCATCATGTGTTGTGAGGACTGGAAGATAAACAGTACAAAGACAGATTGTTTTTTCTTACATTACTTTTGGCCTGTTACAATTTGTAGATGTGGAGTAACCTCCTTATGGTATAGGAATGTGTCTTTGCTGGGATGGTATGAAAAAAGGGTAGTCAGAGCCTGGTCAGTATTTTAATTTTAAATTCATTTTGATGGGAACATGGAAGCCTATTTATAAAAGGTCAGATTTTAGTGGTTTTAGAGGTTTTTGAGACTACGACTAAACTCAGAAACTCTAAAACTACAAATGTCATGGAAATTATTAAGAGATTCGGAAAAAAAAGTAAGAACGGCCAAAATTATGTTCTAAAAAATGAATACTTCTAAAACCTCAAAAAATTTAAGTTTATAGAGCAATTCCTAGTGAAGACAAATTTGAAAACCTCTAAGGGGGTTATTTACTAAACTCTGAATGCAAAAATCACGAAAAATTTATGTTTTTTTTTTTTTTATAAAATCTGACTTAAAAAATCACAAATTTTTCGGGATTTATTACAACTTGAAAATGGAAAAGACTGAATCTGAAAATCTGGAATCTCAGACCTGTCGAGGTTGCATATAAGTCAATGGGAGAAGTCCCAATGATTTTTTGATGTGCGCTGGGTTTTCGGGTAAAAATTATGAAAAAAATCATGAAAATCGAAGGAGTCAGAAAAATTTGTGAAACGCAAATTTTTGGGAAAATGATAAATAAGCGTAAAAAACCAGAGTGGATTTGATGGGAGTTTGTAGAAGAGAATATTGAGATAAATTCAGACTTTGATAAATAACTCCCTAAAAGTCTGAATTGATTTAAAACGGTCCAGTAGGATCAGTGCAGCTCCCATTGACTTCTATAGGATATCAACAACATTTACCTGGTGAAGTTTTGTATTAGTGGTTTTTGTGGTTTTTACAATTAATACATCTTGAGTTTTTAGAGCTTTTTTTTTAGGAAAAACCACAAATTTTTGGAGATTCCTGGAAATCTTGGGCACCTTACTGTTACAAGAGATTACTAGGATTTGAGATATATGTAAGAGACAAATGGAGAGCACATTATTAAATATTCAAAAGGGTGCAGTATGCGTGACATAAGTCAAAATAAAGCATGCTCCCTGTTTATATAAATCTTTAGGTAGAACAGTGAAAGATTACGCCCATCGATCTCATGTGAGCAAAGCAAAATGGCATTTTGAGCAATTACTTTTACTTTGTAAATCAGTTGTATACTTGTGAAATATTCAAGAATGGAAATGCCTTCATTCTAGGATACATATGAAAATCAAAAATGTGCTTTACAAAATTTAGCATTTGCTTCAGTGCTACAGTTTATACAATAACAGTGTGTGTAGCCATGGGGGCATTCAAGCTGGATAAGACAAAAAGAAAAGGTTTACAGAGCAAACAACAGTAAATACTCTCAGAAAATACACTAGGTTTAGTTATCACACAGTAAGATAAACAGGGGTCTAATGCCTCAATACTTCTCTACAAGACTATAGACTAATCCTTTCTTATACAAAATACAGTAATATAAAAATTGGCAAGTAGGGTTGCGACCTGTTCGGGTGTCTATGTTTAAACTGCCTGTCCGCAGGCTCCACGGATTCGTGGAAAGGCCATAAAGACCTGGGCCTAGGGCGGCAGAATTTTAGGGGGGACGACGCTGCCCAACCACACCCACATTGGTTCAGAAGCACTGGGGATTCGCAGGAGATACAATAGTTTTTAAAATTTCCTGTGCACAAATTCCCAGTACTCTGAACCGGATGCACTGGTAAAACTGGTCTATAGTCATGGGGGCAGCCATTCAAGTTAAAATAGGCTTAAACCGCACAGGATAGATTGCTGATAACAGATAAGCTCTGTAGGATACAATCAGTTTAGTTCTGACTAGTGATGGGCGAATTTCCCGCGAAATTCGCGAAACGTTGGAAAATTCGCAAAACGGCGGCAGCGTCTCGTTTTTGACGCCGGCGCCCGTTTTTGACCCCGGCGCCCGTTTTTTGACGCCGGTGTCCGTTTTAGCGAGAAAAAAAATTTGACGCTGGCGAATTTTTCCGGGCGGCGAATCGTGCAAATTCGCCGCGAATTTGCGCCTGGCGAATAAATTCGCCCATCACTAGTTCTGACACAGGAATCTAAACCCATTGCATTCTACAGAGTTTATCTGCTTTGTAACATGTGCTTCCTCTCATTTTTTTAGCTAACCAGCAACCCCCATGGCTATGCAGCAGTTTATTTACTGTATATAAATTATAGTAATGTTTCTGAAGCAAAGACGCCAGTGTTATCAATGCAACAGGCACCAGAACATTACATTTTAAATGCCTTAATACACTTTCATTTTTTAGTGTTACTACTGTTCCTATAATATTTTAGACAGAATGTAATTGTTTATCTAATTTATTTTATGTACCATTTGCTTTAGTTTTATGCTATGGTGAATCAAATTCTTTATACCTTTGGTTTTTAGCTGTTGTCACTGTCTATTCACTATTAAGCATGTCTAAAATCTAACCTATCACAATATTGTCTTTCTGTTTCTTATGAAACTACAACACTGCTATGGCACTTTGGTCCCCTGTGATGCATTCATAAAGGTAGGTTTGTGTTGTTATCCCTTGTGTAGGGTCACAAGCAAACGTATGAACTACTGTGCACCTTGAAATACTCACGAGTGCTAAACTTCTTAGTTTGTGTTTTCCTTTACAGGCAAAAATATGCAATACTTATTATGCAAGAGCAATGAACCATTGTCTAGAGTTGCAGTTTTCTACCAAACACTATCTTTGTGCCAGTATATCACACACAAAGGTTGCACTGCCAGTTGTCTATTTTATTTTGGCTGTTACTATTTTTTATGTCTACACTATAAACTCGCTTGCACTTTGCCATGGTCTCCATTGTGGTCTTTAGCTTCTTTAACTTCTACAGGCCAAACAGGGGTATTCGTTGGCAGTTTATTTCTACTTGCAGCAAATAACAGTTCAAAACAAAATCCTTATCACTTAAGGAGAAGTCAACCTGTACGGGGAAAAATCCCTCCCCCCTCCCCTGTATAGGGCCCCCTCCCTCCCTGCCCTCCCCCTCCCCCCCCTGGGCAAATGCTCCTAAATTGTTACTTACCCGTCCTTCCAGGTCCTCTTCTGCGGAGTTCACGGGTGCCATCTTCTCCTGACGGCACTACTTCCTGCTATGGCCGGCATTTTTTTGGTGCATGCGCAGTACGAGACATTTACCGGTAAGGATCAAGATCTTCTGTGCATTCCCCTAAAGTCACAAAGTTTTTCAGAAACTTCGTGACTTTCGGCGCATGCGCAGAAGATCCTTACTGGTAAATGCTTCGTACTGCACATGCACCAAAAATGCCATCCAAATCAGGAAGAAGAGCACTCAGGAGAAGATGGCGCCGTGAACTCCCCAGCAGAGTACCTGGAAGGAGGGGTAAGTAACAAGTTAGGGGGCAGGTAGGCCGGGGGGGACCTACACAGGGGGTGGAGGAGGTTTTTTTCCCTGTACAGGTTGACTTCTCCTTTAATGGACTTTTTCATAACTAACCAAGAGTAGGCCTACCAAGGTCTCCCAAACAGAGAAAATGTCTGAGAAAGTCCCATGGTTGAGAAAGTCACAACCTTGTAGTGATTCAAAATCTCTCAGTGAGCTCACGCATGCAGCATTCCTGTGTCTTTCCCTCAGACTGGAGCTCTTCCTTCTGGCTTGAGCTGCCTTTTTAAATATCCACCTGAGATGCCTCAGGTACAGTACACCTAAAACACCTCGGCTGGACTAGCAGTCCTGGAACCACTCTGTTAGGAACCTGGGATGGGAGATTTGTAAGCTCTGTCCTGGACTATCCTGAGTATTGTGACCTCGCCACTATTTATATATAAATATATATGTATAAATATTTATATATACTGTATATGTGTGTATGTAAACTATATGCAAAACTGCAGTTATACTACAAAATCTGTGAATTAATTTTAACATGGCTAAAAGAAAGGTATGGAAACAAGAGTAAAGCTGGGAGTTTAGTATTTTTTCAGGATACACAATAGGGCTGCATTATCAGGAAACATTCTCCTTACTGTAATCTGTTACACAAACTGTATTTCCCCAAACTTGTTTAGACATGATTGGCTGAAAGGAAACAGCATATGCAGCCCTCTGTTGGCTTCCATTGATTAGCCCACTCTTTGGGTAGTAATGGTTGAAATTATGCAAGAATTGGCTAGTATAGTTTAGTGGGCAGGATGATATGAGGAGAAAGTTGTGTAAAGAAGAAATGTATGCCTATTTAATAATGCAGTGAGGATGTCTGATACTTGGCAGGGAGGAGGCCTGAATAAGCATGGCAGGCAGCTTCAGAAGGTTCTTTTAATCAGGGGTTAGAGTGCTGGTGTTCTGAATGAGTGATGGATGACACAGCAGGAAGAAGATTGGAGAGGGAAAAGCCATGGAAATTTGGAGTAGGGGCAGTCAGAGGGGCTGACCAGGGAGTTGGGACAACATATGATTTCAGGCGGCTTAAAGCGAGACTTACCTGTGTGGATTAATACTTTGCATTAGCAGTGATCTTCCATAATCTGAGACAAAAAAGACACCGATGAGAGCCAATGTCTTGCTTTGGATCTCAGGAACCTGACAGGACAGTAGAGAAGGAATCTTTTCACCCACACTGGTATGGCTGATAAACAAGCGCTGGTTTTCTTCTGCAAAACCATTATCAAGTATTAACATTAGTTTATTCATTCAGTTTATACATTGTAGGCAAAATGTCAAGGTTAAAGTTCATATTTTACATAGTCAGCCTTATGGCACTTGTAGTTCATTGACTTCTAAGAGTCACTAATGATTTTTTATTTTCCTGTATCTCCTTTATTCAACTTTCTGCCCTTTCTGTACTTTTACAAGCCTTCTTAAGCACTTTTAATAACAGTAATCTGTACCAATTTTCATCTATTAGTGCAGCTGACTAGATATACACAACAAACATTGACACTCATACCAAAAGTCAGTCACGGACACTGTAAGAAATTATTTTACTAAAAGAAATGCCATTTAGTACACTAGGAGGAATGCAATTCAAATGTAATTGTTCATTTATTTGGCGCAAAAAAATGCTTTGCGATTGCAACATTATTTACATACACTGTGCATGTTTGCAAAAGTAATTTGTACGCAAACTTTGCGAGGAAGTCGTTGAAGTCTAAAATCGGTCAAAAAGGTTGCAAACAATGAAAATCTTGGTCACTAAAGTTAGCAAGGACCTTTCCAAAATTTTTTTGCAACAAAATATTACATTCCCCCATTTGTCTTTAATTAAACAAACTGATATTAACCCATACGTCTCTAACCTTTTAAAGCTTTGGATTTTGTTCATAAGTTTACAGTTCAAAAACATTTAAAGGAGAACTAAAGTCTAACTAAAGTAGGGTAGAAATGTTGTACATTATGTTTTGGACTTCTGTACTAACCCAAGGCAACCACAGCCCTTTAGCAGTTTCAAGTCTGTGCCTCCAAAGATGCCCCAGTAGCTCCCCATTTTCCTTTACGCTGATTCACTGCACATGCTCTGAGCTGCTGTCAGTTACTGAGTTTAGGGACCAACACACAGTATACTGTATATACAGTACATAAATGTCACAAGGCTGATACTGTACTTAAAATAGATAATTACTACATGGCAGCACAGAAACCAGTGCAACTAGCTTCCGAAATTAATAATCAGCTCTGTAGCATCAGCTTATATCACAAACAAACCTTATTTTCTGCTTGTAAATTTGCGACGGCCCCTAAGCTTAGCTTCTCAACAGCTGCTCAGAGCCCACTGAGCATGTTAGTGTCACAGACACTTTCCAAGATGGTGACCCCCTGAGATAAGTTTGAAGTCCTGGATCATTGCTGCTATTGAGATGCTATAACTTTAGGCTGGTGTAATATATTCAGTATACGAAATATGGCATTTTTGACCATATTAATTTTTGGAGTTTAGCTCTCCATTAAGTACATTATCAGAAGCGTTTATATCTGTGGTTCCCAAACTGGCCACTGGCTGGGTGTTGGCCATCCAAAGCCAGTTTTTACTTGTGACATTTGTGAAATTCATTGAGTGCCTGTATGCGCACAACCCCACACCTGGACTACTTTTTCCACTGGGTGAGTGTTTCTACATTCAGGTCCTTTTGTGCCCTCTTTCATTTCCTTCAAACATTGGCCAACCAAAGCACTGGCTGGGTGGCTGACATTAGCTAGGTATTGATTATGGAGAATGGCTATTAAGTCTGCTAGATACTTAAGAAAGTCCATATTGGAGGACATTTATGGTGATATTTGGCTAAACACTGCTTTGATGTATGTACAATCTTATTTAGGATGCTACTGCTTGCAGAACTTGTTGTACAAGCTCAGAGTCTATAGCCCTTGCAATAGCTACAAGTGTGTCTGGAGTCACATCTACTCTCTGTATATGTCACCATATAGTAAGATCCCGAAAAAAACATTAGGAATATTAAATTAATGTAAACATCTCAAAATGTGAAAATACATGTTATGACATATTATAGAAAAACTACAATATTTATGGATTATTCAATTGATAGCATTATGATACTCCAACTTTCATTTGGCTATATACATTACATGACTAGCAATAAGTATAAAAAGTCAAAGCAAGGAAGATGGCAGTAACAGCGTATGCTGTAGACAAATGTTTGATCCCTGCTCTGCCACTTAAAAGAATGAAGTATCTGCATCCTTGGATGTGAAAGTATACAGTATACAGCATCTTGGATTGCAGATTCTGAGTGTATTGTAAACAATAAACATCAGAAGATACAAATAACAATAGATAATTACCATTTCCACAGCAGACTGTTTTCCACAAATTAAGGGAAGACTCGCAGAGATCTATCTGAACAGCATCTGCTTGTGCTGCATCCAGACTCCTGAAACACAAAGGTATTCTGTCAATAACCAAATAAACCAGCAGGTTCTAACAAGAAAATATCGGTTAATAAACTACATTCCAATGCACTTACTACTAAATAGTAAGAAAAGAAAATAATCTGTACAATCCAGGCTGTTTCTCTTTAAAAAGAAGCATAAACATAACCCCAAAAATTTAAATTGAAGTAGGCTTCTTCACCATGCTCTTAATTTTACCTTTAAAATAGTAACAGATATTTGCTGTTAAATGAGGCATAGGGGCACATTTACTTAGCTCGATTGAAGGAATAGAATAAAAAATACTTCGAATTTCGAAGTATTTTTTTGGCTACTTCGACCATCGAATTGGCTACTCGACCTTCGACTACGACTTTGAATCGAACGATTCAAACTAAAAATCGTTCAACTGTTCGACCATTCGATAACTTACCGAAGTACAATGTTAGCCTATGGGGGCTTTCTAAGTATTTTTTTATCGAAGGAAAATCGTTCGATCGATGAATTAAAATCCTTCGAATCGTTTGATTTTTCCTACGATCGTTCGAACTAACGAATTGCGGTATATCCTTTGGAAGTCAAAGGATTTTACTTCAACAGTCAAATATCGAGGGTTAATTAACCCTCGATATTCGACCAATAGTAAATGTGCCCCTTAGTGTTCAACGCAAAACAAATGTATTTTCCTTTTTGTTTTCGTTTTTAACCCTCTTTAAAACATTATAAAATGAGTGTGTGAATACCCAGTCTGTTCACTTCAAGTAAAATGTACCTTAGAATTATCTTGTTCTCTCCTATTATACTGAATCCTCCATTCATTCGGAATAAGGTCTGTTCAGTACCTAAAAACACAAAGAGCATGCTTCATTATTCCTTCACAAATTGTGTGCTAGGCCTATGTGGGCACCAAAATAAATATAGTACAGTTATACTAAATAAATATATCTTATCATTGAATCTATATATACACCCATTCTATTATAAATTTGCCATATGTAAATCTACTTCTTCAAAAAGTACTTGCAAACTGTGGCCGCTATCATATGAAGCAAATCAGAGAATAGCTGGCTTTTGAATTGTATTTTGCATACAGGTATAGGAGTTATTAGCCAGAATACTTGTTATCTAGGATTTTCCTGGTAAGGGGGTTTCCTGTAATTTACATATCTTAAGTCTGCTAAAAATCATTCAAGCAATAAAAAAATCCAATTATATTGTTTTCCAACAATAAGGATTCATTATATCTTAATTGGAATCAAGGAACTGTTCTATTATTACAGAGAAAAAGGATTTCATTTTTAAAAATTTGAATTATTTGATGGAAAATTGAGTATGTGGGAGATGGTCTTCCCATAATTAGAGATTTCTAGCTAATGGGTTTCTGAATAACGGATTGCATACCTGTACTGTCTTTTTTAACTTTTCTAACTTTTACCACAAAAGTGGGATAGACCAAGTCTCAACAATTATCCTTTGCTGACTGAAATGCAGCCTACATTCCTGTTCTGAAGCACCTGGCTTCACATTATCCATAACCTATAATGCTAAAGAATGCTGAGAGCCACATTTACTAAATTAATCTCATTTGTTTTGGAAAACAAATCCAACCAAACTCCCTTCCATGATTTTAACGCATTCAATAGTTTTTCTCAAAAAAATCTAAGTAACAAAACGTCAAAATTACAAAATTAAGCGTCAGATTGAATCGTACAACTGACGTTCTGTAAATTTGACTTTTTCAGATTATCGCATGAAAACCCTGAATTTTTCAGATTATCCAGTGCAGATCATGATGTCAAGAAACAACTTCAGGGACATCTGCCATTGACTTCTACATGACCTCGAAAGGTTTGAGATGGAGTATATTTGGATTTTGATTTTTAGCAGCTTTGGGGCATGATAAAGAGTTTTTTTTCAACAAAAATTTCAACTTTTCCACCTAAAAACCTCTACCAGATAAAACTGAGGTTTTATAAAAGGGCCCTTTAGAGTCTATCCTGAAAAAAATCTCAAAATAATAATAAAATCAAATGTACAGTTTTGCTGCAACAATAATATATCTGCGTATGATACTTACAGTCCTTAACTACTTCAGTTAGTAGTCTGATGCCTCCTGAATAGTATAAAGGAATCTGATCTGCTTTGGAGAGTTTCTGAAGCAGCTGAGTCACAGACACTGCATCTTCCCTTGCCACTCTCAGTTCCTCCAAAGCATCCTGCTCCTGTTTGAAGTTTGCTTCATTTAAATCTGTCTCATTAATATAATCTATAACAAATGCAAAAATGTATTACAAAAATAAGTATTTCTGGGAAAAATAAAAAAGTATGGGCAGAGCCAGATTTTCATAGCGAGCGTCCCTAGCCACACTGCCATTCGTCGCCCCCATTGATTGTCTCTGCAGAGCATAGGTGTGATTAGGCAGCATGCAGCCCTCTAAAACCCTGCTGCCCTAGGCTTTGGTGGCCTTTCCCCAAATCAGGGCCTTAGTATGGACAGAACAGGCATTTTTATATGTCAGGATTACAAACTATTACTGCAAAACTTGAATACATTTAGAGAAGTAACCAACATGATGCAACATGGAGTGTAGTCTTAGACCACTCAGACCCTGATTTGGTGTTATAATTCACTAAAAAACACACCACCTTCTTCTTTCTTTTTCCAGGGATCCCTTACACCTGGTCTGGGCTGTGCATATGAGCAGTAGAGTAAAATCAGGTGAAACCTTTTCTCTACTGCACATAAGCCCACGATTAGTGGGGTGCTCACTAATAGTCCCCTGGGTCTTCTCATTTTTTTTTAGTAAAGAGAAGCATCAGTCTGGGCTTTGAGGCAAGCAGCTTTATAAGCACAAGGGTTGCCTTGTCCTTTATTAAGCACCGGTATACAAAGGATTCATGCATTACAAGTAGTCTAGTTGACTTAATTCAGAATACAGTGAAGATCATGTTAAAATTGTTAAAAAACTCCCAAAAGAAATTGTGAGGAGGGTGAATGGCTAGGGTGAAACATGCATCTTGATTAAATGGGAACTATTACGATTATAAAAGCAAGCACGTATAAAAAATGTGGCATGGCCGACTGAGCAGGATTGAACATGGCATTTTTAATCGGAAGGACAACTTCTTACATTTTCCCTTTACCCACAATTTTATCATACATTTTTGCTATTCCTCTTTGGCAGTGGTTCCCAATCGGAGGCTTGCAAGCAACATGTTGCTCACAAACCCCTTGGATGTTGCTCTCAGTTGCCTCAAAGCAGTTGCTTATTTTTGAATTCCAGGCTTGGAGGCAACTTTTGGTTGAGTATAAACCAGGTGTACTGTCAAGTAGAGCCTCCTATAGTCTGCCAGTCCACATGGGGGCTACCAAATAGGCAATCACAGTCCTTATTTGGAACCCCATGGTTTTCATGCTTGTGTTGCTCCCCAACTCTTTTTACATTTGAATGTGATTCATGGGTAAAAAAGATTGGGGACCTCTGTTCAGTGCTAATCACTGATCTTCAGGAAATTGTAAGTGTATAGTGGTCCATTAATGTATGAAAATGACTGAAAAGATCAGATCAATGGCCAGTGTCTGCACTTTGTAGTGTCTCTGGCAACTGCCATTAGTACAGTACCTATTCATAACACTTTTTAATGGCGGTTACATTCCATAGCTTTTTACTGCAGTAAGAAAGGAATGCCTTCACATACAGGTTAGTCCGATAAGCAAATCAATATAAACTACATTAGCATAAAAACCTTGTACCATGATAAAACTGGTGAAACACTTCAAGTCTGCAACCCACAGTTGCCACTCCATAGCAATGAATACAATGTCAACACTTGTGTCAGAAAATACCATGGCTGAGCTGATGTACATGACCCCCTCCTCTTTAAGAAAACTTACCTTTTACCAATTTTTCAAGATTTTGGTCAATGTTCAGTAACTTCAGATAACATTTTCTTGCCTACATAGAAAATAACATAATATAAATAATATATACTTTAGATATTCATATGCTCAAATGCCACAACGTTAAGGGGTTCATTTATTAAATCTCGATTTTGTTCTGGTCAAGGTTTTTTAGGAGGAAAACTCTCTAAAATGTTTAAAGATTTATTATACCCCAAAGCTGCTAAAAATCTGAATCTGAAGTTTCTTGACATTGTGATCTGCGCTGGATAATAGCCAAGACTTTTGCTGATATCAGTTGGCTCGTCTCCTGCCATACACGCACCGAATATAGTATAAGACATAGTTTTGTATGATAATATCTGTGCGTCTATGCCACCTTAAAGTTCTGCTTCTAGAATTTTCCTTTTATCTAAGAGAACATGCTCCTTCACTGTTGCAATATATATCATGGCCTATCAAGCAGTAATTAACATATAAATGCCTTTTATTGTTTGTCTCCATATATTCCTGTCTGACTCCTCTGTTCCTGTTAGAGCCACTGCCTGATCACACCATCCACTTCTATTACTATTTACTACCTTAGACCTTTCTTTCTTGGTACTCCTTACATTTAAAATGCCATTACTGAATTTACTCAAAACTACATCTTACTGCACTGGCACTGTCACTTATCAGGTAATGACATTATAAATAAAATAAACATACATTTCAGACAGGGAGGGGAGGCCCACACTGCTAGTGCAGAGAGAGCAATTGTGGCTTTTTACCACCCCCTAGTAACTTTGGCAAGACCAAATAATAGAGTAAATTTAATGAATAGCTCAATAAAAGCTGATTTGACCACTGTAAAAAAGGTATCCAAGTGCACAGAAATATGAATTATACATTTTTATTCCAAGAAGCACAAAAACAGTTTTGTTTTGTTTTTAATGAGAAACCTATAGTACAGTCCCTCCTCCATAGTTATAATCCATTTCCTATTTTTAATTTCATGGAAACCAACTGTGGCACTGACTAGTCTAGATTAGTTTAAATGCAGAAACCATTTTTCTCCACCCCCCTTAGAATCTGTGCATATGCCCTACTGAAAACAAATACATACATACATAAATACAATTTGATGAAAAACCTAATGGAAAAGCAAGCACTATAAAGATGTCTGTGTGCATGAGGCATTAGTCTTCATTATCCAGCTGTTAACAACATTTTCCCAACTTGGCTATTGCGCATTCTAACAATGGAATAGGATGAGTTTCTAACTGCATAGTTAAGCTTCCCTGCAAAATGATGGTCGTGTTTGTATCTTGGGTCAGTTTGAGTACAGTTAGGGCTTGGTGGTTTAGGGTCGGCATAGGTTGACTTTTTATGGACCACCACATCAGTACTCTGTGTACACCAGTGTCTGTTCATGTTTCTGCTCCCACTAATGTATGAAAACTGCAGTATGCCACTGTTATAGCTTGCCTGCTCGACACGCATTTACTTGTAGCGGGCAGCAACTATGGCCTGGACCCCTCTGTCCACAGGCCTGCCCCTCATGACCACAGGGTTTGCTGCATGATAGTTAGGCCACTGGATAAAGACATAGGGACTAAAAGATCATTTTAGGATATGACATGCAAATATGCCTATTGTTTCCCAGTGTTAAGAGCACTGTCCAACAACTCCCATGGTCGGGATGTCATCTTTTTGGCACAACATTGTGTGACTTCAGAACACTGAGTTGGTGCCAAGCTTTGGAAATAAAAGTGGAAGACCCAAGTTCATTGTGCTATTATCGATCTTCCTTGTTAAGGTCCTGGGTGTGCTCCTTATTACCTTGCGGCCTAAATTACTGGTTCCTGACACTTCTGTCTGTCTCTGACCTGTCTGTTCTTTGGCAGCCTTGACCCTTGCCTGAATACTGACTACACTTTTGATTAACACTTTGGATATGACAATACTGGACTTCTGACAGTCAAGTTTTCTCCTTAGTCAGGATTTCAGCTCAGAAGGGAGTGAGGCCTTGACAGTAGTGATGGCAAGTCATCCCGAAACAGCACGAGCCTGACCTACAACCCCCTTCATCTGGGTTCCCTCCTCATTTTATAGACCTGTGCTGACTTGCCCCACCCCACTGATGATGTTACTAAAGGGGCAGGGCAGGTACCCACCTATAAAAGTGAAAGCTGACAGTCTACGGTTGTGGACAGGGAGAGCAAATAACTCAGCAAGGCTGGCCTGAACCCGCCCAACCCATGGGTCCTGAGGGTATTGGGTCGGTCCACACATCACTACTTGAGAGTATAATTGGGCCATAGACCCTATTGATTAAACTCTGTCTGACCTTGAGAAAGGCCTATGACCTTAATGAAGGTCTATGAGCCATAGAAGAATCACATAGGGCACATTCTGAAGGCCCTACTCATTTGGCTGCATTCTACCTCTCAAGCACCCGGGAAGCATGGCAATTCTCCTTCTGTAGCTACTACTGACAAGAAGCCATGCAGTCTACCTGTTCCATATTACAGCAGGGACCCTCAGGCTTGCAGGTGCTTTCTAAACCAAGGCCTAATTCAGTTTGAGCTGTGACCAGCCCATTGTGTGTCGAAGTATACCAAGGTTGATTATGACATCTTTATGCTGGAAGGCAACATCTTGGAATGGGCATCTCCTCTCTGGGATAAGAATGCCCCCCCTTGGTCAACAATGCTAGAGCCTTCTTGTAGACCACCTGTACCAAATTCGAAGCTCTTTCTTGTGCAGCACCTGCCTTGTCTTGTTGAGTCAAGCTGGACTGGCTGGAGTAATAATTATACATCTTTTTTACCGTAAAGTAAAAATGTTTTGAAGTTATATTTCATGGGCAGCCATTTGTCTGTGGACTTACCTCACTGTATTCCTTCAGTCCTAAATATGCCTTCCCCATGTGAACATAAGCCTTGGCACACTTTTCATTGCACTAAAGAAAGAAAGTGATTCCACAAAGTTGTTAATTTACTCTATTCAGTAGGGTTCATTTATTAATGCAAGTGCAGGTGAACTAGTGCCAAAATGGAAGAAACATTTTGTAAATCAGCCCTACAATATTTAAAGCTATTATGACTGTGAGCTAAAAACTGACTATATCCTTTATAAACACAAGTGCCAAACTGAGCACATATTACTAGTATTTACAAATGTACTTGCATTTATACATGCTCGTCTGCAACTCGCAATGAGTGCCAATACGCCCATTCAGCCAGATGATGAATTGAGAGCAATTGTGTACATTGACTTCTGAACCTGGCATTTAATCCAGGTTCCCCTAGTGGGTTGTGTCAATAGCCACAACTGCGTGTTGCCAAGTGCCAGTAATTCCATTATTAACGTGACACTCTGGAAGTAATACTATTTGTACATAGATGCAGTAAGAGAGCATATAGCACAACTTGCAAGCAATTTGGCAAAAGTTCCTAATATGAACCTATACTGGTGTATTTCACACAAGTCACAGTGGACATTACTTAGTGGGAGGAAACTTAGCTGTGTCGGAGGCGCCAATGAAGCAGGATGCCGGGGAAACCAAGCTTGGTATAACACATAGAATCTTTATTAGTCCTGGTTAAAACACAAAGTAGAAGTGCGGGCAGGGGAACCAGCTTTACGCGTTTCGTGACCAAAGTCACTTCATCAGAAGCTTAGGCGCCCAATATGGGTACAAGACTTTTAAAACCACACCAATAAAAAATGCATATTAGTTTAAAATCAAACGGTCACCATACATATGTAAAGAAATCTAATTGATATGATTGGTAAACACCATGCATTTAAATTAAATTGATAGTCATAATTATTATCATAAATATTAAGACAGCAGATGAAACATAATACAGCCCATCATAAATAGCTTTGTGTTTTAACCAGGATTAATAAAGATTCTATGTTTTATACCAAGCTTGGTTTCCCCGGCATCCTGCTTTATTGGTGCCTCCGACAAAGCTACAGGTAAGTTTCCTCTACATGTGAATTACCACAGCCAGAGCGGATCTGTGGGAGGCGTCTCCACAGCAGACTACACCGTCTCCCTGTCGATTGCGGTAATGGCGTCTATCCTCATCCGATTGTCATTACTTAGTGGGAACCTGCCATTACACTAAAATTCTGGGAAAAATACTGCACTGAGGGTAACATGCAGGTGATATGCCCATTAAAAAAAATGCTGCACAATCAAGCTTATGGCTAATGCTACATGGTGTTGAATACTGACCCGCTTATAGGCACAGACTGAGAATCAGCTGGTCCATTGCTTTAATCAGGATGCAAAAAAGGAGCAGATTTAAATGTGAAAATGTATACTCATGTTTCCTCTCTGAAATACTCTGTGTGTGTCTGCGCCCAGGCCAACACAGTGCTTCTTGGTGCAAAAACGCAAGTGAGTAAGTGCCATTAGGGGGCCTGATTCTGGGTCCGAGTTTAAATGCAGAAAGAGAAGCAACCCCATGTAGCAGTACCCTAAGGGGTTAAAATATTAGTTTGGGTGTAATGCATGCTGTTTACTCACTGGGGCTGCAGTCTCCCACTCAGCTAAAGAGTATTCTATATTTTCAAAACTATTTTTTAGTATGATTGAAGCCATTACTAAATATTCAACATAGTAAAGCAATAACATCTCAGATGTGACAACAAAGGAACAATAAATTCTTTATATAAGTAATTACAGGCTGCTGATCTTGTATCTCTCGGTGCCTGCGTCAGAGCCTCCTCCACAATAAATATTCAGCATTCAAGACATTCACTTCTACCCGACACTGAGAATTAGCTGACTTACCCTAACAAGACATCCAAAACTTTATCAGTTCATCAACAATTAGAAGTTCATTATAAGGAACGATTAAGGTATTGGCATGAAGAACTCTTAAAAGTTTGGTTTTATAAATACATCTCTGACCTTGTTTGTACTAATAGTATTAGGCTAATACTGGCAATACTGGTTAGTTAAGACATAGAAAACATGACTGCTCAGGAAGCCTAAATCCTTTCCTTTTAGAATTAAAGGGGACCAGTTGCCCTAAGAAATAATTCCAAATTATTTTTTATCATGTTAGTTGAGCAAAATAAAACTTACCTACACTACATGTATTATTTAATTTTTTTTGTTTTTGTTTCTTTCAGTCTTGGAATTACACAATCACAGCACGCAGGCAGGAGCCATTTTGTGCACACTGTCATTAAGACAAGTTGTATATCATCCCAAAAGCTTGTGTATGCGCCCGAATGGGGGACCTAATGCCCATACACAATTGTAGAGTGTGAGGAAGGAGGGGGAATGTGAGGAGACAGTGACATCTAGGAAGTGCTGAATGGAAAGTCAAAGTAATTGACAGCCCCCCCTCTATACCTCAGGCATAGAAGCGGGGCAGGTAATATTTGATTGACAGCTCAGATATTTAAACTCCTTTATAACAGGTATGGATGCTATAATGAAAAAAACTATTTGGGTTCCATGTTTAATTTGCAAATGGCTTTTGTAATACAGCTTTTTATGTGTAGGTGACAGGTCCACTTTAATACTGCATGTTAATGGAAAGTCATATATTTTTGAAATCACTTGCCCCATATACAGTATATAGCACTGCTGTAGATCTGTAGACAATCTTTTCAATTAAAAACTGCAAAAAATACTGTAAATTGTTTGCGGCAATCTCTCTCACCTGCCAGTTATTGCACCATTCTCCCCCCACACACACACCAGTTATTGTTCCATATATTCTTAAATGTCACAGGCTTTTTATGTGCCATTTCGAACCCAGTTAATATTCTACCTTCATATACATCATTACATCATTACATCATTACATCATCTCTACAAGGGTCATTTATAAACACAACCAAACTAATTCATTAAAGGTACTTGCATCCAAAACACTCCTTGCACATCTGTGTAGTTGTGCTTAGTGCCCTTGAGTTCATCCTGCCTGATTTTGAGGCTTGGATTTTTTATTGCTCTTACTGGGTACAAGAAGGTTCTAGACCCACCTAATCAAAACAGAGTTACTAAATACACACTACAATGTTAACAAAACTTGCCTAAAACTGTATTTAAAATAGAATGCATAGTTTTGGGCAAAAATATTCTTGGAAAGATGTTTCACTGCATTGCGACACTACATGGCAACAGCAGGGAGCTCTCTGTAGGAAGAGAAAGATGGTAGTGGTGGAATAATGTGTGGACACAAGCATATTTGTGGGTGGCTAATGAAGGCTAATTGCAACTTGTGGCATTTTGCATTGCTATTACTCTGTTTTGACCATGGCAATCAACGTGCGGAACAGAACTAGAATCCTTAGGCAAACTGTAACACTAACATTTTTATATATTGTAGTGAGTAAAGAACAAACCTGTATAAATAATGAGTTCTTAGCCTTTTTTTGCAAGTTACATTATTATGAATTATTATTATTTTGATTTCTTGATTTCAGCAATTTGTACACTGCTAATATAATGAATATGTAATGTGCCCCTCAGCTGTTCAGCCTGGGCAGGGGTTCAGAAGTTTAATTTACTGCTGCACGAAGCATCTCCTTCTCTGCTTCTAATACTTCTGTCCTATAAATGAGCAGGGAAGCATCAGGAGACCTGTCTTGCGTCAGTGAACATATATATATATTTATTTATAAATAATTAATGTAAATTGCAAAAGTGCTCAGAAATGCACTCTGAGAATTCTTATTTTGGCATATTGGTATCTATATGTCCCCTCCAAAGGAAAATAACCAGATCAGTTTATTTTTGTTTTCTAATAGGATCCATTTAATCCTCAATTCAAAAGAAATTACCTTAAAAATTGTAAGATTAAAATAAGCTTAAATGGAGGGGTAATCTATGTCCCTCCCAAAAACTTCCAAAGTAGAGTGTGGGTAAAACCCCAAGCTGGCCCCCTACATCAATAATTAAACAAAGTATCCCAGTCTTCCTCTATTAGATACTTTGAAAGTATTATTTGTGACTCCTAGCTCTAATGCTTGTGTCTTCTGTTTGTCTTTGTTGAACCCTTTTTTGTTCCCATCCCCCTTGTTTCCCCCTTAAAACTCCCCCCCTTTTCCCTTCTACCCCCTCTTCATACCCTATATAATGTGCTGTATGTTGTTATGTAAGATTAAAAGCTTAATAAAACGTCAGTTGAAAAAAAGTGTGAGATTAAACAGAGAGTATTAAAAAGAAGACCTTTACCCTTGTTTTAAAGGGATGTTTATTATTCCAGATACAGTATTTCAAGAAATAGCTTACCTTTAATGCCCATTGACAGTCAGTTATAGCATCTTCATATTTCTCCAATTTGATATAGGCCTGAGAACAACATGATACAGTTTATTTTTTACTCGATAAACAAGTGGTTAGTTTAACTATAACTGGTCAATATCCTGTATACAAGACTTTTTGGTACATCATTTGGAACCTAACATATTTTAGTTACCTAGTGTAACATAGAAGTATGAGCATTCAGAAAGCCTTTTTTGAGTGTATAGAGGTTTTGCATCTCAGTGCAAGGAAATTAAAATTCTTAAAAAGGAATGACAAGGAAGAAAGTGTTCCACAGTATAAATATACAAATATCTTCAGATGTTATTAGAGGAACACATCTCCATGTGCTCCCAAATGTCTGTAATTCATTGAAACTGCAAATAGGTATTGACTAAAATACCTTTCTCTTTAAACTCTGCAAGATTAGCTTCAGTCTGCCATTGGCTATAGACTTAATTAGATATTTCCAGTTTCATATTCAGCTACCAAAGGCACCACGTTTCATAACACTCTATTGCATAATTGAAATCGCAGCATCTATGAGAGGATCAATAAAGTGCAATTTAGTTGTGGCCTTCATAAATCCTACGTGTTTTGTACAGTAGTCTTGCTGAACTGTCAGTGCATTGAAGCAAAAATTATTCCAGGTTTAACACTTTCCTAAGGGGCAGATTTACATAGGGTCGAATATCGAGGGTTAATTAACCCTCGATATTCTACTGCTGAATGTAAATCCTTCGAATATCGAAGTCAATGGATTTACCGCAAATAGTTTGTTTGATTTGAAGGATTTTAATCCATCGATCGAACGATTTTTCTTCGACCAAAAAAACATTAGAAAGCCTATGGGGACCTTCCCCATAGGCTAACATTGCACTTCGGTAGGTTTTAGGTGGCGAAGTAGGGGGTTGAAGATTTTTTTACAGAGACAGTACTTCGACTATCGAATGGTCGAATATTCAAACGATTTTTAGTTTGAGTCGTTCGATTCGAAGTCGTAGTCGAAGGTCGAAGTAGCCAATTCGATGGTCGAAGTAGCCAAAAAAAACATTTGAAATTCGAAGTTTTTTTTATTCTATTCTTTCACTGGAGCTAAGTAAATGGGCCCCTAAGTGTTGTGTTTCAATACCTAACAACGCGTAAAGAGTAATTCCCCTTGTAGAATTAACTACTAATTGTTTGTTCTCTATTTATAGAACTAACACATTCCACAGAACTTTACAAAGATTAAACATCATTCACATCTGTCCCTGCTCCTATCATATTTACAAACATTCTTCTTAGTTTCATCAGGAGCCATTTAACCTGCCTGTTAAATGGCATGCTGCCCCTTAAAATGACAAAGGAAAGTCTATTTTTCAGTAAATATATTGATAGTGATTGTTTCAAACATAATCAACAAAACTTTTTGAGCACTGTTTCATCTTTAGTGATACCAGTGCCCTTCAATTTCAGTTCCCTGAACACACACACTGTCATTGCTTAAAGGGGTGGTTCACCTTTAAGTTGGCTTTTAGAATGTTATAGAATGGCTAATTGTCCTTCATTCTTTCTTTTATATTTTTTGAATGATTTGCCTTCTTCTTTTGACTCTTTCTAGGGGTCACTGACCCACATCTTAAAAAACAAATGCTCTGTAAGGCTACAAATGTATTGCTCTTGCTACTTTTTATTACTCATCTTTCTATTCAGGCCTCGCCTATTCATATTCCAGTCTCTAATTCAAATCAATGCATGGTTGCTAAGGTAATTTGGATCCTAGCACCAGATTACTGAAATTTAAAACTGGAGAGCTCCTAAATAAAAAGCTAAATAATTTAAAAACAAATAATAGAAAATGAAAACCAATTGCAAATTGAATATCACTCTCTACATCATTACTAAAATTATTTCAAGCATATTGTTTCAAGCATTAGGTAATTGAGCTTCAAATGTATCTGCAATCCATAGGTCATTAAGGGGCAGATTTATCAAAGGTCGAGAAGAAATTTATAATGAAAAAAATTAGAATTTCAAGCTATTTTTTGTGTACTTCGACTAGGGAATAGTCCAAATTTGATTAAAATTTGAAAAAAAAATGAAAATTCAAAATTGATCATGTACTGTCTCTTTATAAATTCGACTTCAACCATTCGCCATCTAAAACATGCAGAATTGCTGTTTTAGCCTATGGAGGACCTACTAGAACCAATTTGGAGTCAATTAGTGGACTTTGACAGATCAAAGTTTCTTTTGGGAAATACTTTGAATCGAATTCGATCTAATGTGATATTCCTTCAATTCGAATTATTTGAATTTGGCCGAATACGGACCTATCCGACCAAAAAAAACAAAACTTCCACTTAATTTCAGTTGGTCTTTTTGAATTCGAATTTCTACGTTTTTCCATTTGAAATTCGACCTTTGATAAATGTGCTCCTAAATGATGAAATGTTGATTTCACCATCGATGTGAAGGGGTATGATGATATTACTCTATAAAGCTGGGCACACAGATGGCTTGTATGGAAAGACAGGAGGGTACATCCGCAAGTGCAGTGAGCAAAGTGCAATATCGAACGCAATAGTTGTGGTTTTTTTTTTTTCTACAATGAACCATTTTCCCCAGAATTCCAGCAATATCGGGGTCATAAAGGGGCAATGCAATTGGCACAAATTGCACCCATTCTGGCAAAATTTCTGCAACCATGCATTTCATCTCAAATTGGAATCAACTGTGTGGAAGTCCATCTGGCTTTTTTATGGTGTTTGCCATAATTTATGGTGTGATTATGCGCCAGATTTTTTTGGCGCAAGTTTACTGTGTCTATTTGCCTTTTTAATTAATAAATTAAATTGATTTTATCGGATCGGTAAAAAAAATGATGCTTTTCTCCCGAAAAGCTCGAGTTTTTGCATTTTCGGGCTAAACCCAGTACAGACACGAAAGGAACAGTAACGTCAAAAAATAAAAGTGTTTTAAAGTAATGAAAATATAATCCAGTGTTGCCCTGCACTGGTAAAACTGCTGTGTTTGCTTAAGAGACACGACTATTGTTTATATAAATAAGCTGCTGTGTAGCAATGGGGGCAGCCATTCAAAGGAGAAAAGGCTCAGGTTACACAGCAGATAGCAAATAAGCTCTGTCTGTCTAATGGTGTTATCTGTTATCCATTAGCTACCCTGTGCCATATAGCCGTTTTTCAATTTCCGCCATTGCTACAAGGAAGCTTGTTTATATGAACTATAGTAGTGTTTCTGAATCAAACGCATCAGTTTTACCAGTGCAGGGCAACACTACATGATTTATTCATTTCTTTAAAACACTTACATTTTTTGGTGTTACTGTTCCTTTAACTTCAAATTGGGATAGGTGCCTCTCCCATTGACTTATAAAGGACCTCAACAGGTCTGAGATGGTGAATTTTTGGATTCTGGATTTTTGCAGCATTGGGGTATAATAAATCTCGATTGAAAATTTTTGGGGCTCATTTATCAAGACTGGGCAAATTTGCCCATGGGCAGTTACCCCTAGCAACCAATCTGTGATTAGCGTTTTAAAGCTAGCTGCAAGTAGAACAACGAATGCAGCAATTTGATCAGTTGCCATGGGTTACTGCCCATGGGCAAATTTGCCTGGTGTTGATAAATGACCCCCAAAGTTTTTTTTCAGCTAAAAATTCTAGTTTGAGGTTTATTAATTAGCCCCCTGAATGTAAAGGGAACCCTGGCGCTATCATCTGGTCAGGATTGGCTGTAGCTCCAGGATAGATTCAGAACAGAAGGCCAAAAATACTGAGCAGCGCCAAGTACAAATATACGGAAGTACAAGGAGCCCATTTGGTGCAAGTATCTTTAATAAAAGTGGTTCTATTCAAAACGTATAGTGTAGATACACACTCACACTGTGTGGTCTTCCAGAACTTGAATGCCTGGTGCATAGTAATGAAGGGATTCACTGGCACACAAGGCAGGTGTAAGTAGAGGAAAGCCCTTGCAAAGTTTATTGCAGAAGTATAACGTTTCAGGGTAGCACCCTTTTGTCAAGCCTTGCACAACTGACCTCCGGGAAATTGTAGGGAGCCGTAGTGATTGTCACTAAGGGATCAGTATTAGAGAATAATCACTGAATAGGAGCCAGTTAATGAAACTTTTTTAAAAAGGACCCTAGTTCACAAGTTTACTAGTTTATAGCAATACATTTAAGTCACATAAGACATCAAAGTAATTGGATTTTTTAGTTGTACTGTTCCAATAATTCAGAAACTGAAAATAGCATTCCTCTAAGTTAGAGATAAAGGGAAAAATGGCTGCACAACAGAATTGGTTTACTGGCTAGGTTTCTGAGTGAGCAAACCTCGTATGTCTTCACTTTCTATTTGTAATATTATTTCATGGTAGGGATGTTTTCTGAAGATTAAGACCTTTGTGTTCAAACATATCAGCAAATTAAATGGCTCAGAACGGAGTTTTAGATCCAGGCAGACAGAAACTGATGCTGAGAATGTTAAATCATAGCTCTACTTCCAAATAACAATCACTACCCAGAATATAATTTCTGAAAAAAATGGAGACTGCACATTAGAAAAACCATCCCTACAGACATGATTCCCAATACTCTCTATACATGGGAGCAACACATTTGCAATAAAATAAAAGAATAAATAAACATGTACAGAAACACTGCAGGATAAAAAAATAAAAAAAAACTATAAAATAAAATTAAACTAGAAGTGAACTACCATCCCTTCTAAAACACAGGTATGGGATCTATTAATCAGAAACCCAGCATCCAGAAAGCCCCAAAATATGGTAATGCTATTTTCCCTGCAGTCCTAAAGTAAATTAAATAATTAATTCTACAGTTTGTAGAACAATCTCTGTAAAGCAAACTTTTTTTTTTTAACATCATAACCTTTATTGCAAGATTGAACATGACATACAGTTGTACATACCGACAGTGTATTTATGGTATTAAACATTTTGCAAAGTACATTCAATTTGCGAAACTAATTTAGCCTGTTGTCATTTGCATGTCATATTTATATCAATGTACACATAACGTGTGAAACAGATACAGCAAAATAAAACATCATCAATCAACTAAAATGGGAGTCCGTGGTTTGTAACCTCTCACAGTGGGGGTTTTAACAGGTAAAGAGCCGTTTCATGTCTACTTATCTACTAGGAAGAGGGCCAGTTTCCCCATATTAAGTCAAATTTTCCAGAGGAGGCTCTTTTAGTGAACAAATATTGCATCCTATCAATGTAGAGCTTCATTTGTTCCAACCAACCTTTGTGAGTCGGGGCCACCGGATTTTTCCATCCCATTGTTATATGTCTGCGAGCCTGGAAAAGACTTTGCCGAATCGTAGTCAATTGATATTTGTTGTAGTGGAAGCTTTCGCCTACATTTAGTATAGCCAGTTCTGGGGTGGGTCGTATTTCCACCGATACTGCATTTGAAATAGTATTGAATACCTCCCGCCAATAAAGATTCAGGTTGGGGCATTCCCACAACATGTGTATAAAAGAGCCGGTATTTACCCTGCACCGAGTGCAAGTTGGTGGATGTTGTGGATTCATTCTGTTCAACCGCACCGGTGTGAAGTATGCTCTATGAATGATGTATCTCTGAATCATTTTATGATCAGCATTTGGCGAGACAAATCTAGGGGCTTCTAGAGCATCCTGCCATTCTTCGGCTGTCAATGTGGGAATATCCTTCTGCCAAGTTGCAAGTAGATTGGGACTAAGTCTATCATGTTTACAAAATCTCAGCACGTCATATAAGTTGGAAATTAAGTGTTGGTTGTCATGCAGCTCTAATATTCTACAAAAGGGGGGTTTACCCAACTTAAAGGGGTCAGCAAGGAATGCGTGTTTGACCTGCTCATACAGTAACCAGGAAGATTCTGAAATTCCGAACTCCTGTTGGAGTACCGCAAACGGCTTGAGTGAATTGTCAGAGACAATGTGATTAATAGTCATTATACCTTTGCTAGACCATGACCCTGCGGATTCTATGTTTTGGAATTCTTTGAGGAGATGGTTGTTCCATATAGGGGTGTCAGGGTGCTTCGTTTGGGTAAAGCACAAAGATTGGGCGCGTAGCCACATTTTTTGGCCTAGTAGTATTAAGGGATGTTCTTTGCTGACATTCCTACCTGTCTGATTCCTTAGCAGCCTTTGCGCAGTTGGTATCCCCAGTTTCCCAGTCAACCCCAAAAGAGTAGCAGAGAGGCAGCGTGGATCTGCAGTGATCCATGGTTTGATATGAGCAAGTTGGGCAGCTAAAAAATAAAGCTCAAAGTCCGGCAAAGCCGCACCCCCATGCAAAGCTGACCTCTTTAGGATTCCAAGTCTTAATCGGGGTCGTCCTGATCCCCATATAAAGGGTCCCATTAGTTTATCCAAAGCTCGAAAATAGCTTGAAGGGATGGCTATAGGAGAGTGTGATAGTATGTATAGGATCTTAGGGAGAATGGTCATTTTTATCAGACTAATTCTGCCTTGTGGGGTTAGCGGAAGTGAGGCCCATTGCTTAAATTTGGATTCCACCTGGCCCAGTAGCGGGGACACATTCAGGTCCCAATAGGATGATGTTGGCAGTGAAACTTCTACCCCCAGGTACTTAAATTTTGAGACCACAGACAATTCAGGGGTAAGGGGAGCATTAGATTCAGGTCTGGAATCCACTGGAAGCACACTAGACTTGGATAGATTGACCTGTAGGCCCGAAAAATTACCAAAGGTAGTGAGAACCTCCGTCAGTCGTTCCAATGATTTACCGCTATCCGCCAGGTAGACAAGGGAGTCATCCGCGTACAGTTGAATTTTCTCCTGGATGGGCCCAAGTTTCCAACCAACTATTTCTGGATCGTTCCTTATAACGGCCGCAAGTGGTTCGATTGCCACAGCAAATAGGAGTGGTAATAGAGGGCAGCCTTGCCTTGTTCCCCGTGTAAGAACAAAGTGAGGAGAGGATATACCGTTGATGGTTACCAGTGCCGAAGGTTTCGCATATAGCAGCTGGGTAAAAGCTAGGAATTTCGGACCAATCCCCATTTTGTCCATCACCTGCCACAGGTATGCCCATTCGACTGTGTCGAAGGCTTTAGCAATGTCCAGTGCCACTAACAGTCTATTTCCTTTGTTGTCATGATTCATGGATAAATTTGTGTATAGCCTCCGTAGATTTACAGCTGTGCTTTTACCAGGCATAAAGCCAGACTGGTCTGGGCCAATAATGCTTTCTATCACCAGCATAAGTCTCCTAGCCAAGATCTTAGCAAGAATTTGGCGTCACAGTTCAAAAGTGAGATGGGTCTGTACGAGCCACATTCCTGTGGATTCTTACCAGGCTTTGGGAGAACAATAATTGATGCCTCTCTCATTGATGGGGGAAGTTCCCCTCTATCTAGCGCTGCTGAGTAGACAGCTAGTAACTCGGGAGCGAGAGTTGTAGCATAGGTTTTATAAAGTTCAATGGGCAATCCGTCTCTGCCTGGTGACTTTCCATTGGGGAATGCCCCAACCGCTAGCTCAATCTCGTCAACTGTGATCTCAGCGTCCAATGTAGCTCTCTGATCAGGGTTCAAAGTTGGCAGTTCAATTCCTGCTAAGTAATGCGGCAGTTGGTGTCTATAGGGCCCCAGCTGGGATCTATATAAGTGCTCATAGTACGACCCAAAAATACCACTGATTTCTTTGGGGTTATCAGTGACATCTCCAGTCACGGACCGAATCAATGGAATTATTGGAGGGGAGGAGTCTGCTCTGGCCAAGTGTGCCAACATTTTCCCAGTCCTTGCCCCCTGCTCAAATATATTATGTTTCAGAAACATTAATTTCCTTTGGCTAATGGATTCCAAATATTTGTGGTAGTTGTCCTGTTCTCGTTGCAGTTTTAGATGGGCTTCAGGCGTGTGGGTTGCGACCACCTCTTGTTCAGCACGAGCCACCAATTCCTGCAACTGGGCCCCTTTGATTTTAGCTTTGGTTTTGATCGCGTTGATCTCACTGATATATGTCCCTCTCACGTGAGCCTTAAAAGCATCCCAATTTATCAGACCTGTGTCAGGGGAAGCATTAAGCGCAAGATGTTCCTGGAAAGAGTTGCGGATTTCGTCCGTTTTCCCCACAATGCTCAGCCACGCAGGATTAAGACGCCACCCTCTGTTGGAGGTCTGATTTCCCCATGACCATACTATCTCTAGTGGGGCATGATCCGAGATTCCTCTTGGGAGATATTCAATTCGGTGAATGAGTGGCAGCATTTCTCTGGACATTAGTACTAGGTCTATTCTAGACAAGCAAAGATGAGACTTGGAGTAGCAGGAGTACTGCCGAGTGGAGGAGTGGAATATTTGCCACATTTCTAGTAGATTCAAGGAGTGCAGGAAATTATTGAGCTTATGATTTACACCTGTACCTCCGGAGCCATCCCGTCTCCATCTATCAATGGCTGGGTCCGGGGTGGAGTTAAAGTCACCTGCGATCAGAATCATGGATTGGGGGAATTGCAGGCAGTAACTCGTAAATTCCAAAAGTATGTCATCCGTAAATGGGGGGGGGATATAGATATTGGCTAGCAAAAACTCCTTTGAAAAAAGTTTACAGTGCAAAAAAATAAACCTGCCTTTGGGATCTATTCTAATATGCAATAAGGAGAATATAACTCTTTTGTTGATTAATATAGAGACTCCTCCCGTGTACACTGAGTATGTGGAGTGGTAGTGCCAGCCTACCCACGGTTTTTTAAGGGAGAGGATAGAAGATCCAGTTAGGTGGGTCTCTTGCAAGAAAAGAATGTCTGGATTTAGCTTTTTGATATAGGTTAGAGCCGTTCTTCTCTTGATAGGATCATTAAGTCCCCTAGCATTCCAGGAAACAAGTTTTACGTTACTCCCCATGGTGGTTGGTGGTTTGTTTTACCTGTTGCCTCTTGATTGAGTGCCACTGATTGGATACTGACAACATAAACATTATCTGTTTCACACAACATACCCATTTTAAAAAACATAACATCAGCATCAATTTGTATTTTCTGTTATCAAGCAAAATAAACATAGCAATGCTTACCCCTAACACCCTTTCCCACCCCGTCGCTCCTATCCCCAACTTAGGTGCCACTTTTCCCAAAACCAAAACAATGAAACCAGAGTAGATCTAGCTCACAATTGAGTAGTTACCCTGAATAAATGAGGGGAGTGTCGAAATGTTTATCAAGTGCTGCTCCGCCCTGACAATCTTTCATGGGACTTAACAGTCCGAGGGGCATGCAGGGTATCCAAATGGCATAGTGATGGCTTGCAACAGCCACGAAGACAAGCAGCAGGGTTCCAGTAAACAAAATAAGATTCCCAATATAATAGGATTGTCGGGTAGCCTGACTGAAACATGGGGTCACAGTAATTATTCCCATTGTCAAGGGCTCGTCCTAGGGCCATAACCCCAGTATATGAGATAATAGTTCACAGGTAATTGCAAAGAGAACTAAGTCAGCTCAGGGATGGTTGTCAAAGTTAGGCTACCGCAGCAGCATACGCCAATCCTTACTCTGGAGTTGCTGAGTAAATACAATTTGACTAAGTGACGTTCTCTAACAGAGATTAAAGGCCTATTGGCGATTCGTAAAAAATTTAGGAGAATATAGTTACCACACCATGCTGTCCTGGCCACCGACTGCTACATAGAACAACTGGAAACCAAAAAAAAAAAAGGGAGGAAGAAAGAGGAGATCTCAAGCCTCCACACGTTGTCGGCCCAATGAATCCAACCAGGAGCAGGCCTCTGCCGGGTTGTCGAAGAATTTAACACCCGAGGTCGTCTGTATCCGCAGCCGGGAGGGGTACATCATGGAGTATGGGATTTCTCTCTGCCGAAGCCTTTTCTTTACATCCAGAAATCTTGCTCTCATCTTTTGGAGTTCAGCGGAGAAGTCTGGGTATATAGAGACCTTGGAGTTATTCAGCTGGATTGGACCTTTAGCGCGTGCCACTGCCAGCAGCTTGTCCCGGTCCTTGCAGTTATGGATACGTGCTATCAGAGGCCTGGGTGGGGCACCGGGTATCGGTGGCCTAGATGGTATTCTGTGTGCCCGCTCCACCGAAAAAGCAGGGGTTAGGGAGTCTGCACCCGCCCATTCTTTCAGGATTCTTTCCACAAATGACTCCGGGTGATCCCCTTCCTCCCTCTCTGGCACTCCGACCAAGCGAACATTACTGCGTCTTGCCCGGTTTTCCAGGTCATCTACTTTCTGCCGCCATTGTTCCACTTGTCTTTGTAAATCCTGGGTGGATTGCTGTAAAGGGTGACAGGAGTCTTCTAGTGCCGAGATCCGGGCCTCTGCTGCTGAGGTGCGTTCTCTAATACGTTGCATGTCATGTTTAATCAGTGATAGTTCTGCCTTGAGTTCATCCGCTGTGGACATAATGGTAGCTTGGCAGGATTGTTGGCAGTTTTGTACTGCGGTCAGCAGATCTTGCAGAGTGGGCTGCGGCTGCAGGACCTCTTCTTGCGATGTATTGTCTTCTGCAGGAGGGTCCTGCACCATCTTGGGGTCAGAAGCCGGTGAGGCCTTGCGAACAAATTGCTCCAAGCGAGTAGGGATCTCAGTCTTCTTCTTACTCTGTTGGTTCCTGCCTGCCATGTTAGACAAAGGTGCTGTTCCCCTTCAGATCTGGTCTTCGTCACTCAATAGCGAATGTATCACAGGATGTGTTTAGGGCATACGGAGCTCACTTGATGAGTGTTCTACTCCATGCACAGCCGGGCCTTGTCCCCACTTGATTCAAGTATAGAACGGATTGCCATATAATAGGAGATAGACTGCCCAGGAAGGGTTAATAATTAATGGGGCCTCTGTTGGGGTTAGGCATATTCAGGTGTTGCATTAGAGAGCTCTTGAGTGCTTGTAAAGCAAACTTTAAACGCATTGGTGATGTATAAATAAAATGATAGTACAGGAATGGGACCCGTTAGCAAGAATGTCAGGACATAGGGTTTTTACAGTATATCATTTGGATCCCCATAAGTTAAATCTACAAAAAAAAACATTTAAACATTTAGGGAGTAATTTAGAGCTTTGTGAGCTTTTTTTAGCCCTCAAATGAACTCAAATAAACTCAGAAATCGAATGGCTTCTAATTTAAGAAAAAATTAGAATGAAAAAAACTTGTGTAGTAGGTGTGAAAAACTCGAATCACTCAAATTGATCATTGAGTTTTTGAGTGAATCCCACCGAAAAAAACTCAAACATCATGAAGGTTATTAACATCTTCAAATGGTTTAAAGGACCTCTGCCATTGACTTCTACCTGACCTCGACAGGTTTTAGATGGTGTATTTTTGGTTTTGAGCTAATCCAGGTTAGGGGTATAATAAATCTCAAAAAATATAAGTTTTTTAACCCGAAAATGTGATTTTTGACCAAAAAATACATTCCAAAATGTGAATCTTTGTGGAAAATACAACACGACGTTTGATAAATAAAAGGCAACTATAAAAAAATCAATCCCCCTCTGGGTGTCAGCACACTTAATCATCTCCCACACACTTTTTAGGACAGCTGAGTATGCTTAAGCCACAGCCAGACTTCCAGGAAAGAGTCTTACCTGAGCTCTGTTGGTATACAAAACGTGCATGTCTCTTAGTTTCTCCATCCCTTCACTATAGCATTTCACAGCTGTCTCATAATCACCTTTTGAGAAGGCCTCATTTCCTAGTTCTTTCAGAGCTAAGGGAATACACAAAATACACAACACAAATATCATACAGAGAGTACCTTCTACCTGTAACTAACCATTACAGGTATTGTTATTATGTGTGGGGTGCAGTAAACTACTTCCACCATATTACAACTGAAAGCTATTTCTTAGCAATTACAAACAGCAACTGCTAATGACTGTAAAATATACTGTACAAAACAAGGTCCATAAAATATTTATGTAATCAAGAAGATCCAGTGAGACTTTTTGGAAAAATAATTAACCAGAAGCATAGAAATGGTTTCTTTTCTGGAATTCCACACCAAAACAGGAAATTACTTTTGTCTTTATCCTACCATTTGCCATTGCCTTTTTTTCTTTCCGTCTTTCTGCTCGTTCTTTAGCATCCTTTTCTAGATGTTCAAGGAAGTTTTCTAAAATGGAAAAAATCAGAAACATCTATGTGATAACATCATTATTACCAAACTATTATACAGGTATGGGACCTGTTATCCAAAATGATTTGGACCTGGTTTTTTACGTAATTTGTATCTTCATACCTTGGGGTAAATTCACTAAGCGCCGAAAATGTGCTAGCGATGCCTTTGCCGCACTTCGGCAGGTGAAGTTTCGCCAGGGCACCACTAATTCACTAAAATCCAAAGTTGCGCTCAGGGAGGCTAAAGGTAGTGAAGTTACGCTAGCGATGCCTAATTTGCATGCGGCACCAAGTTAAAGTACAATGGACGTATATGTAGCAGCAAATACATTACACTACACAAGCCTGGGAAAGCTTCATAAGATAAAATAGAGTTGTTATTTTGCCCTATACATGTTCCCACTGTATAGTTTAGGTGCCATATGTTAGGAAATGTAGGGGGGGAGGAGGCTACCCCCAAAAAAAATTATGATCTTTTTCAGCCTATCACCCTTAAAAAAGTAAGACGCCAGCGTTTTTGGGACTTAGAAAAAATTTCAACTTTTTTTGAAGCAAGTCCTATCTACTCTATTGCACTTCGCCTGGCCTGAGGTGGCGAAGGCAAGTCTGGCGCAAGAGGTAGCGGTCAGTAAAATCCGCAACTTAGTGAATTAGCGTAGTTACGTCCCTTCGCGATAGCCCACTTCGCCGGACATAAGGGTGTGAAGTAGCGATAGAGTAGGTCTACTTCGCTAGTGAATTTACACCAGCACCCGTTAGTAACCCCTTTAGTAAATTTGCCCCCTTGTCTACTAGAAAATCATGTAAACATTAAATAAACCCAATAGGCTGGTTTTTATTCCAATAAGGATTAATTTGTATCTTAGTTTGGATCAAGAACAAGGTATTGTTTTATTATTACAGAGAAAAAGGAAATCATTTTTAAATATTTGGATTATTTGAATAAAATGGAGTCTATGGGATATGGTATTTCCGTAATTCGGAGCTTTCTTGATAATTAATTTCTGGATAATGGATACCTTACATGTATTTTTAAAACGTGAAAATGCCTTCTGTGTGGGACTGGATACAGCACACCTTTAGTAGCAATGGTGAACTAGTTAAATTTACTACTAGCAAAGCACATCACAATATCTACATTTACATTCACTCTGCTGTATAGAATACTGATCGTTCCTATGAATGCCGTACTGAAAGTGTACTTCTACACCAACTAAATTATTATTCATATAATCAGAAGTAAAATAATTCCCATTTTCTGCAGTCTCATTTATTTTTATGGAAGTGCTATGAGTGCATTTTACCTACAACTTCATTTTGACAGAAAATGGAATGAGCATCATTTTATACTATTTATGTATTATGTTCCTTGCTTGAATGCATGTCATGTTGGGTATTATGAATTATAATAACAAAGTCAACCAATGTTAAATAAAATTACTCAGATATGTTTGCGTCTAACTAAGATGTTTTTCTGGCATCCGAGGTAAATGATTTTGAGTAGTACACATCACAATTCAATTTGTAATTTATGGCCTTGACTAAATTCAATTCAACACGCTTGTTGGTCATTGAAGCCAATGCTGACATTTTGGTTTGAGATGATTTCCTATTTACCTTGCATTGTAATTGGGACAACCAAAAAGTTGCCTTGATGTGACAAGTTAAAATATTTTGCTTGATTTCACTTATGAGTACAAATCGTATTTGTTACTTTTTCCTCTCTGAATTGAATTCTGCTTTGTATGCCTTGAACGTAAGGAAAATCTGCAATACTTTCAAACAAGGGTTGTCTTTCTTTGGTTTTTATAAACAAATAATGAGGAAAGATAACAGTGTACTCAAGAGACATCAAAAGCAGCACCACCTTTTATTTATGTGCCCTTAATGTTCTCAAACTTATGCCACAGTGCTTTGGAAAAGAGATTTGACTGTTTTTGAAGTTGCAGAAGGAGGCCATGCATAAGATACAGGAAGAATAGTGTATGTATTAGAATGTTTTGTCTCTAATTTGCAACTATTTGATATTCAGTAACTGTGGGGTTGGTCCTTCTCCAGAGTTTGCTGAAACTTGCTTGGCTAAAAAAAATATGGCTTTATTTCCTTAAAGGGGAACTCCAGCTTCCAAACCAAAATTTGTAAATTTGACACAGAAACCCCTAATATATCCATTACAGTAACCTGTTTCTTCAAAAAGTATGAATAAATGCAATTCTCTATGCTGAACTCCAGCTGTTCTTTTCTTTCTGCATCATTTGAAATCCTGGCAGGGAAGGAGGGACGAAGCACTGTTGTTACACATTGTAACAACTTCTCCACAGCTTACAGACAGCATGCAGGAACTACATAACCCACAATGCATTGCACTGTGATGTTCTTTTCCTTAGTAAAATCATATGTGCAGGGAATTGTGGGGTTTAGAGGATACAGGCTAAGGACAGCTGGCTGTTGATACAAAGTAACAATAGTCAGTCAGCTCAGCAAAGGAGTTAGGCTAAGGCCACACTAGGCGATAGCGCCGCGATTTGACTCGCGGCGACTTTTCGCCGCGACTTTTCGTCGCGACTTTTAAGCAATCGCTGGGGAAACTTTTGCGCTGGCGTCTATGGGGAATCGTGTAAAATCGCCAGCGTAAAAACACACGCGGCGATCTTTTCTCTACTGTCGCTCGAAATTGCCTCGCTAGGCGATTTCGAGCGACAATAGAAAAAAGATCGCCGCGTGTGTTTTTACGCTGGCGATTTTACGCGATTCCCCATAGACGCCAGCGCAAAAGTTTCCCCAGCGATTGCGGCGAAAAGTCGCCGCGAGTCAAATCGCGGCGCTATCGCCTAGTGTGGCCTTAGCCTTAGAGAGATCAGCAGGAAAGCAGAGGGCTAGGCTTAGGAAACTGTCAGAAACCATTACAAATCATCAAAAGTCTACATAGTTTTTAAATGATGTATATTGCAAAGTTGCTTGAAATTATGTTTACTTTTCAAAAAGCTTAAAGGAACAGTTCAGTGTGAAAATAAAAACTGTGTAAATAGGCTGTGCAAAATAAAAAAAAATTCTAATATAGTTAGTCAGCCAAAAATGTAATATATAAAGGCTGGAGTGACTGGATGTCTAATAAAACAGCCAGAATCCAACTTCCTGCTTTTCAGCTCTATAACTCAGAGCTAGTTAGTCAGCGACTTGAAGGGGGGCCACATGGTACATTTCTGTTCAGTGAGTTTGCAATTGATCCTCAGCATTCAGCTCAGATTCAAAAGCAACAGATGTGACCCATGTGCCCCCCCTCAAGTCTCTGATTGGTTACTGCCTGGTAACCAGGGTAACCAGTCAGTGTAAACCAAGAGAGCTGAAAAGCAGGAAGTAGTGTTCTGACTGACATGTTATAAATCAAATCACTCCAGCCTTTATACATTACATTTTTGGCTATCTATATATCATTCCAAAAATATCCCAACACCAATTTTGAGGTTCAGACTAGTATAAGTAATTTTTGTCCACTTGATCCTCTATAATATAAAGATTTATAGCAGTTAAAGGCCGCTCACCGTTGGTAGTAATTGGCTCGAGTGCACCTGCCCCGAGCCCTGCGCTTATTACACAATCCTTCACACGTTATTTCCAACGGTTATTTGCACTCATAGATAAATACACATTTTCACAATAGAGATATGTGCCTGGTGGCCCCTCCTATTTTTGCACCCTAGGAACATGCCTTTTCTGTTTACCCCTAGTTCTGGCCCTGATGTACTACATTGACTAGACAAAAAACAGAATGGTAATAGTGACAAGAGAGACTTTACTTAATATTGCCTAATATATACTATATTCTAAACTAAAAATATTGTTGATTCAATTCACAATTTTATGTGCTTTGGGGCTTGTAAAACTCACCTAAACGTGTCAATGAAATAAAATGAATATTTAGCTTCCAATATTTTAAAGCCCCATTAACCATTATAGTTGCTTACCTTGCATTTGTATGGAGTCCTTGTTGGCATGATGAGCACTACCCTATAGTCAAATTGTAAAAAGAGAGGAAAATGAGTTATTTCATAAATCACCAGATTTAAACAAGGTAACACCACACATATTGGGTTTTAATCAGTCCTGGCTAAAAAGTGCTATATAGTTATTGTTTTTGGGCAGCTAAAAAAGTCTTAGGGTCCCATGCAATTATGTATATTAAACTTTATTTTTCAAAGAGGTAGGTTAATATAGTCGTGGTCACCATTTTCATACATTTTTGTGCAACATTTAGCAATTCTGGCATTCATGGGACATGAACACTAGACAGGACTCACTTGATAAATACTTGTTCATAAAAATTGTAAATTAGAGCTGAAGAAGCCACTTATATCTAAGCTCAAAAGACATAGTAATGCTTTGAATTTGCAAGGGATAAATGTATGTGAGTGTATAACTGTGGCCTTGGAATTTGGAGACAGTGTGCGATATTATACCTTTAGCCTTAGTTACTTGTATCTGTATTAGAAAGCCAGGCTGATACTGTTAACAATACCACCAATATACAACTGAAAATCACGTTTAAATCCACTAAGGATGAAACAGCTGAATAATGTATTACCCAAGTAATTACCAAACCTGCTGTATCAATAAGTTTAAACTAAAATGTTTACCACCCTATATAATTATATTTTCAAACAGAATCTGAGAAAGAACTTACACACATTCCTTCAGGAGATGCGTTTATGACAGTTCTATTTGTTTTTGTCCTTATTCCATCACCATCCTTGCTCTTCAACAGAGCAAGCTTTTTGTCTGCTTTTAAGAAAGCCTCATGTTGGCGTGACTCATCCAGTGAGTTTAAATCTTGTATGATATCAGCTGTAAAAGAGCAATATATTAAAAACCTGTTGGCTTCTTCTCATTTTTCTTCATAACATTGTACATATAGGACATCTTGCTGTCTAGGCCAGTGTGAAATATGAACTTTGTAAATGGTGTATATGTTGACACTAGGGGGCCCAAATGTATTCTTTTTCCACAAATCTCTTAACATTTTTGATTTTCCTATTTTTGTAAAAAAGCTCTAAAAATGTGAGATTTATTAAGTGCAAAAACCATGAAAATCGCTAATACAAAACTTTGCCAGGTAAAAGTTGTCAAAGTCCTATAGACGCTGATTCTATTGGACCGTTTTAAATCAATTTGGACTTTAAGAGGTTTTCGGATTTTTTTTCCGCTTGGAATTGTCCAAAAAAGGTTTTAGGGGGTATTCATATTTTTTAGGGCATTGTTCGATTTGAACTTTTTTTTATTCGGATCTTTTAATGACATTCGTGGCATTGGAGTTTGTGAGTTTAGTTTCAAAAATATATATATATATACATATATAGTTCAGTGAAGAGCCAGTATTAACATGCCTGGGTGCAGAGTCAAAATTGCGAATATGCCCATAGAAAATGATCCGCACTCACAGGTCTTAAAAATTCAACATTATTTATTTTTTAAAAGTTAAGGACCGACGTTTCGGCCTATCCTAAGTCCTTTCTTCTTTCTTCTCCTTTGAGAAAGGCCTTACCTTTTAAAAAATAAATAATGTTGAATTTTTAAGACATGTGAGTAAAGATAATTTTCTATGGACATATTCGCAATTTTGACTCTGCACCCAGGCATATTAATACTGTCTCTTCAGTGAACTATATGTATATATATATGTATATATATATATATATATATATATATATATATATATATATATATATATATATATATATATATATATATATATATATATATATATATATATATATATAACTATATGTATATATATATATATATATATATATGTATATATATATATATATATATATATATATATATATATATATTTATATATATAAAGTATACCTATTTGTCAAACGTCAGCTTTTAGTGGTTTTAGAGGTTTTTGAAACCACAACTAAACTCACAAACTCCAATATATATATATATTATTTGTATTTTGCAAAAGAATACCTTGTATTTTACAAAGGATGCACACCTCACTAGTATGCATACAAATATTAGAAGACACCCAAGCAGTATAGTCCTCATATCAATCAGTACTGAGTAAGTATGGGTTCTTCTAACTAACTTCTCCCATTTAATTTATAATCTGTTCGGAAGCTTACTGATTTCATCAACGTTGTTTATGAAATTCTGCAAATTTTCATCTGTAGACATGGTGGGAAAGATCCTATAACAATAAAATAAAATATTGGTAAACATATGAAAGTAATTTTTATGCTGTATCATTACAATAAATATAGATGCAAAATTTGAACCTTTCCAGCAGGCTTTATGTAAAGCTTTTCAACAAGAAACAAACAGTGGCTTGCAGTCTTTTAATGCTAATAATTAACTTGGGCAAAGTAGTGTCAGTACAATACTGCAGTAATCTATAGACCTAAGGTCTGTATGTTTAAGCAGTTTTTGTGTTGAACTGGAGGCTTATGGTCCAGATACGGCCCTTTGAGAGTTTTTCATGGCCCGTAGCATGCCTTAGATCCCCACTGATGTTTTTGGATAACACCATTATCTCATGTATATGCATGAGGCCTGCAGTTTTATGTTTTCCAAGCTGCCAATTATACCTAAAGGATTTATGGTCAGCCCTAGTAGAAGATTATCTGTTGGCACAGAAATGGAAGGAATTGCTTCCAAAAAGAATTCAAACTGCCAGCAAAGGACAGCTGTTAATTATAGTGATTTGTGATGGTGTATATAAAGTGTGCCAAGATAGCAATAAAGATGTAAAGAACCATAATGACAGATTAAAAGAAGACTTTAGGGATCTAGATAATAAACAATTTGTAAGCTGTAAAAGTGTTCTCACTTTTAAGCTGTACCTTTCTGCTTTCACGTTATGTGATCCACATTTGACTATACATTATTAATCTATGTGGTTATTACACAAGTTTTCTCTGTACCTGTAATGCACATTGCTAATCTATTTTAACTTCTTCTGCTTTTGCGTACAATTTTACATGATTCCTCTTTAGCAAAAGTATTTCATCACTAATCATTGAACACCCATTATCTTGCTCTTGGTGCAGTTGAAGGTGGAAAATATAAATATCCTATATCCACCTACCCAACATTGTGGTTTGGAACATAAATTATTGGTTACAAAACAATATTACAAGTGGGGTATCTATTAACCAGAAATCTGTTATATGAGTAGCTCTAAAATATGGCAATGCCATTTCATTTTTGAACATATCAAAACATAGCAAACGTAGCAAAACAATCATACTGGGTACTGGGTAATATTGACATTTTTGTAAGTAACTTAAGACTTAAGACCCAGTGATCCACATTACAGAATTAAATTCGAAGAACCACAGGTACTGATAACATATCCATTCTGTATATCTCAGTGCTGTTCAAGATTATACACAATTTCACGTATTTCGGTGCCTGATTATTCTAAAAATATGATTTAAATATGATTTAATCTAATGAGGGTTTGGACATGCTGCTTTCAACAATTGCCTTTTGTAGTTCCAGCAAGGCCTGTTGGCCTCCAGTTTGACAGAACTTCTGTATTTGAATGTTTATACTGCCAATAATTCCTTTCATAACAGATTTTAGAAAATGAGAATAAATGTCTTTGTATCCATGTTGATTTTTATTACTAGAAACAAACAGATATTTTTTTATTTTAATTTATGAGAAGCACAGTGGTGTGAAGCACATATGCATCACATTTTAACAGGATGCCCAGAAATAACATTAGCAGCCCTTTATACTCTGCTATATTGATATCTTTATCAGTTACTGGTCAGGTATTCTCTGCCACAGAAATATGCCCAGTGATTACACTGGCAACGTTACAAGCACATTCATAAATAAGTCTGCTGCCTGCTGTGTGCACTAACTGAAAGAGTTAGCTGATATTAAGTCAAAGATAAACAAATTATTTCCAGTTCCAATTCTTGCATAGAAAGTAGAGAAACACACACACACGTAGCTGCCTGGAGTAAAGGCTGTGTAATGTTCAGTAAGAGGGAAACTCCACAACACAGTTTCAAATTTATCAAGGGTCGAATTTTTAAGTAATGGGAGGTTTTTTTAACTCCCATAACTTCGAAATTCGAATAAAAAAAGACAGACATTTATTTAAAAGTTTTTAACTTCGGGTGAATAGGTTGTATTCGAATTGTTCGAATCACAATTTTAGCGCATTCGATCAAATTTGATACAAAGTATTTGCCCCAAAAAACTTACCACCAGGACTCTTCAGGATTGGCAAGAATTTAAACTTTAAAGGAAAACTATACCCCCAAAATGAACACTTAAGCAACAGATAGTTCATATCATATTAAGTGGCATATTAAAGAATCTTACCAAACTAGAATATATATTTAAGTAAATCTTGCCCTTTTACATCTCTTGCCTTGAGCCACCATTTCGTTATGGTCTCTGTGCTGATCTGAGATCACCTGACCAGAAATACTACAACTCTAACTGTACAGGAAGAAGAGTTGAAGCAAAAGACACAACTCTGTCTGTTAATTGGCTCATGTGACCTAACATGTATGGTTTGTTGGTATGTTTGTGAGTACAGTAAATCCTATGATCCCAGGGAGCGGCCTTATTTTTTAAAATGGCAATTTTCTATTTAAGATTACCCAAAGGCACATACTACTAGAAAAGTATATTATTATGAAAATGGTTTATTTACATGAAGCAGGGTTTTACATATGAGCTGTTTTATGCAATATCTTTTTATAGAGACCTACATGGTTTGGGGGGTATAGTTTTCCTTTAATACACGTGTGAAGAAAACACATGTGCCACAATTTTGCACATAAGTCTTCCAAACTCACATTATTCCTAGCATATTTTTATAACCACCTATGCTCCCCCTTAGTCTGAAACATCACTCCAATAGTCCAATATTTTGACCAGTTATTTTCCATTGTTCTTGTTTTTCTAGTATTTTGTTCAATTCATGTTCATTATTTTTGTTTATATCAGTCTACTTTGACGTACATTTGGGTCTTCGTGGTCTCTGGTGATAGCGCATTCTAGACTATTCCAGATGTGACAGTGGCTGATATAATCCTTTTTTAGATGTAAACAATCTACACAGCTTATTAAAAACAGCAGTGACTTAGCATACAGTTACAATTCTATCACATAGGCCTCTATAAGCTTCTATTTAGGGCCTAACAAAATAATTTACAATTAACATAGTTCAAACTTATCCTTGCAAGAATGTTTTGCCCATGGTGTCCCCACAATTTAAAGGCATTTCTGGGTGCACCATGAGCGCAATTTCCTATGGGCAACATAGCACCTAACCTGCCATTGACCTATACACCAAAGAGCTTCTTCATTCATGTATCTACTATATGTTCCACACTGGACTTGTATATTCAATTTCCAGACTGCACCTACAGATGTTCTTGTTCCACTGCAGTACCGCCGCAAATTGACAGTTTCCAGGCGTGAACACAAAGCACAACTAAATTGAGATTATCAGTAAAGTTTTCAGTGGAATATAAAATCCTTACCTGTCTGCCTTCCAGTAACACAGCACTTCCTGCCCCTGTGCCTTACAATGTGCTAATAAACAGTGAGGCCTGTGTTGCCTAGCAACGTGTCAACATATCCTTTTTCTGTTGTGTAATCTCCGCCTTCCACCAGAGCCTAAACTCCCACTGTTTGACTAAAATGTCATTCATTGTTTTGTCTGCTCACTGGAACTCTGGAGCTTTATAATCTATAATCTAAATTTGGTACCTGAGGCACAGGAACAGTAACTGGCTTAGCCAAGGTCACTTTTTAGTTTGGCCACACAGTGGTATTTTTTCAAGGACAATGTGACAGCCTAGGATAGTTTGCTGCATAGTTTCTGACTCTTCCCTTATAGTCCCTGCTTTGTGTTTTCTATATTCCATATTCTAGAGAAGCGCATCTCACCCACGCAAGTGCTGTGAACAAAGTGCAATTTTGAGCACAATTGCAGACACAAAGAGGCGTTGAATCTGATGTGATTGTGCTGCTCCCGTTGAAATTGCCAAAATTAAATCAATTGCACAGAGTCCGTCTGGTGTCATTTCTGTTGTTCAGTCTGCGAGTGACATGTGCATCGTATTCTTTTGGCGCAAGTCTCCTGCGGCAAGTGATTCTGACCAGGCGGTAGTTCCAGAGTTCTTCTGCGTCAATAAGCACAGCAATGCCTGATTTTTTTTATCTAATGTACAAGTACAGGATCCCTTATCCTGAAATCTGTTATCCAAAAAGCTCCAAATTATGGGGTGGCCATCTCCTATATGCACTATTTATATCAAATAATTAAAATGTATTGAAATCATTTCCTTTTTATCTGTAACAATAATAAAACAGTAGATTGTACTTGGTCCCAGCTAAGATATAATTCATCCTTGTTGGAGGCAAAACAATCCTATTGGTTTAAATCATCTTTAAATTATTTATTTAGCTAACTTAAGGTATGGAGATCCAAATTACAGAAAGATCCCTTACCTGGAAAACCCCAGGTCCAGAGCATTCTGGATAACAGGTCCCTTAGCTATATAAAAAACACACTATCCTGTGTCAAATCAGTACACATAACTTTGTATTGTGTTTTTTAGATCATACATAATAAGAATTACATGTTTTGCAAAGCATGAATTGACCTTTATTAGGAGTTCTTTGTCTTTGGCTCAGAATATGCATGGTCAGCTTTCTTTACAATATAAAAGAAATGTATTGTATTGTTCTAAGATGCAATTTAGGTTTCGATTGAACGTTTTAACATTCCCTATTTTAGAAAGGTTAGTCAGGCCAGAAACTATTTTGCTTCAGTACCTACACTTTGGTTCCAATTTATATCTGCTCACAGAAATAGCATTTCCCAATTTGTGCAGTTTCAACATTTACATTTGCGCTGTGTTCATTTTGATGTGCGAGGAGAGGAAAATGTCAAGAGACAAGGTTTAGGCACTGAGATGGTATTATTATTATAATCTGGTGTAAAGGTAAAAATAAATAATTGTATATATCCACTCATTCCTGTAGAAAGCGATTCACCTACCTTTTTGACCTCTCTGTGACTGTCATAATAATGATAGTGATACTACACAAAAATCTGGGAGATAGGTAAAACTGAAAATCTTTTCAGGAAATTACAGAGCAGCAGGCAAACATAGCTCACATTTATCTGCATCCCTTGATGCCCCAGCCACACTGTTCCTCCTTCCCCAAATCACTCAAGAGGAACACATTTGTATGCAGTGCTCACAGTTAACTGTTCAATAGAAGTGCCAAAAATACCAACAAGGTCCTAATAAAATCAAAGTGTGGCCGAGACTCCAAAAGCGGCAGGCATGTTTATGGTGACCCGGGTTATTGTAATACCATTGTAACACCTAAACACAAAAGACAAAAACAGTAGGGTTCATTTATAAACAATGGGCATATATGCACCTGGGCAGTAACCCATTACAACCAATTAATGATTAACTTTTTTTTCTGCAGTTGCAGGAAGAACAATGAAGCTAACATCTTCCATGGGTTACAAATTTGCCCTGTGTTTATAAATGATCCCCACCAAGTCCTTACATGGCTAACACTAACCAGGCCATATGGAATATGGAACTCTCACAATGGTTTTATACTATTTTTTGAATAGCACATCACTTTGGTTTATTATAATTATTGAGATAAATTCAGACTTTGATAAATAACTGTCAGGACTGCCAGAAGTACCCGACGGCACTGTTTACATTCCCGGGGGTCACAGTGAAGATCCAAGATGGCGGTGCCCATGCTGAACACATGGCTGCAGCGTCGCTGCATGATGATGTCATCAATGGTGCCGGGATCTCGTCATAAAAGGGTGCCCAAAACACTGTGACGGCACCCAAGAATAGGATTCAAGCCACTTTTGATCCGGGGTTCCTGTCCTGCTTTCTCCCAGCCTTGATTCCTGCTCCCAGCCTTGATTCCTGCTCCCAGCCTTGATTCCTGCTCCCAGCCTTGATTCCTGCTCCCAGCCTTGATTCCTGCTTCCAGCCTTGATTCCTGCTCCCTGCCTGTGATTCCTGTTACCTGCCTGTGTTATTGAACTATCCCTGGACTTTGGACTTTTGCATCTGATCTGCCTGCCCTCGTTAACTCCTACCTGTGACCACTACTACTGATTCTGCTTAACCCTTCGGATACCGCGACCTTACTCCCACTAGAGGGCTTCCTCCTTGATCCAGACTACCTCCCTGGAGGGAGCTCCCAGCTCCCTGACAATAACTGCCTAGAAATAGCACCTTCTCATGCCATGTGTTATGTCTGAGGCTTCCTTGCATTTGTGCACCTGTACTTTGCTCACAATGACTAAAAGCAGGCTGAACTGGTGCGCAGGCTCAAAGTACATATCATTTTGTATAAATGTTAGCACTTTGCACTTGTTTTCAAACAAGCCCTGCAAAAGCTGTTAGTAATATATATTCTAATCCTTCTTAGGTTTGGTACAATTGTGGGCTATTTTCTAAATTGACTGGATTTATAGCCCCTATTCATCATCTGCAGGCAGAGAAACCGCTGCCCGGCTGGTCCCCATCTCTTTGTGTAAACGGGGCGGATTTTGGGTCAAAATGCAAAATGTCACATTTCAGAGATGAAATCCACCACGTTTGCCTGCATCCGAGCCAAGACACTGCCTCCGGTGCAGGCAGGCAGGAGCAGTGGGGGGGTCTGGATTCTCAGCCTGCACATGGATTCTCAGAATACACAAAATGCATTACCTGATGTCATATTAATAACACCCTACTGTTTACCATTTATTTAGCATGTACTGCAGAGAAATATGCAGTTGGAAGTGGTGAAGTGGATGAAGAAGAAAGGCCACTGGCAAATTTATAGCTTTCAACTGTCTCACCTCCAACTTGCACCATTTTTAGAAAAATCCTGCCAATCTACTTATAGTCCCCCAAATGCACAAGTAGCAAAAATGATCAGCACCAAGAGTTACAGAAAATATAAATAGCAAAAACAAGGAAAATATATAGTACAGGTATGGAACCTGTTATCCAGAATGCTCAGGACCTGGTGTTTCCGGCTAATGGATCTTCCTAGAAAATCATGTAAACGTTAAATAAACCAAATAGGCTTGTTTTGCTTCCAATAAGGATTAAAGGGATACTGTCATGGGTAAAAACATTTTTTTCAAAATGAATCAGTTAATAGTGCTGCTCCAGCAAAATTCTGCACTGAAATCCTGAAATTTCTCAAAAGAGCAAACAGATTTTTTTTATATTCAATTTTGAAATCTGACATTGGGCTAGACATATTGTCAATTTCCCAGCTGCCCCAAGTCATGTGACTTGTGCTCTGCTAAACTTCAATCACTCTTTACTGCTGTACTGCAAGTTGGAATGAAATCACCCCCCTTCATTTTCCCCCCCAGCAGCCAAACAAAAGAACAATGGGAAGGTAACCAGATAGCAGCTCCCTAACACAAGATAACAACTGCCTGGTAGATCTTAGAACAGCACTCAATAGTAAAAACCCATGTCCCACTGAGACACATTCAGTTACATTGAGAAGGAAAAACAGCAGCCTGCCAGAAAGCATTTCTTTCCTAAAGTACAGGCACAAGTCACATGACCAGGGGCAGCTGGGAAATTGACAAAATGTCTAGCCCCATGTCAGATTTCAAAATTGAATATAAAAAAATCTGTTTGCTCTTTTGAAAAATGGATTTCAGTGCAGAATTCTGCTGGAGCAGCACTATTAACTGATTCATTTTGAAAAATTTTTTTTTTCCCATGACAGTATCCCTTTAATTATATCTTAGTTTGGATCAATTACAAGGTACTGTTTCATTATTACAGAAAAAAAGGCAATCATTTTTAAAAATTTGGAGTATTTGAATAAAATGGAGTCCATGGGAGACAGCCTTTCTGTAATTCGGAGCATTCTGGATAACGGGTTTCCGGATAACAGATACCATACCTGTATAGTAAATTTGTACACTCTCAAAACACACATTGTTTCACTCCTTCAAATCAAAAGTGTGGTTGCACTTTAACTTTTATTAAACAATATTTGAACAGAGTATTTTTTAGTTAAAGTACTAAGCCAACTTATAGTGCATTTCTCTTTAATAACAATTAGACAGTCCCAGTTAGAAAACAACGTTTTTTTATCATGCAAACTCCCACTTATTGCTGAAGAGCAGCCACAATGAATTTTCTGATACAGTGTTGTTTTGAGAGTATACAAATTTACTACACTTTATATTTTTCCTTATTTTTGCTTTTGTTATTTCCATAGCCCCTGATGCTGATCATTGAATTAGATTTTTGAAACAAAATGGCATATATACAAACAAAATATGAAGTGCAATTTTGCACTTGAGATCAGCAATGAGCTATCATAGCAATATGCATTCTTCTAAAAAGCAATATACATTATTTACCTGGTTATCTTTGATGGTGTAAAAATGTTATTTTAATTCTCTTTTATAAATATATAGCCTTAAACTATTTGTTTCTGATTTAGTACATCACCCACTTGATTTGTTTGCAGAGTGCAACATCTAGTCAATATCCAATAGAAATAATGATGCCTGATTATTACAGGTTCAGCTTTGTATACAAAATAAGCTGTCATTCCTCCCTTGCAGATGTGTCATTCAGGGAGTATAAATGGAGTTTACATTGTCCATCTATTCAGTGAACCTGACAGTTCATGCATCAAAATACATACAATTCCAGCAGAAACACCGCAGACACCCACAGCCAATGACTTCATGGTTATTAAGTGGGCTCTGCTAACTACAACTTCTTCAGTTAATGTGAAAGTTGAAAGAAACTGCTCTTCAGAGTCACATCAGTGAGAAGGTTATAGAATATATTAAGAGATGTGGAGGTGGAAATATCACATTCCAAGGCCAAAAAGCAGACAAATTCTCAAAAATGACGAATGTAAGACAAGTTATGAATGTATCTTTTTGAAGCAAAGTGATCCCTCTAAGCTGAATTTCAAATTGGCCAGCCACTGGTAGTGTTTTTTTTATTAAATTGCATATTACTAAATAATGATCTTAATATAGTTCAGAGGTTTTTTTTATTTAGGTATAGCATTCTAAATAGTTTGAGGTTCCAAATCTTCTGAAAAACTATTGTCAGATATATCTATGGATATTTGTTAACTTTAGGGGGCCCATTTACTTAGCTCGAGTGAAGGAATAGAGGGAAAAAATATACGTTGAATTTCTAATGTTTTTTTTGACTACTTCGACCTTCGACTACGACTTCGAATCGAACGATTCGAACTAAAATTCGTTCGACTATTCGACCATTCGATAGTTGAAGTACTGTCTCTTTAAAAAAAAACTTCGACCCCCTAGATGGCCACCTAAAACCTACCGAAGTCAATGTTAGCCTATGGGGAAGGTCCCCATAGGCTTTGCAATCTTTTTTTGGTCGAAGAAAAATCGTTCGATCAATGGATTAAAATCCTTCGAATCAAACAGATTTCAATTCGGCAGTCGAATATCGAGGGTTAATTAACTATCTCTTAAATTAAACATTCGTGCAACCTATCGTAACTTTTGCTACTGCTACCAGGCAAAGACAGAACTGCACGTGTTCAATAACATGGAGGCATTTGAGAGAGAGAGAGAGAGAGAGAGAGACAAATACAAGATTCCTCTGCACTCAACCCATTATCAATATATTTAAGACAGAGACATTTTGTGCATACTGTTACTGAAAAATGCCTTACCCTTTAAACAAAACAGGGATTGTTTGTCCATATATTGCAATATATTTAAGCTGGAAAACTACGTCAAAGTCATCCCATATCTGGCCAGTCCTATGCTCAATTTTATCTGATTCATTAAGAATTCTATTGCTTCATTATACATTTTACACAGGGACTAAGTTTTACCTGCAACTTACTTGCTGCTTTCAAAGTAAAACTCCCAAACTTGGCTGCCCTTTTATTACACACCAGTGGGATCACCTGACTATAGCTGGGAAGGGTGGGAGCTACAACATGGAGCTGGTCACTGCTCCTGTATAACTATAGCAAACAAGGGAAAGTTGTGCTCACCACTAATTTTTAAAACCATTAGGTGGGGGTGCAATGAGGCTGTGACCACAAAATACATATAGACAAATACAAGAGTCCTCTGCACTGAAAATTGAGCCTAGGACTGGCCAGATATGGGATGACTTTGACGTAGTTGGCCAGCTTAAATATATTGCAATATATGGACAAACAATCCCTGTTTTGTTTAAAGGGTAAGGCATTTTTCAGTAGCAGTATGCACAAAATGTCGCTGTCTTAAATATATTGATAATGGGTTGAGTGCAGAGGACTCTTGTATTTGTCTATATGTATTTTGTGATCACACCCTCATTGCACCCCACCTAATGGTTTTAAAAATTAGTGGTGAGCCACAACTTTCCCTTTATATATATATATATATATATATATATATATATATATATATATATATATATATATATATATATATATATATATCACAAACAAGCTGGAGCACTCACATGCAAAGTAGGCAACTGCCTGGGTGCTGGTTACATAATAGTATAAGCAGCAACCAAAAAACCGCACTCACAGGACTTGAATTGTGCAAAAAAGTGGTTTTTTATTCCGACGTTTCGGCTCTAACACTCGAGCCTTCTTCAGGAAGTGAAGGCTCGAGTGTTAGAGCCGAAACGTCGGAATAAAAAAACACTTTTTTGCACAATTCAAGTCCTGTGAGTGCGGTTTTTTGGTTGCTGCTTATATATATATATATATATATATACACACACAAGTTTTAGTGACTTGTGACAGAAATTATATCAGAACTCACCGTTTATAACTGATGACATCAGAACTCACCGTTTATAAGGATATAATTTACAAGATATTCATGGCTTTTGTGTATTATATAGTGGATAATGTACCCCCTACTGTAATTTATAAAGATATTATTAGTCACCGAGGAGTTATGTGACCATATAAAAGCACGAGGCCGCAGGCCGAGTGCTTTTATACAGGTCACATAACTACGAGGTGACTACTATCTGTATAAATTTAAGTAGGGGGTACATTATGCATTATAATCTACAGTTTTTGTGTCCAGTGTCTTCCTTCCTATATATGTGTAGTATTTTACTGGCTTTGCCCTATGTGCTGCAAAATTACGGTTTTAATGCTGTTTTCCTTCCCCCACCCACTTACTTAATTTTATCCCTGTAGTTATTTTTTTGTGGAAAAGTACCTGTTTTTGAATTCCATCAGTTTTTTTCCAATATACGTTGTATCCTGCTCTGGGTCACGACTCACGTCAGTTGCAGGGGAGGGGGAAGGTGAGGGGAAGGAAAGTGTCAGAGGACTGGGGAATGAGGGCTGCAGGCGGAGCAATACCGGAGATTGTGCGAGTGAGACTGGAATGGGGAGCTAAAGGAGCCGACACGGAGGACCATGAAAGTCAAAGTTAAGGTGGTGGGTGGAAGGGAGGGGGAGCGATATAAGGAGAGACACGGAGAGGCACTGGGCGAACAGGAGGGAGCCCATTAATCGATCGTGTGAGGCGAGACCTAGACTAAACAGACACTGAGGGGGCAGGTAGAGCAGGACCTGAGAGTGAAGCAGCTGAGAGATAGTGAGACAGGAGGAGCGCGCCGGTGGTAAGGAAGAGCTGAGGCAGGGAATTCGAAAGAAGGGGGGCAGAGTGGAGGAAGAGAGCAGCAGCGGCAAGTGCTCACTCTCTCTATCTTAGAAACGCCGCGTTCTGACGTCAGAACGCGCCGTTTATAGGGATATAATTTACAGTCTGGTCCCATAGGGAAATGACCAGACTGTAGATTATATATATATATATATATATATATATATATATATATATATATATATATATATATATATATATATATATATATATATATATATATATAGATAGAGATAGAGATATAGATAGATATATATACTGTTATAGTATATTAATGAGTATTGTTCATTGTGAGCCTTTGTTTTCTTCTTACAAAATATGATATTGTGATTTCTTAGTAGCTGGACGAGTAATTTACAGGAGGGAATACACAGGTGGAGAAGCATGTCAAATGTATTTGGCTGATGTGCACATGCATAGCCAGATGCAATTCTCAGTCAATAAATCTTTCGCCTGACCTAATCCATATCTAAATGAGCCTCAGTTATAGATTGATGAAGACATGTGATTGTTTTAGATGTCCTCTGACACCAACATATCCCCTGCTCCAACCTATCAATTACTCTAAACATAACCATCATTAAATCTACTACAGATGGTTCACTGCCTTGGAGTTATAATTAATTCTCCCTTCTCCTTCCACATCCTATAGGATTGCTATAATTTACAAAATCAGCTGCATCTAAAATTTTGCAAGAATACACCCATTTTTTGTGTTAAAAAGTGCTAGTCCCATCTTTAACCATTTCCATTAACATACTGCCTCCTACTTACTCTCTTAGCCCCTCAACAGTGGGACCAAATTGCTGTTACAAGATTCAACAACACTATATGGCCAAAAGTATTCAGACACCTATCTGTCCAACATCTCATTCCTGTCCAACATCTCATTCTTACAGCAGAGCCAGGGGCCCTATTGCATAAAAAACACCCCAGGCCATTATTCCTCCACCATACAAATATTATGCATTCAAGCAGGGAGTGTTATACTGGCTTTTGCCAAACCCACCTGTTGCCATCACATTGTCAAATTCTAAAATGTCATTTATCACTACAGGGGACTTGTTTCTGCAACTCCAGCATACAACGGTGGTAACAATTGCACCACTCCATCTGACTCTTGCCATTACACATGGTCATATTTTGTTTGTTTGCCTCAGGCCACCCATAAAAACCCATATAGTTCTGCTTCTTGCTCTGACACTGCTTCTGAAGACAGTTTGGAACTGAGGAAACTTTTTGGCTACAATTGTGTGATGATTTTAACCATATACTGCAGCGGCCTCACCAGCTGACCCTACTCTGCTCAATCTGATTTGCCTTGTTCTGATCAATCAGCTAGGATAGCTTGATCAGCAAAAATAAAACTTTGCTCAACAGTTCATGTATTATAGCATCACCCTTCCTATGAAATTCAATACTTCCTAATATCAAATATTCACCTACTCCCAAATCTCTCCTCTCCTGCCAAGCGTACAGACCACTTAATCACTATTGCTTTACCATGTGGAAATGGGATGATAATTACTCTATGGGCATCTTTCCAAATAAAATTACAGCTTGTAACTGGCTAAAATCAGGGTTATTCCTAATAGTACCGCAGCCTTCAATGTATGTCACTGACAGATAAAGAATCACAACACCTAGGGGGTTATTTATTAAGTCCAAATGGCAAAAACTTGAAAAAAATCAAGTTTTTCTTACTATAAAATCTTAAGTTTTAGTCGGAAAAAAATTTTTTTTCAGGATTTATTATACCCCAAGGATGGAAAAAGTCAGAATCTGAAAATCCAGCATCTCAGACCTGCCGAGGTTGTATATACTGTAAGTCAATGGGAGAGATCCCTATATTATTTGGAAGTTTCTGTGGTCTGTGCTGGAATTAGTCCGAAAATCCGACTATTTGGGACTTTTCTGGAAAAAATCTGTAAAAATTTGTGCTTGTCCCCGATTCGATTAAATTGTGCTTTTTTTTTTCTTATTAATAAATAAGGTCCAATTGTGGATTCTAGTTTGGTTGGACTTTATTCTAGTAAAATACTCGGGTTTTGATAAATATGCCCCCTAAAGTGAAAGGCTTTGTGCGTTGCATACATACCCACAGATATCAAGTCAACATTGTAAAGCTCAATTGTTATCCTAGCACTTATGGAGCTGACAGTATAATGGCTTATTAGCATTTATTCAAATTCTCTCAGTATTTGCAAAGTATCCTCTCTTCTATGTGTCACAATTATATTAAAACTAGGGATGCACCAAATCCACTATTTTGGATTCGGCCGTACTCCCGGATCGTTCGCGAAAGATTCGGCCGAATACCGTACCGAATTCTAATTTGCATATGCAAATTAGGGGTGGGAAGGGGGGATTTTTTTTACTTCCTTGTTTTGTGACAAAATGTCATGTGATTTCCCTCCTGCCACTAACTTGTCTATGCAAATTAGGATTTGGTTCGGTCGGGCAGAAGGAATCCTGGATTCAGTGCATCCCTAATTAAAATCACTGTTTGGGTTTATAACATTTCTCATTTTCTTGTTTTTAAAAAGCTCTATAAAATGGAAAATAATGTGCAATGGGCATAGCCAAATTATTTATTTGCAATTTATATAGTGTCAGCATTTGATGCATCACCTTAAAGAGAAATGTGAATCATCCACTTGACATTTATTATTCTTATTTTGATCTGCTGTTTGTTTTACTTGCTTTATATTGACTTTACTTTGCTTTGAGTATTACTGCTGCACAATAAATGTGGCTGAATGTGTCAAGGAACATACCTTGCTATAACCTTTTGTCTATTGTGGGAACCCTTTGAAATATTTAAAAAAAGGTCAGCCCAGAATGACACAAGAATACAGCGCGGCTCCCTCTGCTCTCCCCTTCCCCTTCATGACAACCCGGTACTGCTTGCTTCGGGGTGGCTTCAGGGGACTTTTGCCTATACAGAGTTACAACCCACAACTCTTTAGTTAATGTCTAATAATTCCTATTTAACCACAAGTATTTGCTTTTACAAGTTTTATTCAACTGTGCCACTGACTATTTTTTTAGAGGAGTCAAATAATAAAATATGTTATATTTTTCACAAGGCACTTAAAGGCTAGGAAAATGGCTTTCAAAAAGAATTCTATCTTCTAAACAGAACCTGCTGAAGCCAAAAGCCACGGATAATTATTTGTGAAAAAAGTATAAATAACACATTGCATTTACCTATGCCTCGCAAAGACTGAAATGCAGGTTGATTAGCTGTCATGGTAAAACAAACGGTTCTCTATTTATTATACCCCTTAGCCAAGTTTGTAGGAATCACGCTGCCTGGTTTGTGTATAAGCTTTAATAATAGCTTTACTAAAAAGGTACTCAATAAGCATTAAATAATTTATAATATACTTCAGTGTCTAATTCCGTATAAAGCATGAGAACAAAAATTAGCAAGAAAACATATAAATGCAGGGTTCACTTGCTTCTAAAAGGGTTGTTCACTCTAAAATGTAGATGTTCTTTCTACTGACACTAAATAAAACACTTTATTCTTTTTTTGAAACTGTGATACTTGTACAAACATCATCAAAATAAGGCAATAAAGTGAGAGTATGTGATTGTGTATTGTGTTATAGTGTTAACTTTTGAGTGATCTTTTATATTTCCCTCTATAACAGCGATCAGAACACAGTTATATCAATTCTAGAACAGTTTTTCCAGGCTATTGTGAAACACAGGGATGTATCCATGTTAGGGAAAATTCCATTTCTGACCCCATTGAATTGGGCAAAAGTTTGAATAACTCAAATTTTTAGAGGTTTTTGGGGGTTTCAGCCTTTAGGCTTCCCTCAATTTTACTTTCTATATGTGCTAGGTGTTTTTTGCGAGGAAAAGGCTAGGTGCTAATTTAGATACTTAATATGACTCCAAGTGAGCCATGTTAGCCTATTTTATCCATCTCTAACACTTGATTATATTTTTAAGGAATGGTGCTTTATATGACTTTTAGGGATGTAGCGAACGTCGGAAAAAAAGTTCGCGAACATATTCGCGAACTTGCGCAAAAATGCGAGCGGTTCGCGAACGGTTCGCGAACCCCATAGACTTCAATGGGAAGGCGAACTTTAACATCTAAAAAAGACATTTCTGGCCAGAAAAATGATTTTAAAGTTGTTTAAAGGGTGCAACGACCTGGACAGTGGCATGCCAGAGGGGGATCAAGGGCAAAAATGTATCTGAAAAATCTGCCTGTGTGTGCTTGGAAGAGATAGTGTAGGGGGAGAGCTGTTAGTGATTTCAGGGACAGATGATAGTAAGCTTGCTGGCTAGTAATCTGCTTGATACTGCTCTGTATTGGAGGGACAGAAGTCTGCAGGGATTTGAGGGACATTTTAGCTTAGGTAGCTTTGCTGGCTAGTAATCTACTGTTCTCTTTAAACAACTGCCATACGTTGACCTTGTAGGCATTGTTTGCCCAGTTTTTTTGGACGCAGCCACTGAAGCACAGTTGCCAGAAAAAATATGCCATATAAATGCTGAAAATAGTAATTTTTCGCCATACGTTGACCTTGTAGACATTGTTTGCCCAGTTTTTTTGGTTGCAGCCACTGAAGCACAGTTGCCAGAAAAAATATGCCATATAAATGCTGAAAATAGTCATTTTTTGCCATACGTTGACCTTGTAGGCATTGTTTGCCCAGTTTTTTTGGTCGCAGCCACTGAAGCACAGTTGCCAGAAAAAATATGCCATATAAATGCTGAAAATAGTAATTTTTTGCCATATACGTTGAGTCAACGTATGGCAAAAAATGACTATTTTCAGCATTTATATGGCATATTTTTTCTGGCCTCTGTGCTTCAGTGGCTGCGGCCAAAAAAACTGGGCAAACAATGCCTACAGGGCAAATAATGCCTAAAAGGTCAATTTATACACTAATACAGCGATGGATACGGATTACGTAAAATATATTATGGCTGCTTGAAAAAAGTCACTCCGGTGTTTTTTCTGGAGACGGTAATATTATGGATATTTAGACAGAATGTGAACAAGGTCACACAGCTAGATGGCAGTTGGTTGAATAACACACTGGGCAAAAAATGCCTACAGGGCAAATAATGCCTAAAAGGTCAACTTATACACTACTACAGCGGTAGTAAAATAAAAAAAAGTAAAATAAAAAAAAAATGAATATTAAAAAAAAAAAATTAAAGTTGGTGCTGCTGAACTACTAGGAGCAGCAGATTAGCACACCAGTCCCACTCCCCAACACTGCTAGACTAATAGCACTGGGCTCTTATAGTAGTAGTAGTAGTAGTAGTAGTAAAACAACAAAAAAATAAATAAAAGCAGTCCTTACAAGGACTACTGTTATTGCAGCAGTCAGCAGATGAGATCAGAAGCAGGACAGCTGCCCACTGCAGCTACATACAGAGCACTGCAGTAGAAGGTAGATTACTAGCCAGCAAAGCTACCTAAGCTTAAATGTCCCTCAAACCCCTGCAGACTTCTGTCCCTCCAATAACAGAGCAGTATCAAAACGATTACTAGCCAGCAAACTTTCAACTGTCCCTGAAATCACTAACAGGCAGCAGCTCTCTCCCTACACTATCTCTTCAGCACACACAGGCAGAGTGAAAAAACGCTGCAGGGCTTCGGTTTTTATAGGGAAGGGGAGTGGTCCAGGGGAGAGCTTCCTGATTGGCTGCCATGTACCTGCTGGTCTGGGGTGAGAGGGCAAAAAAAAGCGCCAACAATGGCGAACCCAAAATGGCGAACGTCGCGCGACGTTCGCGAACTTCCGGCGAGCGCGAACACCCGATGTTCGCGCGAACAAGTTCGCCGGCGAACAGTTCGCGCCATCTCTAATGACTTTATATAAACCTTGTACTTTGTAATATGTAAATGACAAATGCGACCATTTTGTGAACATTTGCTCGCCCTCCCCACCTTATATTTCTGCTCGTTATTTGAAAATCTTGATTGAATTAAAAATTCTGTGACAAAAAGCATTGCAGATACTAATGAGGTCTGAAGTTTGTAATGCGAGACATAAATTGGACGTAGAGTTCTTCCATAGTCAACACTGGGCGACTTTTCTGCAATTTATCTCTTGTATATGAAAATGCCTCAAAAAAATCCTGAACATCACAAGATGAGCAGCTGCTCTTTCTCTCTGTGCTACTCATTCACCGTGATATTAATCTCCCTGATAAAGCAACATTTGATTTTACACAGGCACAGGTGGGAGTCTGCAGAGATGATTAAAAGTTTCCCAAGAAACTTCTAAATTTAGCGAAAATGTAACGCCTGTGGTTTTTAACCCAACTCGGAGAAACTCTCCAGCCCAGGGCTCACTGAATGGCAGTTGTTTGAGTCTGCAGTCATAGGTCATGAGGTCTTATTAATAATTTAAAGAAAAGTAGTTAAACAGTCTTAAAGCAAGCAAGAAATTATACAAAAATTCTCAATTATACACAGGTACCACTGTATATACAGCCTAAATAGCGCCTGCTAGGCCACATAACTATTTCTCTCAATGTGGAATGATTACACATCTGTAAAAAAATTATGCAATAATGGTCTCAGCATTCAAAACTATTACTCAGGCAATCCAAGACCCCAAAGAAATAAACCCGATTCAGTTCTCTATAAATAAGGAGGTAGAGGCTCACCAGCAAAGACTCCCAGAGGAATCTAGATGATGCAGAAGCCTATTTATCAACAGTCTCATTTTAGTGGTTTTAGAGGTTTTTGAAACCACCACTAAACCCACTTTCTCTAAAATCACAAATTTCATGAAATTTACTATAGGATCCAAATTTAAAAAGCACAAATGAAAAAAAGTGTTAAAAAAAATTCGTAATAAAACAATAGCTTGTACTTGATCCAAACAAAGATAATAATTAATCCTTATTAGAAGCAAAACCAGCTTATTGGGTTTATTTAATATTTATATGATTTTCTAGTAGATTTAAGGTATTAAGATCCAAATTACGGAAAGGCCCATTATCCGGAAAACCCCATGTCCCGAGAATTCTGGATACTAGGTCCCATACCTGCCGCATTGATTTAAAATGGTCCAATAGGATCACCGAGTTTTTCATGGTTTTACACGTAATAAATATAGAAAAATATAGAAAAAACTGAAAGTTTTAGATTTTTAGACATGTGATAGTGTTACTAACTAGGCCCCTTAGTGTTCTCTCCTCATTCAAGGTTAGTGTATAATACATGTCTAATCCATGCACCAGGGCACTCTCTGGCGCAAGTAGCACTTTCACCTTTTCTTGGAAAAATACCTGCATTGCTATCTCTGGTATGTTTTTCTACCATTACAATATAGAGAACCTATTATCAGGCAGGTGGCAAATGTAGGTACAGAGTCCGAGGAATCAATCAGTTCTGGGGTGGTTAATGGCACATAATGTATACCCCGGTAAAGTCCTGCAGCGGGTCGGGTACCTGCAGGTTGCCCGCAAAAAAAGCAGGTACCCTGCGGAATGAGGGTAGGCGGGTATAGATGAGGGTCTGCAGGGTCATGGGTCGGGTTGCGGGTTTCTTCCTGCTGCAGCTTTCCTTCCACTCATCTCCCATCTGACTTCAGGCACAGCTCTCTTACATCACACGGCACGCTTCTGTCCCTCTCCGTCTTGGCAATCGGCCACTTTTGATGATGTCACTTCCAGTTTGCAGCAACATCACTACCGGTGGTCAGTGGGTTGCGGGTCAGGTTGTGGATAAGGCAGTTGCGGGTCCGGTAGCGGATAAAAGTGGGTAAATATGCGGGTTATGGTTCGGGTTGCGGGCTCACGTTTGATTTGGGTCCGGGTCTTAGAAATTGGTTCCGCGCAGGACTATATACACCGGCCTTGGAGAAGAGGAAAAAAAAGAAGAAGAAGAGAAAAAGTTTTAGGGGTTTTAGCAGGCTCTTGACATAAGATCCATAGGTTTGCAGGCCATGTGAAGTAACATCAAAACCCCATGCGTAATACTTTTGTTGGGTATTATTTTCTTTTAAATAAATCTAGTTTGTTGGGGAGTGTAGGTAGGTATTTTGAGTGATGCACTAACACTGGGTTAATCAAATTTCTTGACTGAGGAGTCTGATAACCTTCCTGGGAAGGCATTTTTAAAATTTTTGATAACATCGCATATTTTTTACTGGTCCTGTCCCAGAAGAAGGAAAAATCTGTAGATAGAGTACAAATGTAGAGATGGTGAATTATTTATCTGCACGTCCCAAACAGAATTATTGGGGCTCGATGATGCAGACCTTGCTTGAATGTTGCCTCCTGTGAGAGAGAAAAAAAGGCTTTTACATTCACTTACTTAAAAATTCATTTGGTTTGAGAAACCCAGTGGTGTGTGTATCTCGTTGTACTTGTTTGTGTTCATCTCACAGACAGACGCCAGACAATGGTTTATTTGTGCTATGGATCAAAATTCCCACGAGCGCAGGCTCCTTGTAAAGTTGCACTTTGTAAGGACACATTTATGATCCCTATGTGCAGGGCTGCCAAATATATTCCACTCAGAACATGCTTTCTTCTATACTAGTGCCAGTTTGCCAGTGGGTGCCCTCTTTCAGATATAGGGTTGTTAGTACAAGGTGAAGGGGGCCTTTGTGCAAAGGAATATTAGTGCCTGTCTTGTGCATGCTGTGCCCACAGGAACTACTACATACACGGCATTCCTGACACACAGGAACAGCTACAACTTTAGCGCTTGTATTGATGCACTAGGCATATAAGAAATGAAGGCAAATAGCTGCATGATCTGGCACAGATTTTTGAGCAAGAATTGTGCCAGTCCTTTAAATGTTCCTGACAATGTCCTGTGACCAAATTTGAATGGCTGAAAATCCATCAGAATTATCATAAATCCGCCTCTAACATTTCTTTGGATCCTATACTTTTTATAAACAATGAAACTGTTCCATACATAATAACCATTCTAAGCAATCCATCAAATGGATACATAATAACGTATATGAATGGTAATAAAAACGGAATCATAAAAAAAAGTAAAAAATGTGTCAATAGCTCAAATTTACAGACGTCTGCAAAGGTCATCTGGCTCTCAAGGGGAATGTACAGTAGGAGTGTGATTGTAAATTCAGCCAGGCAGAGCGGTATAGCAGTGCTCAACCTTTATAGCAGCCAGATGATGTATATAGCATACACATGGACATTTAACAGTTAACTTATCTGGATTTCCTCTATGAGGACTGTACCAATGGGAGCACATGGGAATATTGAGTGCAGATAAAATAGGACATGTACAATGTGTTCCAGTTGATTTCTGTATTCTCAAGCAGTGAAAATCCCCCAAAAAAGTCACCCCTATAGGATCTCAGTTTAAATACCCATGTATAAAGGCCTGATTTCCATCAGCTCAATAACATTACACACAGGCAGAACTAGCCCCAGTCAATGTTAATGTATTCAGGCTTTGCAGTTCAAATAAAAAAATTAATTCAAATGATTTTGTTATTATTTGCTATTACTGGTGTCCATGGGGACATGACTGGGAATACTAGTGATCTTTACTCATTGAATGCTTTCCCCTTTCTGAACTGGCTGCACATGTCTTTTTGCTTTTCACAGACTCGTTAGCAATATGAGAGCTTTGTTACAGGCACAGAGGCAGGGGGTCAGTTGGATCCTCCTCTAGATATCCTGGTGCTTATAGCCTTAGGTCTTTACTACATATGAGTTCAAAGGACATTGGGTGCTTTTTTTTTAAAGAAAATAAATCAGCCAAAGGCTTTGTAGTTGCTTTGTGTCTCATTTGCACATCAAACTATTTGTACAGCAGGGAGCATGGCACAAACTCATTTGTAGAAATGGAATGGAGAGAAATGGAACATATGCTAATACACAACACAAACAGGGCATCGTATACAAATCATATATTGTAATTTGTCTGCAACTGAAAACCCAGCACATCAGTTATTTACCTGTGGATTGATGTGACATGTAAGCAAAGCAGACGCATAAATGGAGAGTCCCAGTCAGTTTACAAAACCCTCAGACTGGTAGCAAACTCTGTGTTTTCTCTGAATGTGCTTCTAAGGATGATCTGCTGCCATCAGCCCTGTGTTATGTGACAGAGAGGAACGGCATCCACCTGTCAGGGAACATATGGACTGAATTTCTGCTTAAAAACACAAATGCGTGGTGTGTGTAGCCGTGCTGTGCCTATCAGTGCACCTAGACCACAGGCAGAAGATCTGCCTTGTCTCTATCTGCATTTCTACTAGATGGAGAAGATACCAGTTATACCAATAACCTGTAAGTTTCTGACTCATATTTCTTATTTGTTCAAAGTGTAATGTAAACAATAGGCTCAAGCTGCAATTTTTGTTGCACTTTGCACCCTTCCTTCCATGCTACTTGTAGGGTTGGAGGTCTCTGCCCTCTGCTTGGAAGACGTGCAGCCTCCCTCATAAGTTACAGCACTGACTGACACAGGCAACAATGTTGTCATTATGTGTGGGAGGTCAGGACACATGTAGGTGTCTCCCTTTCTGTCTCCTAATGTGCGCATTTTTCAGACACAAGTTAGGCAGAGGCTGAGACGTAGGGTGCAAAGTGCAAAATAATGGCAGACTGTGAAAAGAGAAAATATAATTCTAAGTACCTGGATACTGCTTAGATATGCTTAAAACTACACACAATATTCAGCCGTGTTACAATTCTACATGCACAATAAAGGGCATCCTGCTACCATAAATACCAAATGCCAATTATAAATATCTCCCCATATACAGGTATGGGATCCATTACCCGGAAACCCCTTATCCAGGGAGCTCTGAAGTACAGAATAGCGTCTCCCATATACACCATTTTATCCATATAATCCAAATATTAGGGATGCACCGAATCCACTTTTTTGGATTCGGCCGAACCCCCGAATACTTCGTGAAAGATTCGGCCGGATACCGAACCAAACCAAACCCTAATTTGCATATGCAAATTAGGGGCGGGAAGGGGAAACATTTTTCACTTCCTTGTTTTCTGACAAAAAGTTACGCAATTTCCCTCCCCAATGCTAATTTGCATATGCAAATTAGGATTTGGTTCGGCCAGGTAGAAGGATTCGTCCGAATCCGAATCCTGCTGAAAAAGGCTGAATCCGAACCGAATCCTGGATTCGGTGCATCCCTACCAAATATTTTAAAATGATCTGGGGTACCAATAAACTTTTTGTTCTTTTGTATTTTTTAAATGTCATAAATGACCCAATTTCAGTCCATAAACTGCGGCCTTATATAGTACTTTAGGAAAAGGCACTATTCTGTTAGCAAGATCCCACCAACAAAATATTATGTATCATAATAAATCATCAGGGCTGAACACAATTTTTACTCAATATACAGCGCTTAGCAGATAATTGTGTTAATTGGGATAATTCCAGAGAACTGCAGTTGTAACACAGGGAGTCTGCTGGCTTGTGAGCTCCAGCAAGAAGCTGTTGTATGGAAATCTTTACATCTGCTGTGAGACACCCCCATTCCCCAATGTGCAGCAATACACCTGCCTGTGTCTGTATATTTAACCAGGAACAGATGGGCCAGTAGGATCTACCATATTTGTTTGTATTACTCTACACTGCTTTGTTTCCCCTCTGTTTCTTGGATATTGTATGCATTTTTTCAGATATTAATTTATTCAAACAACTGGCCATTTTTTGCAACAACGGATTTCATAAAATGTAAAAATGCTTATTTTATTTCCCAAACTCAGCTTACAACGTAACCTTGGAAGCCATGAATAATGTATCGGGGCTCTGCCAGGATGTTGCACATTTTAAGCACCTGTTCAATCTGACCTGAAAACTCTTTCGATTAAGAACAGAATTGTGAGCAAGACAAGACATGTCTAATGGCCGATCTCTAGAGACATTCCATTTTCTAGGACAAACACATGGTAATAGCCATGTTGCTCAGTCCGTTATCTCCTTCAGAAGCAAAAATGTGTTTGTGGCAGGCGGATATCTACTGTCAGGGTCTCCTAAGAACAGCAGAGCAAAACCAATAAAATGATGTTTTTCATTTATGAATCCGTCTGAGAATTAAATAGCAGTTGTTGGAGAAGTGTTTGTGATGTTATTATCCATAAGGATAAAAGAGTATTAAAAGAAATAACAGGTATTTCCCTGCACGTATTCAGGGCAGTTAAAAATAGAAGAATTTACCCCCTACTGTATACTAATGAATACTGGGTATATGCCATAATTTATTATAATTATTAACATATATTTATAAAACACCACCATATGCAATAACCAGGATAAATACTGGCAATGTTTGCTCCAGCCCAATAATCCACAGCAGCCTATTAGATGTTTGCCTTTAAGACCTGTTAAGACCTTTAAGACCTGTTAAATGGAATTATTATTTGGTTGCTATTGGTTTTAGTAAAGTTATTCAATTTTTTTTTATAAATTAAGGTCGTTTATGAAGTATGAACAAATGAAACACAATACAATTCACCTTGTCGGTAACAATGAAGAGTGCAATTTACTTTACATAGCAAGGAACATAGGAAAGAGGCAAATTGAAATTGACAAGAGCTGGAACATTTCGGAGAAACGGTAAAAAAAAGTGTAGACACGTGTGAATTACAACTGAGGCAAACCTAATTCACTACACGCCTTTATTGCTCTGTGTTGCACTGTGGTACGTTAAGGGGGATATATGTCCATCCTGGGCCTCCAGATTTTATTAAATTTAGTGAGGAACCCTCTTTTAATGTCAACTAGTTGTTTAACTCTGCAAACATCTTGCATTGCCTGTTGCCAGTTAGAGAAAGCAGAAGGAGCAAGGTTCCTCCAATTTTGCCTAATTACCCTTTTAGCCAATAGAAATGCCTCTTGGAGAAAGACAGACTGGTATTGATTCAGCTTAGGTCCTGTATCACGGCCACAATACAAAGTGTGGATGTTCTATGAATAGTAACCTGAAATACTACATCCAATGTGTTTGTGATTTCCCCAACAGTATGGAGTTATCTTACTGCAACTCCACATCATGTGTATGAAGGCCCTCTTATCTAAGGTACACCTCGTACAGACATCAGAGGTATTCAAATTGATGTGATGAAGTCTAACGGGGTATAAGAAGCTCTCGGGGACATATATATAATATAATTAGGAGATACCTAATAATTAGGAGACCAGCTGGATGGATTACCGTGCCTCATCTAGGACAGTGCCCAGATCTGTTTCCCATTTATTCTGTAGGACTTCTAGGGCGTACCCATGAACATTTTGTGGTAGCCTAGCATATAGCATAATAATATGTTTAAGGTATAGGTGAAAGGTTAAGGTATACAAGATAGGGATGGGTGAAAAATGAAAGGCTATGGTGCTTATGGGTAGCCTTAAAGGAACATCGATAAATCGATAGGCTGTGCAAAATAAAAAAATATATATTTTTTTCAAAACGCATCAGTTAATAGTGCTGCTCCAGCAGAATTCTGCACTGAAATCCGTCAAAAGAGCAAACAGATTTTTTTATATTTAATTTTGAAATCTGACATGGGGCTAGACATATTGTCAGTTTCCCAGATGCCCTCAGTCATGTAACTTGTGCTCTGATAAAATGTAGTCACTCTTTACTTCTGTACTGCAAGTTGGAGTGATATCACCCCCTCCCCCAGCAGTCTAACAACAGAACAATGAGAAGGTAACCAGATAACAGCTCCCTAACACAAGATAACAGCTGCCTGGTAGGTCTAAGTACACCACTCAATAGTAAAATCCAGGTCCCGTTGCGACACATTCAGTTACATTGAGTAGGAAGAACAACAGTCTGCCAGAAAGCAGTTCCATCCTAAAGTGCTTGCACTTTCTAAAAGCACATGACCAGGCAAAATGACCTGAGATGGCTGCCTACACACCAATATTACATTTGCTAGTTCAGGGCATTGTAAAAAGTATAATTTAGAAATAAAAACGACATCATAAAAATCATGACAGAATTCCTTTAAGGTTTTTTTCAGACAATAAGTTAATAAGGTAGTGGTAGTAACTGGGCTGGTAAGGAATTAAGGGACAAATTCACTAAGCACCGAAAATACACTAGAGACGTCTTCGTCGCACGACGCCTTTGCTAATTCACAAAAATCCGAAGTTGTTCTCAGGGAGGCAAAAGGTAGCGAAGTTGGGCTAGCGTTAATTCGTCAAGCAAAGCGAAGTTACGCTAGCGATGCCTAATTTGCATGTGGCGCCAAGTTAAAGTACAATGGACATACAGTATATGTAGCAGCAAATACATTACACTACACAAGCCTGGGAAAGCTTCATAAGATAAAATAAAGTTGTTATATTGCCCTATACATGTGCCCACTGTATAGTTTATGTTGCATATGTTAGGAAATGTAGGGGGGAAGGAGGGAACCCCCAAAAAAATTTGCAATCTTTTTCAGCCTATCACCCTTGAAAAAGTATAAGTTTTTGGACTTAGAATAAATTGTAACTTTTTTTGAAGCAAGTCCTATCTACTCTATTACACTTCGCCTGGTCTGAGGTGGCGAAGGCAAGTCTGGAGCAAGAGGTAACGTTCAATAAAATCCACAACTTAGTGAATTAGCGTATTTACGTCACTTCACCATAGCGCAACTTAGTCTGGTGTAAGGGTGCAAAGTAGCGGTAGAGTAGGTCCACTTCGCTAGCGAATTTATGCCAGCACCCGTTAGTAAATCACTGGCGAATTTGCGCTAGCATTAGTCGCTTTGCGCTTTAGTGAATTTGCCCCAAAAAGTATAGACAAGTAGTGCAGCTTTCAATCGTTCTGAGGGGCCAATTAATGTTTGTATTCTGTTAATTTCCCCGAATTGTATTGTGGATTATACCAATTACTCTAAACCACAAATACATTTGTAATTTATTAAGATAAAAACCACAAAAAACACTAATACAAAACTTTGACATCTGAAAATGGTTAAGGTCATATAGAAGTCAAAAAGTTTTCAATGTTTGTTTTTTGCTTCTAATTGCATTTATTGCTGTGGGGTTTTTTTTCCATTTGTGCTTTTTATGTTCTGATCTTTTACTAAATTACACGGCAATCGCGGCTTTCGAGAAAATTAGTCTATTCATGGTGAAAGCCTTCCCAAACTTCTGCCACTACTTTTGTGAAAGCGGTACTTTAATAAATCAAATGGAAATCAATGTCTTTCCTCTGCCATATTCTGTGGTGTCAATGTTATAAAGATTAGGTTAACTGAGTGTGTTCAAATTAACTATCCTTATGACTAAGTAGCACCAGAGAGCTAAACACAGTCCAGGGGACTGCAGGAATTACTCAAGCAAGCTTCAGCTCAATCAGAATTTTAAAAGATTCCAACAGCCAACAACTGGGAAAATGATCAGCTCAAGAAATGAGAAACAAAAATTCCAGACACAAAATTGCATCCACCACTTCTTAGTACAAATGCATTGCAACCATAACAAGGTCATTGGGCATGAATGGAAATAGCTCACTATCAAACAAAATGTCTAAAATACTCTTGAAAAAATCTGTAAAATTCAAATGTTTATTCCATCAATATCATAGTAAAAATACATACATACTGACCACGTATGATCCACCTTACGCGTTTCGTACCCTCCATTACTTACAGTACTCATAGGTATTAACGTTTGAATTTTACAGATTTTTTCAAGAGCATTTTTGACATTTTGTTTGATAGTGAGTTAATAGTGCCTTGAAAATTGGGTCAGGTCCTTTATACTCAGCTGCCTTATTATAGGACTGGCAATAAAGACCCCCCGTGTCTATTCAATTTGTTGATGAATGGAAATAGACCCTGTTCACAAGTCACCATTTATCTATAGGAGAACCCTGATTTTATGTTTCGCAGGGGGCGGTGTCAAAATGGTGTAAATTCCAGGAAAACATAAAATCTGAGAAAACAAGGATGCCACTTGCCTATACGGGACTGCAAAATAATGGTTTCAATTCTGGAACTGGCATCAAATTGGGTTCTACTGTATTTGTTTATTAAAGGAGTTGTTCACCTTTAAATTAACTTTTAGTATGATGAGATTGATATTCTGATACAATTTGCAGTTGGTTTTCATTTTTTATTATTTGTCTGTTTTATTTATTTAGCTTTTTATTCAGCAGCTCTGCAGTTTGCAATTTCAGCAATCTGGTTGCTCGGGTCCAAATTATCCTAGCAACCATGCATTGATTTGAATTAGGGACTGGCATATGAATTTGAGAAGGCCTGAATACAAAGATGAGTAATAAAAAGTAACAATAACAATACATTTGTAGCCTTACAGAGCATTTGCTTTTAAGATGGGGTCAGTGTCAGAAGAAGAAGGCAAGTAATTCAAAAACTATAAATAATGAAGGCCAACTGAAAAGTGACATCGATAGTTGAATTATGAGGCTTTAGAAGCGACATAAATACAGTCTACAGACAGAGGCTGCAACGCTCATAGACATGCACATACTCCCAGTTATGGAAGCTTGCTGACCTCTTCTGACAAATTTGAGGAAGCTTCCAAAACAAATGTATTTGTGTTAAATCAGTATGGAGACAGTTTTAACAGTCAATTTTGATATTAAACAATAATGGAATGAGTAATCTAAACTATTGGGGTTGGAGAAAAAAAAGCCATGTGATCAAATTCATACTCCCCATACACCTAAACCATTTCCCGAAGGTTAGGCTCTAACTTAAAATCAAGTAAAGTGATTCTGAGGTGACATAATTATTCTTTTTTATATTGCAATGTCATCCACTATAACCTGCAGCACTAACTATCCTCCAGTTTGTGTTTGTAAGCGACCCTCCCATTTAGATTGTTAGCTCTATGGGACAGGGACCTCATTCCTCTTGTCTCTTTGACACTAAGCTCTTAAAGGGGTCGTTCACCTTTAACTTAACATGTTATAGGATGGCAATTTTTTAATTGGTTTTCTGTTTTATAGTTTTTGATTTATTTACCTTCTTCTTCTAACTCTTTTCAGCTTTCAAATGGGGGTCACTGACCCCATCTAAAACAAATAGTCTATAAGGCTATAAATGTATTGTTATTGCTGTTTTTTTGTATTATTTAGGCCCTCTCCTATACACATTCCAGCCCTATGAACTCCCATAAACTCTAAATTCGACCCTTGATAAATATGCCCTAACTGTTGTGTGCGAAAGCAGCAACATTTCAGCTTCAAGAATCCATCTTGGCTTTATTTTGGCTTTGGCATTATGTAGGCAGAAACTTTATTTACAGCTCTCAGTTTATTGTAGTTTTATTTCTGTTATTGTTTGTACTATAAAGACTCTGCCAGCATTATAGATAAACGCATAGCAACACACTTTTACTGTAAATATTGCATAAGGAAAATAAGTTTCAGAGCTTTATAGAAACATCTGAGAAAGAAAGACAAGCTGAAAATTAAAAATATATACAGCAGTAGTGCCATCTAGTGCCTATACTGCACTTCTACAGCTCTGAGAAACCTGCTGGTGTTTTAGTATTTTAAGTAAAGTAGAAATATTTTTGTAAATCAAGTAAAGGAAAACTTTGTGTACTGTTAGGAGAATGGAATCTTATGGAATGTTCATAAGGAAACTGCTTTCTAGTATTTGGAATATGATATTCCAAGTAATAATGTCCTGCTTCGCGATTTAAATGTAACATATAGGGAACATAACTGTGGGTTTGTACAACCTTGGGGTTGTGATTAAAGCAATAGGCAAAAATGGAAGGGCCCGGGGGACAGGAGGGACCAGGCAATGGGGCCTGCTTAAAGGGATTCTGTCATGAATATTATGATGTCAGTTTATATTTCTAAATTACACTGTTTGCACTGCAAATAATTCACTGTACCATGTAAAATGTCATTTCTGAACCAATAAGTTTATTTAGTTGTAATATTGGTGTGTAGGCAGCCATCTCAGGTTATTTTGCCTGGTCATGTGCTTTCAGAAAGAGCCAGTGCTGCACTATAGAACTGCTTTCTGACAGGCTGTTGTTTCTTCTACTCAATGTAACTGAATGTGTTGCAGTGGGATTTGGATTTTACTATTGAGTGGTGTTCTTTGGTCTACCAGGGAGCTGTTATCTTGTGTTAGGGAGCTGCTATCTGGTTACCTTCCCATTGTTCTGTTGTTAGGCTGCTGGGGGGGGGGTGATATCACTCCAACTTGCAGTACAATAGTAAAGGTTTGTGATATTCCTACTTCGGGGCTTTCCTTTACCTTAAAGGAACAGTAACACCAAAAAATTAATGTTTTTTAAAGTAATGAAAATATCATGTACTGTTGCCTTGCACTGGTAAAACTGATCTGTTAGCTTCAGAAACACTACTATAGTTCATATAAACAAGCTGCTGTGTAGCAATGGCGGTAAATTGAAAAAAGGCTATATGGCAGGGGTTAAATAGTGGATAACAGATAACACCATTATGTTCTACAGAGCTTATCTGCTGTGTAACTTGAGCCTTCTCTCCTTTGATTGGCTGCCCCCATTGCTACACAGCAGCTTATTTATATAAACAATAGTAGTGTTTCTGAAGCAAACACACCAGTTTTACCAGTACAGGGCAACACTGCATTATATTTGTATTACTTTAAAAAATTTAATTTTTTGTTGTTACTGGTCCTTTAATAAGGATGTTAAAAATGATACCCAGAATGTAATATTGTCAATGAGACTTAATGCCAACGCTTATTCTTATGTGATCCAAGGTCGTGGTGGTGAAGCACCAAATATACTGTATATATATTTATATATATTAAAAAACAGGTGACTGCTGTATAATGGACGTCTAACGCATTTCGGGAACACCGCTTAATCAGGAGGAGCCTATGATTAATGGGGGGTTCCCGAAAAGCATTAGGTGTCCATTATACAGCAGTCACCTGTTTTTTTAATGTTACAATAAAGTGTTTTTTATTTTATGAGGTGATGTGACTTCCATTTTTTCTCTTGGATAATTGCAGCTTGTGGATTTCTGCATGAGTGGGGCACAGTGATTCCTCTGTCACCTCAGAGTTCCATGACTCGGCCTTCAGCCTTTGTATATTGTCATGGAACTGCTCAGTAACTTTTAAAATTCTTACATTTTACAATAGGGGTACTTTATTCACTATATAATTCTACTGCTAATTCCACGTGTAGGCAATGAATATAGTGAAATCCTGGTTGTTGAATATGGTACACTTGTGAGGCCTTGAAAAAAGGCCTCAAACAAATAAATGAAGGCAGAAGATCACTGGGAGAGATGTGTTTGTGTGTAGGACCCACAAGTACAGCTATGAGAATATGAACTACTGAAGTCAATAAAAGATCTATAGTTATTGATTTGGAGCCACAAAGAGAATGGGTACAAGACAGTTAATGGAAGGTATTGTTCATAGGAAGGCTTGATACAACATGTTTAAAGACAATAAAAGTAGCTGTAGAATTGGTCACCTTAATCCCCCAAGGAGTACTGTGACCAACTTTATAAAATTTAGAAAAAAAAATAGCTGGCACATGTGGGTAATAAACAAAATTCATGAATATCCTATAAAGCAGTTATCCCCAACCAGAAGCTCGCGAGCAACATGTTGCTCACCAACCCCTTGGATGTTCCTCCCAGTTGCATGAAAACAGGTGCTTGTTTTTGAAATTCTGGCTTAGAGGCAAGTTTTGGTTTCATAAAAACCAGGTTCACTGCCAAACAGAGCCTCATGTAGGCTGCAATTCCACATAGGGGCTAGCAAACAGCCAATCACAGCCCTTATTTGGCATCCCCATGGGGTTTCTCATGCTTGTGTTGCTCTCCAACTCTTTTTACATTTAAATGTGTCTCACAAGTTAAAAAAGGTTGGGGACCCCTGCTGTAAAGTAAATCCTTATAAACGTTGCTTAATGATGTCATCACATATATCCAGTGCTCAAATGTCTGTCACATAACTCACTTAAACTTGTATATTATAATAAAAAATGGACCGATCGTTGAACAATATGAGGATATTAGAAGTGATCTCTGAGTTCCATGACCTTGTACCTTTATATGGTCTTGGACTCCTCATGGCTTACAATATCCTTATATTTTACAATAGGGGGTGCATTATTCACTTCATAAATTGTGCTTAGTCATCAGTTATAATCAGTGCACAGTGATGTCATTTCTTTTACATGACTACATCCCTATAACTTGTGTATTATAAAACAGCTGGATGTTAGAAGTCACTGAGGAGTTCCATAACCTGTGTAAAAGCACCTGGTCTTTGGCTTCATACCTTTATATGGTCTTAGTGAGTCCTGGGGAATCATTGCATAATTCATGCCAAAGCAATGGAACATATTTACAAACCAGTGTGAAAATTGGCATTGAATTACGCCAAACACTTAAAAGTCATGTTAATGTCACATTATGTAGTGTGGAATGACTTTATGACAATCTATGGACAATCTAAGTGGCATTGAGCTCTGATGCTTTTTACACCACTTTCAATTCTTTGCTGTTCTAATCGGTCCAGTGGGTTTTCGGCAGCTGTAGGGTAATGTAACATAATGGTGTTAGTGTAGGTATTAAGTTTCCTTTAAAAAAGACCCACCTTTATTAATTTACCTATTAGCTCTCTGTGGCCACTTTCCCTATTGGTGATGCATTCATTCACACGTAAGGATAACATTAAAGCTGTGTAAACTCCTTTCATTTGACACCAACTTTGCCACCAATTTTTGGCATGACATATTTTAGAAACCTTGACAAACCTGACAGCAGTTAGAGGAGTTTGTAAATTGCAGTCCCTTCCATTTCACAATGGATTTACAGTATAAGATATATTTACCAAAAGGAAGGGGGGGATCTCAGTTCGTCAAGTAAGGTAAGTTCAACTGTCTTTATTGAAGAATACAGAATTTTGCACATTTGCACATTTTTGCATAACTTTGTTTTCAGTCTATGCAAGATTAATGATGCTACAGCTGGGTTTTAAAGAAACGTCTGCACATTTGAAATATATATATATATATATATATATATATATATATATATGGAATCATCCCTGGGCCAGCACTTCCCTCAAGAATTCTTTGTCTTTTCATTAAATACACATTTATACAGTATATATTACAAAAAATGTATGCATGAATATACATAGAGCTACTAACCAAATTTTGATTGGGTTATGGACACCACTAATTATATGTTAGAGATCACAGTGCTGCAGATGTATATTCACCACCATATTGAGGACAGAAGATTCACAAGGACCCTGCTTCACCACCAGGTTTAATCATAGTGGCCGTAGTGTCCTTGATTTTTAATATTTGGTGAGTTGTTTGCAATAACCCATTGCCCATAGGTTGAGAATGGCTGCTGTGGGCCCCAGTGTTGCTTCTACGTATGTCAAATTATGTAAGAATTGATTTATATGAATTCAGTATAAATCAGACATCGTTGTGACTGCTAGAGGTACATTGATGACAATGATCCTTTCCTATTGTTTTACGTAGAGTAGCTGCCAGCCAAGATGTAGATAATGCTCATTCACAGATCAGAGATGTAGACTGTTTCTTGAAGTGGAACGGCTGGCTCGGCAATTATGTAAAATATTAACATTTATAATTCACTATTAAACTCATAAATAAGGGTAAAGACTGAGTTCACACTTCTTGCTTTCTGCAAACACTACTTTATTATATACAAAATATAACAAATACAAACTGAAACATTACTGGATAACGCATCTGACATTATAGTTCTATTTTTTTTCACTTGAATTTTTATTATTTTTCGGGTTAAAAATAGAAAAGAACAAAGATCACTATACACAGCGATGAAAAGAAAATAGGAAAAACAAAACAAACAGGTAAATAGGGGGGGGGGTATTAGTATATAGGAGGGATAAAGGGGATGGGGAATTAGAGGAGGGGATCTTTCCAGACAGTAGGTTGATTGATTGTTCTGACTGCTTTTGTTTTTGTCTTTATTTATATTACTGTACCTCTACTAGTCCAAGTGTTTAAAATTCCATTCCTTCCCCCATTGCTGGAGAGTTTGAATTTTGATGGAAGATGTTTTGCTCTTGGCTGTTTGATATTTCAAAATGTAAGGTTGGAGTCAATTGGCTATACAAGTTCTTCTTTTCCTAGTGTAGTGTTGTTAAAAGAGACAAGTGCCTATGTTATTATAGGGAGCAGGTGCCAATAATTTTATAAGGAGCAGGTGTCAGTTTTATTATAGGGGACAGGTGCCAGTGTCATTATAGGGGGCAGTTGCCCGTGTTGTTTTAGGGGGCAAGTGTCAGTGTTATTCTAAGGGGCAGGTGCCAGTGTTATTATAGGGAGCAGGTGCCAGTGTTCTTATAAGGAACAAGTACCAGTGTTATTATGGGGAACAAGTGCCAGTGCTATTGTGGGGAGCAGGTGCCAGTGTTATTATAGGGGAAAAGTGCCAGTGTTATTATAGTGGATGGGTGTCAGTGATTTTATGGGAAACAGGTGACAGTATTATTTTAGGGGGCAGGTACCAGTGATATTATAGGGGACAGGTGAACGTGTTATTTTAGGGGACAAGTGTCAGTGTTATTATAGGGGGCAGGTGCCAGTGTTGTTATAGGGGGCAGGTGCCAGTGTTATTATAGGGGACAAGTGCCAGTGTTATTGTATGGGACAAGTGCCTATAATATTATGGGGGGGAAGTGCCAGTGTTATTATAGGGGACAACTGCTAGTGTTATTATAGGGAACAGGTGCCAGTGTTGTTATAGGGGGCAGGTGCCAGAGTTATTATAGGGAACAGGTGCCAGTGTTATTGTATGGGTCAAGTGCCTATATTATTATACGGGGGCAAGTGCCGTGTTATTATAAAGAACAAGTGCCAGTGATATTAAAAGGGGCAAGTGCCATTGTTGTTATAGGGGGCAAGTGAAAATGCGCTATAGAAGACAAGTGCCAGTATTATTATATGGGGCAAGTGCCAGTGATATTATAGGAGACAGATGCTAATGTTATTATATCCACATATACATATACATATATGCACACATACACATATTTTATACTTGTTTTAATTCAGGTTACAAGTAGAAAAAATTACTGAATACAAAGATTGAAAAAAGTTAGAAGAGTTAAAGAAAAATGAACAGGTAAGTAAGGGGGTGATGGTCTATAAGAAGGATAAAGGGAGTAGGGAAATATAAAGGGGAAATCTCTCCAGATAGTAGATTGGTTGAACCTTCTCTTACTACTAGTGCAAGTATTTAATTTTCCATTCATTCCACAATTGCTGAGAAGTTTGATTTTTGACAGAAGATGCTTTGCTCTTGGCTATTGATATTTCAAATATAAGATTGGAGTCAATTAGCTGTACAAGTTCTACTTTTCCTGCCATCTCCTGTGAATTCCATTGCCTCGGTATTAGTAGCCTAGCTGCTGTGAGAATATGGAAAGTCAATGTCCTTAAGGCCGAAGGAAGGATACACAACTCAATCGATTCAATAATGCCATTGCTGGATTTAATGAAATTGGAGTTTTCGTTATTTGGGAGATTATTTGTGATACCTCGTTCCAGAATGGAGAAAGCTTTGGGCAAGACCACCATACTGTATATGGAACATTGTTCCTTCTGATTATTTACATCTCCAACAATTTTTGGAGGTAGTCGGGAACATCTTGTGGAGTACTGACGTTGTATTATACCATCTACTGTATATAAGATTTTTCATTGATTCTCTAAGTGGTTAGTACATATAGAATCCCTGAGAGATAAGTTAGCTGCTTGTAGTCACTGATGCATTGTAAATGTGCTGTGTAGATCTTGTTCCCATTTACGAATATGTATTGGTTTTTCTTTTCCATGACTGGTGGCAAGTATTCTGTATATTTTTGATAGACCCTTCTTTTGTCCTGCTGATTGAAAGCACCATTGTTCAAATGCCGTTTGATTTTGTAATGGATCTACTTTGTATTGAGTTAGCAGGTGACGGATCTGTAGTCCTGTTTGGGCAATACATATTGTTTTTGTAAGTCCTCAAAGGCTCTTAGACCGGTAGACATAAACAATTGTGATATTGTTGTTATGCCTAATATTTCCCATGTTTTAATGGAGAGGTTTGGAGTCATCGCTTCCAAGAATTTTATCGGAGATTGTATAGCTGGGAAAGAGTGAATGTGTTTATTGATTTTGGTTTGGTTCCGTATCTGTAGAGCTGTAGTTATGGTATGGTTCTGTGCCTTATTTTGCAGTGTTAGAGGCCGTGTTTTAGACCACATAAGTTGCTATAGTGTAAATGGATATATTTGTTTCTGCTCTATCTGTATCCATTGTTTATGGTCAGGGGGTAGGTTCCATTGTGCCGCTTGTTCCAGTATAGTTGCTTTATGGTAATTTTCAATGTTGGGAATTCCAAATCCTCCTTCCTTGATGTGTTGTTGCATATATTTACGCTGAATTCTACGTTTTTTCCCTCCCCAAATACTTTATGTGTCCAGAGCCTTTTGTGTTTGCTTTAAGAAATGTTTAGGCACCGTAATAGTAAAGTAGCTGAGGAAGGGACATCATCTTTACTGCAGCCATTCGCCCAAACCAAGAAAAATATAGTGGACTCCATTTTTTCAGTTGTGACTGAATCTTAGTGAAAGTTTTAGGAAAATTGTGTTTATAAGTATTGGCAATAGAGTTACCGAGTTTAATTCCCAAGTATGTTATAGTTTGCTTCCTCCACTGAAATGTAAACGACTGTTGTAATAGGGTCCAGTTGATCTACTGGAATTATTAAATGGTTAGGCTTGGGTCTTGTTAAGTTTATAGTATGAGACTTGGCTATATGCAGTTAGAATTCGGAATACTTCCTTGAGTGAATGTAATGGGTTGGTCAACGTCATGATTATGTCATCCGCAAATAAAGTTACTTTATATACCTCAACTCCGATCTTTATTCCTGATATTGTCATTGTGTCCCTAATGGTTTTAGCTAAGGGTTCTAGAAGTAAGTTAAAGATTAATGGTGAAAGTGGGCAACCCTGTCTTGTTCCATTGGTAATATTAATGGACTCTGATAAGAATCCCATGTTTATGACTTTAGCTGAAGGTGTAGTATATAATGTTAGTATGGCATGGAGAATATTTACTTGAAATCCATATGCTCTCAGGGTTTCTTCCATGTATTTCCAGTGTACTCTGTCAAAAGCTTTTTCTGCATCCAACGCTAATAGGATTGTTGGAGTTTTTTTTGCTTAGTTACAGAGATATCAACTTCCTTCCTTTATCTGTTCCTTGTCTTCCCTTTATGAAGCCAGATTGATCTAAGTGAATCAGGGTAGGTAATAGTTATTTTAGTCTGTTTGCCAATATTTTAGCATATAGCTTTGTGTCACAATTCAGCAGCGAAATAGGAGGGTAGTTTGCACATTGGTTAGTAGATTTGCCTGATTTGGGTATTGTGGAAATAGTAGCTAACATCTCTCCCGGAAGATTATTTACATTGAGGGGTTGGTTAAATAATAGGGCTAGCTGAGGGACCAGAATCGCTTGAAAATGTTTATAGTATGAGGTTGACATAGACCATCAGGTCCCAGTGCTTTCCCAGAGTGAGTACTGTTTATTACTGTCCTTATTTCATCTTCTATTATAGGGTTATTTAATGATTGCGGCTGCTCTGGTGTAAGTTGTGGCAATTTTGCTGTGGAAAGAAATGTTTGTATTTGTTGTCTCGTGGCGTATTAGAGTCAGTTCTTAAGTTGTAAAGGGATGAATAATATTTGGCTAAAGTATCTGCTATTGCTTTGGGGTTTGTTATTTTCCTTCCTTGTTTGTCCAGGATGGTATGGTCTATAGCTTGATTCATTTGTTTTTGTTGTAATATTTTTGCTAATTGTTTGGATGCCTTGTTGCCTTTTGAGTATCTATTTAACCGTAACCTCTGGATGTAATAGTAAATTTTTACTAAGTCTAATTCATGCAATTTATTTCTTGTTTCTCTAATTTCTTTAATTGTTTTGCTATTAGGGTGAGCCTTATTTTGAATTTCTAATATTTGTAACTGTTTCATTAGTACTTGTCTTTGTTGCTCTCTTTGTTTCTTTAAATATGATGTTTGATAAAGTGGCCTCGGAAAACAGTGAATATAGTTGGGATCCGTGACCATGGTGAAGGAGGAACTTGCTTTTGTCAAAGATATTCGCTATTTAATCGATGTCTCCATGTTGTTTTGCTGACAAAATGATATAACTGTAGCCAAGATAGCAGCTGATAAACTGTTTTAAAATAAACATCTCTTAATGGTTCGCTTCGGGGGTACAGAGTTACCGTAGTCAATCTTGTAGCAAGTAATAATTGCTTATATGGTGAGAAGAGAAGAATTATTTCATTATTATAATATTATTATAGTTCGAAAACATGCTGGGGGTTATTTATAAACACTGGGCCAATTTGCACCTGGGCAGTAACCCATAGCAACCAATCAGTGATTAGCTTTTTTTCAGCCAGCTGTAGGGTGAACACTGAAAGCAATCATCTGATTGGTTGTTATGGGTTACTGCCCAGGTGCAAATTTGCCCACTGTTTATAAATAACCCCCGCTAACTTTCTCTAAACTTTTTCCTTTGTGTTACCTGTGTTACCATATACTACCAGAACTGTAGTGTGTGCTTTGCTGTCCAGATTCCAAGAGAGAGTGAACTAGCCTTACCTAGTCTTAATAAAGCATATTCCTCCCCAAATATCTAACCTATGTCATATCCGTTTTCCTGTCCAGCAACAAAGATCCATCCCAGCCTTGTGGAGAACATATGTGTGATGAAGATAGATTCATAAGGCAGTATAAGAGAAGAGTATCATATTCCAAGGGACATGCTTTCTTTTGTCTCAGTGCCCCATCTCACTGCATGTGGTCACTTGCTGACCAGTGCCTTTTGTTAACCATTTCTGTACTAGACAATAATTTATGCTGCTAACTCCTATTACACCGCAGCCTGATTTACCCATCTCAGTATTGCATTATTAACAAACATGTTGTGAAGGTTTTAGCTGCAAGTATACTGTATATACTAAGCTAAATGATCACAATTAGCAATTGCTATATTCTAAACAAACACCACTGGCAAGGAGTGTTATTGAGGAACACCTATGTGATTACATTTGGGATTTCTATTTAATGATTTGCCTGTGTGGTTTGGCGTACAATCTAGAAAGTTTTGAAATAAGATCTCACAACCTAGTTGACTAATGGATACCAATGTGGAGACATTTGAAATGCTTAGACGGGAATTGTAAATAATGACATGTTGCATCGATAGTTTAGACTTACTTTACAGTGGTTTTCAATAAAATCTTATTTATGGTCTGTCCTGTTCATTTACACAGATTTCACTGTGTGTTTATTTCCTTTAGAGATTTCATACTGAAGGTATGTGGGATGTGTGCTGCCAGTCTCCATGGAAATTCACCAGATTTTAACATGCTTCTGTGGTGATGCTTGGCGTCACTTCTGATGACCCCCAAATGTATGTCAACTTACTTAGAGCACAACGTTGTGTCAGGCTTTTGTTGGGCAGTCTGAGAAAGGCCATTAGGGAGGCATATATTGCAAAAACCTTAAAATGGATCGGTAGAAAGAGCAAACTCAGACAGCTACGTCACGGCAGCTTGGGATTTTAGTTATAGCGAAACTATAATTTTTTTTTAGAAATCTACAGTCAGTTTTAACCCCAAATCCTAAAAGCAGACGGGGCCTAAGTTGACAGAAGGTTTTATATATACAAAAGTTTAAATATGCATCTAAAAAAAATGTAAATCCTGTATTCAGCAAAAAAAATTACATTTATCTAAGCGGGGACATCATATTTTTTACACTTTAAACATCAATGCCTTTCGAGTGCAAGTCCTTGAGCTTCACTTATGTTCCCCTCATGAATACAGTGCTGTAATCATGAGGAGCAGGCAAGAGGAGGGAAATAGGTGTTTCCCCTCCGGTCCGCTAACTTAGGAGGGAGTACCAGCAGATGAAGGATACAATGTGGTCCCATAATTATCACATGACCTATTGCTGTCAAAAAGGACAGGGCTGCCTTTCAACCGATCACATTGTGCTCTGCAATGTTTCCAGGTTGTGCCTAGGAGAACATCATTCACAAGGGGCAAGAAGAACAAAAACTTACTAATAACAACGCACTTTTTTTGTAACTTTTATTGAACACAATTATTTTGACAGAATGCAAAGTTCTCAGTTAGTACTCAGTATTTACAGCAGTGAGAATGGGAATATAGTTGGTAGTCGATTTTTCACTTGGTAAAAATTGTTTTTTCAAATGAGACAGAAGGCCCTAGAACTTGGGGACAGAGAGCAGGGATGTGAATGGAGGCACGTGATCCGCTAAAGACAAGATACCAGAGGTTAAAGCCAGGTCTCATTCAGTCATCTTATATATAAAACTGTCAACTACAATCTCTTTACCCAAGCAATAAGCACACACCGTATGTCACATTAAAAACAACACAAAGAGTTCAAAAGAATGCTATCTGAAGACTCCAATGTGACTCGATTTCTTTTGAAAAAATAAATATACAGTGCCTAAATATTAGAACAATACATACTGTACGCACATGTTGTACTGTATGAATCCATTATCAGATGCAAGGAGGAGGTCTTGGTCCCTAATAGCAATGTGTCAGGAATCCCTGTCCAGTGTAAACCACATGGAACAAGTTTTATGTTTCCCCATGTATGTTCTGATATAAAAGCCTTTCTGCATCAGCCAATGGACAGTGACTAAGTGACAAAAGAAGGCCTACTGAGAATAACTGTCTCATTCTATGCGATTCCTTGCAACTCTGTGTGAGTTTTGCACCTTTGTGTTCACCTTTACATGTGTGTGGGGTGCATTACAGTAATAAGATTCATATTGAGATGCTGGAAACCAATGACCTGACACCATTTTAACTGCTCATACTTAAATCCTCCATTTCCATCCCTCTAGTACTGTTCAAGAAAGCATACATGAGATTACATGAAACAATACACAGAACATTTTTCACAGTTTAAATTTACTGAGCAATGTTCATAATCCATTTTTGTCCCAATCCAAACCAAAGGCTGACGGCTAATAATTCAGTGTTACAGGCAAATGAGACATATCAGTACAGTTGAACTATATCCTCCCTGACAGGAACTGTAGAATTATTTAAATTTATTTGGACTGTCTCCTGTCTTCTTTCATCAATATAATGTGCTTAGCAACACACGCCATCAAGTTGTTGCATCTAGCCTATACAATCCTTCCACCACCAGCTCTATGATATTGATGCCTTTATCTGTGATACTATGACAAAAACACATCACACTAATATTCATTTACTGCACACAACCTCATGGCAGAATGGGGATTCTGTTTTAACATAAAGCACTAATCCTCAACTTCCTGTTTCTGATCTAAAAAGTAAAATCTATCAGTCGCTAACTGCCTTTACAATAACGATGAGGTTGGAATTCCACTAGCATGCCCTAAAAATATCTATCTGCATGTTTCAAAGATATTTGGAAAATATTACTAGAATGTTAAAAAAATACATTTAGGCACTGTTTTCAGCAACTTTCCAACATTTTGTGGCAGTTACATTTTAACTGTAAGGGGACAGCAAGACAAAAAAATTGAGATTTTTAGTTATCCATTTTTATCTCATCCTCTGGTCAACAATTTCTTCCATAAAGAATTTAGAAGCTTAACGCTACCATTTCAAACAAATGGGCAAGTATTTGAACGTATAACTTGCTAGCCACCCCATCTACTGTAAATAATTCTCGCTTTGCATTAACATTAAGTACATGGGAACCTCACGCCATATGAGAGAAATTTCCTTGGGTGTCTTCATGCATCAACTGATAATTACCAAGGAACAACAGAATGCAAAAAACATTCAATGACATTTCTCAAGTGCCAAGGAAAAACAAGAAGAATTTTTGATCCAAAGTACATTTGGATTTACAAATATTTCCCTTTAGGCAGCACACTCCTTAATGATTCAGAACGTTTTGTTTTTTTGGTGAAGAAAAGCAGTGAAATTTTTGCCAAATCAAAACTCCTTGTTTCAGAAAGGGATGAGGTGAGGATGGGAGGGATGTTAGAAAGAAGAAAAACATGGTGTATAGTAACTGCTGCCAAACATAATGGTTCAAAATGTCTTCATGAGCTGAGATTGCAGCAGCTCTATTTTGAAACCGATGCAATTTCTATAAATATTTATTTTACAAGGTTTGTGGCAATTAGTGATTTTACTGATTCATTGATGCACAAACCCAAACGATCTAAAAAAAATGCACCCATTTCCTTGCAGCCTCAGCTATTCTTTTATATTATATACCTTCATCTTCTCTTTTCATTTATCTAATAGAAATACTACTAGGGTGATTATATAGTAGTTTCCTTGGTTTATTGTTTTCCCTTGCTTCTTAGGTGGCGTTACTGACTCATCCTGCAGGTTCCCGTGCAAACATCTTCCTTGGCTCCCCCAAAATTTTAATGAAGGTCTGTTTGGCACATATTTTGATAAGGATCTATATGAGGCCCTAAATACGCACAAGCCCTTCAGAAACTGCTGGGTCTGCCATTGCAATTTTTATGCCAGTGTTGAATATATAGCTTACCACATGCACAAAGTGGGTACAGAACTTGCTGAAGAAAGCCACATTATACTGCAAGTACACTACTCCTTGTAACCATTTACATCTGATCTACCACCACCAAAGAAAGAAATATAGCTGCTCCCACTCATATACAGTATACCTCTGCAGACAATAAGCTATGATCTTATACGTATGTTTATGTATAAGGAGAAATTATTAGTCGGTTAACTTCATTTACAAAAAAATGTGTATATTTCATTTCAGGAGGCAGATATTTTTACACAGAAGTTTCAAAGCTTGCTTTATGAATTTATGAAGACGTTTCAAAGCTTGCTAGAGCCTTGCAAGATGGAGGGATATTGGAAACCACTTCTGTACCTAATCAAATAACAAAGCAAAAAAAATAAACTCACTTCTACATGAAGCCCAAGCGAAGAAAGTAACAAATGGAACATAATATCAACTTCATTAAAGAGGTGCAAATTATTTAGCATGGAGCAACCCAAAAATGTGCTGAATAGCAGACCATTGTCCATCAAAATGTACAATAAATAAGATAGAAGACCAGAAACAGCCGATAAATGTTGGGGGATTTATTTCAGTCTCAAATGGATGATTCCCTGATTAGATACCTGAATCCAGGTTAAATGCAGAGGGTGTTCAACTGTATTAAGCTACACGTCTGTAATCTGACAGTATCATAGGAACTTAATCAGGATCAAACAAGTGTCACCTTCCACTTTTCCCTCAAAACATCTCACAGCAAATCATGCATGCCAATAATAAAGTACATTTTTACATATATATATACCATGTCTAGTAATTATAAGACAAAAAAGTTACACAAGCCCTCCTGAAAAACAAGACAAAAATAAGCAAACAAAATTACAAAAAGGGGGAAAAAATTACCAAAAAAACGGAATAATAAAAAAAGTAATAAAATGTACATGTCAATAATACTAAATCAAAGAAATAGCTGCAATATTCAATGTCATTTGGCAATCTAAAATGTAAAATGCACAGACCCATTGGTTATTTTCTTGCTGGTTGTGGGTAGGACATGTTTGCCTGGCACAGTTACTGTGTATGTAGTTGCAGTATGTGTTAATAAATGGTGTTAGAGCCAAACAAGTGGTAGTGTATAACAGGAGGGAGAATTGCCTGTAATGAACTGACATGCCAGAAAAGGAACGGATGCCATATTGCCTTAACTGTGACACTTGTTTCTGGTGCCTAAAAAGGTTACAGGGTACAGAAGGGTACTTGTTACATGTGATCAAAATTAAAAAATAACTACGTTTTTACTGTGGATATTATAAACTGGAGGTAGGAAAACAAAGTGCGATTGGTTCTTACATGTGAAGGCGTCGAGTACAAACACAATTACTACACTAACCTAATGCTGAGTATCTTTCCTAAAGAGCGCCGGTTAAATGTGGTTCTATGAAATATAAACTGTTATGCCAGTTTCTACGAAACACACAAGGTATCATTTGCAAAGGTTCTTGAGAATTTGGCAAATATGGTCTTTTACTCCGAGGTGAATAAAGTTGACGTTGTACTGGATTTACAGAAATTGAGATGTTTTTAGTTACTCTACACCAGTTTTGACAAACACTCCACGATAATGAATCTAGAGTTTGAATCTTCTCTGACATCAATTCTAGCTGATAAACAACCCCACTCCTGCTACATAACTATGTATTCTTCATTTATAATCCCAGTCTTGTGGCCATGAATATCATTCAAAATAGGAAATGCTTTTTCTCATGGTAGGTTAATATCCTTAGGCACATGGTACACCAATGGTTTTCTCTACTGCCATATTTCCCCAGCAGAGAAAAACTGCCTGGGCTTCCTACATTTAATATGAATGGTACTGCTGGCAGGTATCAGCCTTTTTTTCCTTTACACTTTTTAACAAAAAAATATATAGAGCTAATTATACAGTGATGATGTGTGAATGTTCTCATAATCTATGAATTCTGAGTTTATATTACTGCATAAAAAAAGAAAGAGAAAAACATTCGGAGGAGGTGGAGCATATGGTAGGACACACAAATGACTCGCAAGGGAGTTCCACAAGTTCTGAGATGAATGAATAGTGCAATTGTAAATCATAATATTGTGAACTGGAATGATTCAGGTACCCATACAAACACAAGAATGTGAACAGAATTCAAAGTGGCTGCTTCTAGTTCTGCACTGAAATCTGCCTCTGTGTTGTTATTTAAAAGCATAATTAGTCTTTTATCTGTCTTCCACGCATTTATGTTAAAGGTTTAACATCAATTCTGTGCAATACAATGCTTAGAAAGCCCCAGTTTTTAAAATCTTAGTGCATACATGCATTTTGTGTGGAGGATTTCTTCCTTCCTTACACATCAGTGCTCCATACCACAGTAAAAATCAAATAATTGGGGACAAGTCATTTCAAATGGTAAAGCCCATAAATGTATCGTTCTTTAAAAGGTTTACTTCAATCTCTTTACTAGACATGGAGCATCTGCTCTTTAACAGTTACATTTAAAGAAGAGAAATGCATCTGGAGACAAGGAACTGCAGGCTAGTCGTATAACCCACCATCACCCAAACTTTCAAGACAAATACAACAACGAATAACTTTTTTGTCTTTCTCGTAATTTTTATTTACCTACTAAGTGGATGCACTTGAAGAAGATGTTTTAAATACAAACACTTCCTCTGCGTATGTAGCATATGAATATGTTGTAACACCGGTTCAATGTAATGTTTTCGACCTGGCTTCATGATGGTAAATATTCGCTAAAGAATGCAGTGGTGCATAGTTGCCCTTCTGATAGCGCTGCATGGGGCTTTATTGATCTAACTTCCCCCTTTTGTTTTATTTAATGCATTAGCACAATAGATGAACCCTTTCTACAATCTCACAAAAACAAAATGGTTTTCATAAAAAAATAAAATAATAACAACAAAGGCCAAGATTGAGAGGAATGATGAAGTGTGTGTACCTCATTCTGTAAATGGCTAGCATGAGGCTCTTCAGACATATTTTTTTAGTATGCACTGACCATTCCCCAATAACACCCACCCCCTAACTCTAAGGACAAATCATGCTTTGCTCTCATTCACATTTGTTTGAGTGGCTTCGTTGGGGACTGTTTTGACTTCTGCTGGGGTGCTCTTGACATCTGTTTCCTCTGGCTTAGAGTTTTCTTCTACTTGGGTCTTCCTGTAAACAAACAAGCGATAAAGAAGATAAGAACAAATATGGAATGAAGAAAAAAAAAAACCATGGCTTTATTAAATGCTATGGTCTTGTGCAATGATGTACCTGCATAGATGAAACGGGCAATTTACATTAAAACAAAAATCCTAGTTGTTGGGGCCAGTGGCTCACTTGCAAATCAACCGATGAGTAATGGCTTATTTTGCATACATGCATTCTAATATTTATACAGTCAACCTCTAACGAGATATGCTATAGATTTATTTAAGGGTCTGCAATTTCGCCAAAAGTTAGGCTAGTGTCACATGGAAGCTGAAATCAGTCTGCTGAAATACTGTGCACAGGCTGAAAACCAGCCCCTATGTGGGCAGTAGCCTCCTCTTCTGTTTGCATAAAGGACTGTTATGCTGGCTCAAGACACTTAGCTGACTCAAGACTTCGCATTTTCGGTTGGAAATAAAATGACTGTGGCGCCGGCGCAAACACAACCTTCCTTTATGCAAACAGAAGGAGGCTCCTGCCCACATTGGGGCTGGTTTTCGGCCTGCATATTTCAGCCCCTGTGTGGTACCAGCTTAAATGCTGATGCAAACTTTGAAAACAATGATTTATTAAGTATTCATTGCAGTGCCACTTTTTACCTCTTTCACTCAAGATCTTTAAAGGGGATGTAAAGGCAAAAGAAAATAAAATCCCATTTTTACTTTTTTTAATGAAAAATAAATCTATCTCAGTTTTTATAATAAACCTGACTTGTATCATACGGTATGTTCCAGATATGGAAAGCCTGTGACATAGGAATGGCCAGCTATTCCCTGTGTGAGTTAGTGTAGCTCAGATACATATCAGTGCATAATTATCAATACCAACATTTTTTTTTACAGTGCAGATTATTGCATATTAAAGGGGACATAAACCACATTAGAATTGCTCCACTAGGCTATATCTCCCAGTATTCTCAAGCATGTTATTAAGTGAATATATAGATCAGCCATACAGACAGATCCTTAAATCCTTCTGCATGTCCTCTACAGTCAGTATTTGATACAGAAGAATCATCTAATAAAAATTCTGTTTAGCTCATTCACATTGGACTGTCCCATGTTGGCTGCACTATATCTGCCAGAAACAAACTTGCAGAGAAATTCTTATAGGAGAATTTGATTGGATCTGCAATGGAGTTTGGGATGTCTACTTTTTAGAGCTAGGGGGCCAGTTTTACATTCTCTTTAAAAATACTTTTTGGACGCTAGTTCTAGTTTGGAATCTAATGCTATTAGTATTGCCAATATAAAAACAATACACCATATACTGACATGAACTTGCTAAAAGTCATGTCATTCTTGGGTTGAATTCTTTCTAAATGACTCAGTTTTTATGCGTTCAGCCGCAGGGGAGCACAGGAATAGACACATTCAGTTTTTGTCAATGGGGCTGTACTCACACAGGCGCATGTAGGCATCGAACGCGGGAAAAATGCAGCATGTTGTGTCTCAACCTGTGTTCGGGCGCCTACATGCGCCTGTGTGAGTACAGCCCCATTGAAAAAAACTGAATGCGTCTACTCCTGTGCTCCCCTGCGGCTGAACGCATAAAAACGGAACGCAGGGGAGCGCAGCTTCAAACGCTCGTCTATTCTAGGCTATTTAGAGGGAAAAAACAACTACTATTTAACCCTTTGCCAGCGACATAAGGGTTATATCACACTATGGGAAAAAAACTTAAAGGGGTTGTTCACGTTCCAAACACTTTTTCAATTCAGTTGTTTTTAGATTGTTCCCTAGAAATAAAGACTTTTTCCAATTACTTTCCATTATTTATTTTTTACTGTTTTTCCAAAATCTAAGTTTAAAGCTGAACGTTCCTGTCTCTGGTGTTTGAGTCGGGCAGATCAGTAATTCAGGTGCAGACTCTAAACTGTTACAATTTTGCAACATTTAGTTGATCCATTTCTAAGCAGCATTTCTGGAGTATTAGCAACTATTGTATCAATTCTAACAGCTGCCTGTAATGAAACCCAGTGGATCTGCTCAGCAGGGACAAAGATAAGAAATGTATCAACTAAATGTATCCATTTAGAACAGTTTACAGGGTCGGCGACCCCCCCTCCCAGAGCTGCTTCAAAGGTGAAAAATTACACTTCAATATTTTAAAAGCGGTCAAAATAGAAAGTCATTGGAAAAAGTCATTATTTCTGGTGGTCTAAAACAACTAGTTGTGAACCACCCCTTTAACCTTAGCCTGGACGTTTTAGCAACAAGAATGTTAAGGGAGAACTACTGTGAAAACAAAACCTGATATAAGTTTTCTTTTATGGAAATAAGAATGGTTCTAAATATAATTGATTACAGATTCTAATTATTTCAAAATAATCAAAATACACTTTAGTATCCTTCTGAGAAAACCTTTCACTCTAATTTATCACTGGTAGTGTGAGTGCTTCCTTTGTCTAGAGGATATATTACAGCTGGGTTTCCAAATAACTGACTCTGAGCCAAAGTTGCATGAAGAGAAGGCTGAGCTCCATGGGCGTTTTTCATTGGATCTGCAGGCGTCAAGATATAATTAGACTGAATGAAAAGTCGCAGGTAAAAACTACATTACATCCGATGTGACACTATTGTCGGATGTGAACGCAGAAAGCAGCATCTTCATCAAACAGTCTGACCGTGTAGTTTTTACCTGCAACTTTTCGTTCATCCAATTATATCTTGACGAGTGCAACTCCATCCGACTTGTCGCCGAGCGCCGTTCCGATGAAAAACACCTGAGAACTCGGCCCAGAGACATATTGCGGGGAGGGAATATGGAGGAGAACCTTGATTGTTTTCACAAATGGTATACAATAATGAACTTCTTATAGAAGAAAAACTTTCTAAATATATTAATTTGTGGTTTTTATGATTGTTTACACTTAAAATGTAATTTCTGTTACTTGAAATGTTACTTAAAACACACAAAGATAAATAAAATAGAACAGTATAAGTAGTTGAAATATAATATACACCACACTTCACAATTTTTTATACATACACTACTTTTGATAATAGTGATTACGAACATCTTTTCTAAATATTAGCATAATATATTTCATGTGTTCTAACCTATTTGTAAATTAAAGTAATTCTGATGCACTCTAGGCTGATAATAGTGGAAATGCACTAAACTTGGGCTGCTGTGTCCACCGCACTAAATAAAAAAATTTTGGACGCCCATTGACTTCAATGAGTTTCGTGAATTTTTTGGCACAGATTCGGCCTGAACTTTCTGTAGTACAGTAAAGTCTGACTGGGCAAATCATGGTTATTCTAGCCCTGCCACCACACTTTTTGAATATGAAAAAGATACAATGTGGAATGAATTATTTCTAGATGTACTGTGCAGCAAATGGACATGCAGCAATAACAGATGAGCAGTTACTGGGAATACCAGAATAATCCAGGGATAGAAGGATGAAGCATAAATCAAATGAATAAGGCATATGTACTTAAAAAACTGATTTTTGGTTAGTAGACAAACAATAAACAAAAATAAAAGACAACCACAAATTAGAAGACACACCAAGTCATGACAACATAATAATACAACCAAGAAAAGATTAAGACAGGCCATACTCGGTCTTTGCGGAATCAGGCGGTACAGTGGTGTCTGCAGTGGAAGAAACCAGCTCAGAAGCTTTCCCACTAGCCACAGCGGCAGGAGTAGCAGTTCCAAGAGCTGCAAAAACATCCTTTGCAAGGTCAATTTCTGGAGTCTTGAAGGTCCCCCCATCAATTTGAAAGTCCTCACCCTGGAGGGGTTTTGTGTTGCTGAGGGAAGCTGACTCATCCTTGGTTGGCTCTGTTGGACTTTTCACAGTACTGGGCTGTGCTGATTCTTTTTCTGGGCTTTTGGTACCTGATTGTTCCTGCTTTACCTGCTTTGGCTCAGGAGTAGGTGGGGGGCTAGTGGTATTTGCTGGAACTGTGGTGACAGGTTTGATGATGGCTTTGGGAGGCTCAGCTGCACTAGCAGGAACACTGGGATTCAGTGCCCCAGCTTGGTTAGCTACAGCTTTAGATGGATTGTTAGTAGGTGTGTCACTAAGATCCACAAGAGGGGCGACTTTTGGGGAAGAAGTTGGTGGAGGTGAAGAGGCAGTAGGTACCTCTGCTTTGGAAGGAGTAGCCTGTACAGACTGCACTGTGTTAGAATCAGGAGCAGTAGATGGTGGAGGGGCAGTGCTAGAAGTTAAAGTGGTGGTCTCACTGGTGGGGCTATTTTGCGCAGTAGCAAAGGTTTCTGTAATAGTATCAGAGTTAGTTGTGACGGTGGTGACAGAAGGTAGCATGTCCTCAACAGTAGCTGTAGTATCAGCTGGGTGCCTGCGAGATGCACAGGAGCAGAGAGAGAAAGAACAGACAATGAAGAAAACAGAAAGGCAAGGAAGTACAAAGTAGACATGCTTCTAACAGGAATGAACATTGTTATACATCAAAGGGTACTAGGTACTAGAAAGCTGATTACTCGTTGAGACACATAAACATATGTTATTATTATACTGTAAATTGCAAGCATGAAAGGAAAGCATGTTATTTTTTTGTTAGTACCACAATAAATTCTACAGATATATAACAGGTAAAATCAACAGCTCTACAAAGGAAGATTAGATGAGAGCTATTCACTTGTAACGAACTGTGCTTCTACAGTCTTCAATATCCATGCCCCCAGTCCTGTTCTCTCTATATCAATGTCATTTGCATTTTTTCTTAATATTAGCAGTGTTGATAATGCTATTTTAGCGGGTTACTTTACCTATATAAGAACTATAAACCCCCTCTACCAGTTTAGCAGTAACATTGCATTCCTTGTGACTTCAACTACTGTAGGATGCACCAAATGCAGGATTCAGTCAAGTACCATAACTTTTTGAAATACAGTTTAACCTCAATTTTACAGCCTCTGATTTTAGATTTTGCCTTATTTTACATGACATGTACACGTCCCACCAGTATGTAACAAGTAATACATTTTCCTGGTTTTACATTTTTTTCCCCAGATTTTACCCACTGTTTCTGGTCCCCTTGAAAAACTTAAAATGGGGGTTCTACTGTATTTAGATTTGACAAATCCAAACTAATTCCAGTTAGTCAAGTAGGCAACAGGTTTAAACACTATCACTCGACACTCTCAGCCACTGCTGTGCTCTAGAAAAAAAGGGAAGTGCTTACCCCTAATGTCTACTGCCACCAAAGACTAAAGCCTGTAGGATCCCTCGGGGAAATTGACAAATGAATACAGCCTGGAAAGGCCCTCTCAATAAAATGTAATTCAGACTGGAGAGCTGGTGTAGTAAGCCTTTGGAGAGTGGTGATTTGACGTGTTTAAAAAAAACCCCACACAAAAGGATCATTGAAAACTCTGTGGGTTTTTCTGCAGCTATTCTTACTGCAAGTTCACCCTATTTGGCCACAATGCTGGCATCACCACATCCTTTATCTAACAGAACCATAACTAAAAGGGAGCTGCAACATCTGTTCCTCCAAAGTTAGTGCTCTGTCTGGTTAAGGATCTTGGAGAAAGGACTGGGCTGTAGTAAAGTGTTGTAAAGGACCTTTTAAATTAAGTGCGGTGAAAATGCAGGACAACTACAGAAGAGTGAAGAAATGGCTAATGTTGATTAGTTGTTCCTGTTTGTCTCTTTTTCTTGTTTCTCTTGTTTTTTTTTTTTATCAAGGTAACAGAAGTATATTAGGGGAACCTCCAGCACTTGAACCTCCAGGTCTGATGCTTTCTACAAAATCACCTGGCACTCTATGCAGATAGCAGCAGCATCAGTAGGGGGAACAGCACTGTCCTTACTACCTGTTTTATGGGCTCCATCTCCTAATGCTCCCTAATGTGTATGTGTAAATGACACACAAGTTATGGAAGGGGGGGGGTAATCCACAGGGCAGGTTGCAGGCCTGTGGAAGGGGGTTTTATATAATAAACTCCCCCTGTGCTATCTAATAACTGAAGTACTTTAAACACACCAAGCAAGCTTTTTTGCTTAGAACTAAAACAGGATGACTGATTTTTTCCCAGTTTTTGATTGTTCTCACTTAAGAAAAAAACCAAAACAAAGCCTAAAAGGGTGACTAAGTATAAAGTAATGGGATATATTGCAGCAAATGGATTATTAATGAGGCAGTGACATAATGTGGGGTTGCAAGAACTGTGAATGGCAAATGATACACAACTTGCTTGCTTTCTGTATGATGTAACACTTCTGCAGAGTGAAGAATGGGGATTATTCTCATCAGTTACAATCACGCTGCCTGATTCATAGAAATGATATAAATACAACCATTGTATTTTTTGCCCTGATATTAGGTAGTGTCCTATACCTATACACTAAGGGGCCAATTCATTAACTTCGAGTGAAGGATTCGTAGTTAAAAAACTTTGAATTTCGAAGTGTTTTTTGGGCTACTTCGACCATTGAATGGGCTACTTCGACCTTCGACTACGACTTTGAATCGAATGATTCGAACTAAAAATCGTTCGACTATTCGAACATTCGATAGTCGAAGTACTGTCTCTTTAAGGAAAAACTTCGACCCCCTAGTTCGCCACCTAAAAGCTACCGAACCCAATGTTAGCCTATGGGGAAGGTCCCCATAGGCTTGGCTAAGTTTTTTTGGTCGAAGGATAATCCTTCGATCGTTGGATTAAAATCCTTCGAATCGTTTGATTCAAAGGATTTAATCGTTCGATCACAGTTTTTGCGCAAAATCCTTCGACTTCGATATTCGAAGTCTAAGGATTTTCATTCCCAGTCGAATATCGAGGGTTAATTAACCCTCGATATTCGACCCTTGATGCATCTGCTCCTAAGTGTAATTTATAAGTTAATGCAGTAATAACTGCCACTCGGAAAGGAGGCGATACCAGCGAACAGACATAGATTCCAATGTTTAGTTAAATATTTTCATAACACCAATTCTATTAAAATAAAATCCATCCTTCTTTTAGGATAACATGTCTCACGTTCATTGTTAAAATGACTTGTGTAAGACGGTCCTGATACAAAGAAGAGTGAAACCTACTCAGGTTCTGTTAATGGAGTGGTCTCGTTGGGCTCAATCTGATTGCTTCCGTCATGGTTTGGGGTTCTCTCTTCTTCTGTTCGCACCTCTACAATGGGCTCTTTAGACTCGTCTTTTCTGTAGAAAAAAGATATGCATGTATTTCAAGAATGTTTGACGTTTGCTACATATATTCAAAGATATTTTTCAGAAAAGTCACAGCTTAAATATATATATATATATATATATATATATATATATATATATATATATATATATATATATATATATATATATATATATATATATATATATATATTAAAACATACAAAGATGAGCCGCACTCACAGGACTTAAAAAATAATAAGTAATTGTTTATTGCAGATTGATGGCTAACATTTTAGCCTACTCTATGGCCTTTCTCAAAGTGAGGATAGGGTAATAAGTAAGTAGGGTAGGCCGAAACTTCAGCCATCAATCTGCAATAAACAATTACTTATTATTTTTAAGTCCCGTGAGTGCGGCTCATCTTTGGATATTTTGGACAATTTACTGACTCTGCACCCAGGCACACTAATTTTTGTTTTCGAGAGTGCCGGCATCATTGTGTATTGGTATATATATATATATATATATATATATATATATATATATATTTTCAGTTTTTGCTCTATACATCCTGAACCTGCATGTAGGAAAACTGCGACAGGTCTCTGTGCTCAAAAATGAATCCCAGAGACCACATGAATACAGCACTGCCTTAGAAGTTTTATAGTTTCAAATATGCATGTAAAGGTGGTTCACATTTTAGTTAACCTTTAGTATTCCTAGCAACTTTGCAATTGTTTTTCATTATTAATTTTTTTTATAGTTTTTGAGTTATTTGACTTCCTCTTCTGCCTTTTTCCAGCTTTCAAGTGGGGGTCAGTGACCCCAGCAGCCAAAAAACTATTGATTTGTGAGGCTACAATTTTATTGTTATTCTTTTTAGTACTTATCTTTCTATACAGACCTCACCTATTCATATTCCAATCCCTTGTTCAAACCACCGCCTGGTCACTAGAGTAAATAAGACCCTAGCAGCACCATATCTGATGAATTACCTAACTGGAGAGCTCGGCTGGAGAGCTGAACTGGTAGTTGAGCTACAGTATATAATGTTTGGATGATTTAGTATGGATTTGGTGTATCCTTAGTGATTATTGCACTACCATGTTTATGGTTTAATTGACAAATTGATTAATACAGAAGACAGAATGTTCTGCCTATAAATAAATGTTGGTCATTCCTAAAACATTACTTCTTAGGAGCCTTAATATAAATAGGCTTTATAAGTTCTTGTCCATAGGTTTGTAAAATTTCCCAGGGACTATGATGAGTAAACCTGCCATAACACTGCTTGCAAGAGGGTTGTTAAAAAAGCAATTGCTTACGAAAATGCTGCCTTCCCCTCCTCGATGTCTTTGCCTTTGGCACCAGGTCCGGCTTTCCCACAGAAGTTAACAGCAATGCACATAAGCAGGCCACACTTGTTCAGGAAGAAGCAGGTCACATCCACAACCACCAGTAGAAGAACAAAAGTAACAATAAGTATGCCAACGATAGCTCCTGTTCCCAAACCAGTGCTGGCACTTGTGGTGGCTTTAAAAGTAAATGGGGATATGGTTAGTTCCAAGCAGTGACAAAAGGCAAAAACACAAAACAGACAGATTATTCAAAAGACTTATTAGGGGTCATTTACAAAGACAACAGAGTGCAAAGTGGCCCTGCTCTTTTCTGAATTGCTGCAGGTCTCTCCAAAATGAAGTGCACAGAACAGAACGTGCTGCGTCCCAACCTGCGTTCGGCACTTACGTGCTTCTCTGTGAGTACAGCACCATTGAAAAGAATTCAGTGCATCTACTCCTGCGCTCCGCTGCGGCTAAACGCATGAAACCAGAACGCAGGGGAGCGCGGCTAAAAATGCTCGTCTATAAGAGCCCTAAATGGTTGGGGTTGCATTTCATTGAAAGCATGAAAAGTGTCTGGGGACCACAGGTAAATGTAAGAGGGCCAGTGTGGCAACCAAACACCACTTTAACATGTCTTTGCTAGAGCATTACTTTACACTATGCAGACCACAAATCACTATTATCAGATGCTGCAGAGTTATTATATTATTAATTCAGGTCTTCAAAATGAATGTTATGGATTTTTTCTAGTTAAAATGTTAAATTTGCCAACCCTCAATAAAGAAGGAAAGCTGATGTGTAACCATGCATCAGAACGAATCACTAATACGCCATGCGGCATGCATTTGTTATGGTATGGTGTTAAGGATCTAACCAAAAACTATAAAAACCTCACGTTTCAGGGATAATTAGCAATTTGTTAAGGTGTGTAGAACAGTGAAACACCAAAATGTAACATGCATCGGGGGAGATGTATGCAATCTTTTAGGAGTTCCCCCTAAAGCGCCTTGTAGGTTATTTCCTATATAATCGGACTTGTAATTCAGATTAGTAGAGCATCATTTATTAATTCATTTTAATTTCTAATACATTTGTTTCATGTAACCTGATCTTCTGAGTGATGCTTCCAAAGTCTACAGGCAATTGCCCCAGCCTTAAGTGGTGAAGCCAGTGAGCATAATATACCGTTTCAATGCTACAGTTGTTTCTATTTTATTCTCTGTTCTTTGTTTTGTTCCATGTGGCAGGTCTTCTATAAATTATACATACAATATTATATACCAAAAAATCTAACTTATGTGTAGTTGTCATTTGATGATTTACTAGTTGCCATTTAATCATTTTACTTAATGTTTTTCTAGATATACAGTGCTTAACTATCACATTTTTGAGATGCCGAAACATTCAAATACCTCACTTCAATCTGTGGGGCGTTTTACTATGTGCAAATGTCTGTGAAAATATTTGTGGTGATGGAGTCAATAGGAAGGTGATATTACATTGCAGAGTTTTTAGCGTTGCAATAGCATATACATTGCCCTACACTGTAAGAAAACATCCTTTCCACTATGCCACAACTGTTTGTTCAGGGGAATAATTTGTACCCTCCAGATATCTGTTCTCCAAGTTGCTTTGGCAAGAAATTCTCCAAATCAGGTTGACCAAACCATCTTTTCAATTCGACATTAATTATGCACTTAAGAAAGCAGCTGACTCTCCAGAGTGCAAAGAAGAGGCAGATGTGGAAGGCAAAAAAAAAAAAAAAAAGTTTGCCACAGGCTAAACCACCATATTATACAAGCCAAAAATAATTTGCTCATTTTGGCTGTCTGTATACTGACTGTATATTTTTTCACACTTTATCAAAGGGGCATGGTTGGAACCAGGGTTTGAATGAGCCGGCCCAGACCCGCTCCCTGACGAATCTTCTTGCAGCAACCTCCCTTTATTGGGCAGGTTGTGGCAAATACAAAGCACACGTGTATGTGCATTGCAGCGGGGGGTGCGGCTCTGCGTTGAACCCGGCAGAGGACCTGGAGGGGGGCCCTGCGACAGCAGCACGGTCCCCCAGTCTGATCATGGTTAGAACACAGAATGCCTCATCTCTTTAAATATGTAGCTACAGTGTCACAGTGTTAAAAGGTTCCAATACAGCCTTGTATAACTGAAATGTGTTTCAAACCCCGGAATTTTTTAAAGATTAAACATTTAAGTATTATAATTAGTTAAAATATTTGTATTCATTAATGATAATTTCATAACAAACTCCTGTTTACAAATATGCATCTTATTATCTGGATAAAGGGGCTTTCTTTCATTCCCACCACATTCATAGATGTTTTTAGTACTGTATGGTCTCTTTATAGTTCTTGGAATTAGTATGGAAAAAAATAATTCTCCTACCACTTCAATTTTGTTTTTGAAACAACTCTTTCCACACATGGTTATTTGCAGATTGAAATGTTTTTTTTTAGTAGAAATATAAAAAGAACTGACTTTAAATGGCCCAGTGAAATGGGCCAAAGCAGCCAATTAGTACTTTACGCAGATCATTCTAGCGCAGTTAAAATAATGTAAGCAAACATATGGTTCCTGTGTGTTACTATCCGCAAGGCTGGTAGGGTAAACGGCAATGTGGAATGTCAAATGAAGGCGTGTTTGTTTCTGTACGGATAATAGCATGTTTCCATGGTAATGGGATTCACTGTGGAGTGGAATTCCATTATACAGATGTTACAAGTAAAAATATTGCTCACAATAGTCTGGAATAAGTGCACATTTGCGGTGATAAACTCATGTTTCTCAGATATTGTAAATTACATCTCATTACATCAGTGTTTCTTTAATGTTACAACACGGTTAGCAGTGACTGTCCTAGAGCCTGTATCAACAGAACAGCCTACAATCTGAACATATTAGGGCTGATTTCATTGTCATTGCATGTTTATGGAATGTGGGGAAGTCCAAGCTAACATAGCAACAGTTCCTTGTCAGAATACAACCCTTGACAAGTGTGTGCAGTTTTATCATATTAACGTGTACTTTAGTCTCCTAGGAGTCATTTCTTATGGGAATGCATCATGACAATCACATTTACTAAATCTCTGCTAGGGTGCTAAATACATAACTTACCATAGTCCTCTGGAATCATAACATATGAATGAGCAGGAGCATTATTTAGTAACTAACGTGTAAGTGATCAGATTTGCCATAACCTGTAGCTGCCAATTCCATAGCTTCTAACATTGGCCATAGCTAACTACAGCTTTCCAGTGAGAATCACCACTTAAAGGCTGTGCACTTGTGCGCGTACAGATGAATTTTGAGGCCTTCATACAAAACGAACACAAATAATTGTGTGTAAAAATACAAAATTGCACATTTATTCTGACCTGAGCGCACAGTTGTTTAAAAATGTGCACATACAGTAGGTTTAAAATGAGTGCTCAAAAAAATTGCAGATGGGTAATATCTGCAAATGGTTCATCTCACTAGAGACAAGCTGTAGCACACTACAAAGCTGCTGCTCTAATACTTCTAAAAGTGTCAAAGTCTCTTCACTAAAGCATTTTAGTGGCGTGTCAACCATTTTTAGTGGTGGTGATGGTGAAGAACTTTTTTTTTTAAAATGTACACAGAGTAGCAACATTGTATTCATTTGTGAAGGAAATATCGGGAATACCCAGCTAATTCAAAAGGTTAATAAACCAGACCTTTTTGGCAAACTTTTGCTGGAGGCTTTAGCTTTAGAAGGCACTTTCCCCCCTGAATTCTCTTTTCGTTGAGTGCTGCAAGGGATGTGATATCATTCTACAAATATAATCAGTGCATGAACCTTTGAACTAATACTAGCATGAATTTACACTGCAAAAGAGAGTTTTTTTACTGATGTAACTTAGTGAGACTATTGTGCTGAACTGGGGAAGATGGATTTTAAGAATCCTCCAGCATAGTAAAATAATCTTATATTACTAGCACCACAGCACCTTTTGTATAATCTGTGGGTTGCATGCTGGAGAAAAAAAAGCAAACCTGGTAATTGAACTTAATGCCAATCTACATTTATTATGTTTTACCTTTTAGCCTCTGATTTTTCAATATTTTGTTCTCTAATCTGAGCAGGTTCAGGGATTTTTGTTAAATGTTTTTAATCATTAATCTTTTATCTTTCCCTAATCTCTTTTTCGACTGTCTTAAAGGTATTTCTGTCTTACTTCTCTGCTTACTTTTTGGGCGAGGACACACGGGGGTTTTTACTTTGAATTTTTTAAAACATGCAGCCAAGCGTAAATAAAAAATATGACTGCCTGAAGTCTTGAACTCATGGACATCACAAGATTCTGGGTTTCCCCCTTTTTTAATGCTCTGCCAGGCCTTTACTGTAGTGGCTTTCAGTTGCTGTTTGTTTGTGGGCCTTTCTGTCCGAAGTTAAGTCTTCAACAAGTGAAATGCTGCTTAATTGGGTTCAGATCAGGTGACTGACTAGGCCATTCAAGAATATTCCACTGCTTTTGATTATTCAGAATCTGTTATCTACTGTGTAGCCTATGCTTGAATGGCTGCCCCATGGCTATACAGCAGCTGTTTAACAGTGCAGGGTAACAGGACATTATATTGTCATTCCTTTAAAACATTTTCATTTTTTTGTGTTACTGTTCCTTTAATCTTTGATTGCTATTAGTTTGTTATGAATGAGTTCCCTACATAAGCATGGCATAAGACACTGCTGAAATCAGAAACACAAACTGATTTACAAAGCTAATTCTAAATTCTAATAATAGAAAAATTGCCTTGTGTGTTGAAATGCCTATTAAACTCAATAGCTGCACTGCCAGTAAATTTCAAATAGGCTGTAAAGTGGAAGTCTGCCACTAGTGACTGATCTATTTACTGAGCAACTGCAGCTGTGCCTTACAGATAATACCATTTGCTGGATTGGATACTTCCAGCCTTACCAGCTACTGGATGTGCCCTGGCGATTTAAACCTTCCGCTGGGTTAAATACTCTTGTGTAGACTCAGAAAAATGTGCAATCTACTGAAACACAGCAAATTAAATGCGCATATTTTAATCTCATTAAGATTTTATTAGGTAGAAAAGCTATTCCAAACATTTTTCTTCATTCTGTCTGCATCAAATGCATACAACTGTTTAAAATAACAGTAATTGCAGAAAAAGTGGAGCAATGTAGAAACACAATGACTTGCCTATGTACATTATGAGCCATATCATATTTCTTTGAGGGGCAGGAATTGACAGATAATTACATGGAATAAGTGGCATATGAGCTGTTATACTGTAATGAGGCCTCTACTTTGCACCTAAACCCAGTGTAAGCTTACATTTCTCATTATATTTCTGTTAATTTAGGGAAGTTGTATGGCCTGTTATCTCTGCTGATGAGGTTACAGTAAAGTACAAAGGCCCGAAATAGCTCTGATCCCAAAAATTGAACATTTCATGTTAAATTAAAACTGCACATGCTGTGAAAATAGCCAGTTCTCTAATTCAAGAAAGATAAAACCCTTGTGCAGTATTAAAAGGAGAACTATAGCAGGAATACTTGGGCTAGAAATGCTAAACATTATAGTGGCCATTTATTAGGGCCATTTATTAACAGGGTGTGTGCAAATGAAAACAGAGGTGCTCCAAAATGGAGTACAAAGGCCAGCTCCTGTCCCCATGAAAACTGAGCTGCCTACATTTGGCAACTTTTTATTCATACAGAGTAGGTGGGAAAGGTATGTAAGCATTCTCGCACCTACACCCTAATGTGCAAAAGTTAGGGGGGCCGACTGGGTTCACGAGCCAGTCCAGTACTTACAACCTGCCCTATGGATGCGTATTCATATGTATATAGATTTTTACGATAATTTTGTCTTATTGCTCAGATGGCAGATTAAGGACAAACTGGGCAGTCCTTCTGGGGGCTTAAGTTCCCGAGGGAACCAGCACAATGGAGAGTGGGTCGGTGGATGGAGGCAGATCTGGGGTTGAAAAAGGGAGGAGCAAAGCCCAGCATTAAGCCACCCCTTTTATTACTGGAGGAACACTGAATGGCATCTGGGCAACATTAACCAAAGACTAGGCAAGATTATGGAAGCATTATGTAGCACTTGGATTCTTGATTTTGCAGGCCATTGCAGTAAGCCTTTATGTTATTTACTCAGCAGAGCTAGCTACACCAGATACAGCTATGTGAAACAATTACACTGCCTGTATGGCTCCAGCTGATTCTGAATAAAATACTATACAAACTGCTGAATTTAAAAAAGAAAAAAATACTAAACCATAGTTGACTTCTGTTTGACACATCAAAATTGTTCCTATTAAAGGGAAGAATCTGTCTCAGTATCACTTAAAACATGATACAGCAGTGTTTCTTTTTTATTTTTCTTCACACAAACATTTCCTTAAGCTACCGTACCACAAACCAGAAATACCTTAAAATAGAGGCCTTACAAGTATCACTGTAATTACAGTTCCAGTTCTGGTATTTGTCCCTGATACTCTGCACTACAATTTACATTCATACGTGCAGGAACACTCTGCCCTGCCCCTAACCTGCCTGCTGAGATTTCGATACTGTAAGGGGGCTAGGGTCCCATACCCAAAGGTATTGATGGGCTGGAAGAATGAAAAGGAAGAGGATTTTACAGAAAAATACATAATTTCTGTATTTTAAAGGCAAAGGAAAGTCATCTTGTACTTGGGGGTGTCCCCCAAGTGATTGTATATACTTACCTGAAACCCCGGGCCGGTGCTCCTATCAGCAGAAAACTGCATCGGGCCGGGGTTATACCAGTGAGCAGCATGGAGCGTTTCTCTTCTGTCTTCTTCTTTCTTCGTGCATGTGCAGTAGAACGAAAAGCCGAACTTTAACTAAAAAGTCAGCTATTTCGTTCAACTGCACATGCGTCTGCCCTGGGAAATTTGAAGAAAGTAGAAGCCGGAAGATGATCACTGCGTGGTGCTCGCTGGAATAACCCTGGGTCGGTGAAGTTTTCTGCTGATAGGAGCACAGGCCCGGGGTTTCAGGTAAGTATATACAATCACTTGGGGGTGCCTAACATTTGGCACGACCAAGTGCAAGATGACTATCCTTCGCCTTTAAAGGAATGTATCAGCATTACCTTGTACATATGCATTTCTGTTAAACATTTACATTTTATTAAAGTTACATTGAATCATCTGGAGGACTAGATGTAAATGTTATATGAGAGTTAATCTACAAACCACCCACATGTAGATAAAAAAAAATTAGACACATGGACACAGAATGCTTGGATGATGCCTCACTCAAATGGAGACACTTGCAGCAGCAAAAACATATTCTAACAAAGAACAATGGCAATTACTAGACACACAAGCAAAGGTACAACGTTGAATGATGCACAGCTTCCCACATTGGCTGTTGGTGCAATGATTCCAAGGAAAGTGGTTGTTGACAAGAGAATTTGGTGCATGAAGTAGAAATGGATGTCCAGAGACGGTTGACACAAGTAACAGACAAGGGAGAGTTTGGGGAAAGAGGAAGGAGGCAGAGGCATCGAAGGAAAGAAGGGAGAGAAAACACAGAGAGAGGAGAGAAAAACAGATAAGAAAATAAATAGATCACAAGTACAGGAAAAAAACATGTTGCAAAACTTTAACTCAAGGTAGGCAAATAAAGAGAGCAGTGGTCATACAAGTGCTTAGTGTTTAGTAACAGGGGGATAAAAGAAACAACAAACTGAAAGGGAATGTTCAGAAGCAAGGCCGTAAGCAGCAGAGCAAGGGTTATGGGTTAGAAATTATGCAGGCACTTGGCGCCACACTGCAAAGACAATGAGTAAAAGATGTTGATGATCAGAATCTGGAGGACAAAATACATCACCTGTTGGAACATTTAGGTCTATGTCTTGGTCTATGTCATTGAATTTCAAAAGCCCATATATTTATATTGTAATGTTTTAATCTGTCTGGAGGCTAACTGTTCTTTGTATGTAGATAACACTGGATAACACAAATAATGACCAGGTAGTGCGTTTTGACTTCAGAATGAAGCGTGCTTTCATTGGGAAGATATTAGGAAATACAAGTTGCTACCATGCAACCTCAGCAGATGATAGATGTCTGAAATCTTATCGGACTTTTGTTCAAATAAAAACAAATTTCTTGGCACAGTTGACATTTTGATCTTCAGAACAGGCAGCTGGGGCTGTGTCCATAAAAAACACAGGATAAACAAGAGATAGATGACCAAATGACTGCTAGAGGACCTGAGACTGTGTAGTGGTCATGGCTTATGTCCCGTTTTAATATATGCTTGCAAAAATTATTATTTACCCTTGTTGTAGGGCTTTGGAGTCCTCGTGAACAATTTTGGGAGTCTAGTAACAACACTAACATGGACACAATAATGGCACCTGGTTCATGAGGAGCCATTGAGCCACTGCATCATTCAGCTGTGCTCCATTTGCAAATCTACTGTTAGTGAGTGTTGTAAAACCAATTAAAAAAACAGACCTACATGAGGTTCATTCATAAATATCACTATGTTAATAATAATATTCAGATAAGTCGTTGTATATTTTAGTCTTTCATGGATGAGCAGCATCCACTATTCTTTCCTTTACTGACAATCATGCATGAAAATGGGCAATTCACTAACCTACTGATATTACTTTCCACATGTTAAATTGTAAAATGCTGACGGCATAAAGAATGCACGAAAACATTAAAGACATGCAGTCATCAATATACAAAGGGCCTTACATAATGTGCAACATCATGGAAAGTTCTGGTGTCTGGAAAAAAAATATTTCCTTTTTTTTTTGTAAAACGTATTGTCCCAGTAATTGCAGTGGGGGAGTATATCTATATATCTCCATCCTGTCTTTCCTATCAGTTACTAAGAAATGTAAGCAAGAGATCCGAAGTCTTAGCTAATACAGCAGCATGTTCTATTTATATATTTCAATATATATATATATATATATAAAAAGCTAAATGCTATCATAAAAAAGGGTATGTGTTGATGACAGCATATAAAGTTTAAGATTGTAACTAACTTTGCTTGCCATTCTGAATTCTACAATTCAATACACAGATATTATGTAAGAATATTTGTAAAACCAAGTCAATCCTCTGTTCCTGTTTTCCATATTTATAAAGGTGATGAATTTCTGAACATAAATACCTAAGCAAGGACTAAGCACTTAAAGTACTAAACAGGTACAGATATTGTATGTGTGTGTGTGTATATATATATATATATATATATATATATATAATTTCCACTGACAAAAGGTGCACACCAGGATTTTTCAGTTTAAAACTCCATATTTATTAAATAGATTTATCTTGATAAAGGTCTTAGAAAAAGACCGAAACGTTGGCCGGTTCCTGTTTTAAATCTATTTAATAAATATGGAGTTTTAAACTGAAAAATCCTGGTGTGCACCTTTTGTCAGTGGAAATTGGATAATGCAGCTATTTTCAGCGTAGCACCCAGGTATGTGACTAATCATTGGAGTCTCTCATGGATGGTGTGCGTTAGGACTTTGAATGTGTATATATATATATATATATATATATATATATATATATATATATATATATATATATATATATATATATATATATATATATATATATATATATATATGTGTATTTTTCCTTCATAGGGTGGTCATTTCACTCCAGTTACTAAACCGTAACACATATATTGTCACATCCAGCTGGCTAACTAGTCAAGGAAGACTAAAAGAATTTAATATCAAACCAGTGGAAAACTGGACTTAAAGTGATACTGACACTAAAAATTTTCTATTAATATTGATCTACATTAAAAGTTACTAATAAGTCATGTTGATCGTTTTTTGCTGATAGTTCTGCTTTTGTAAGTAATTATTGTTTTATGTTCCTAAACCTGACTGTTCCTTCTCATCATGTCAGTTAAAGTTTCTAATGCTAACGGACTCCTGCTGCATACATATGGCAGCACCCTTATAAAAGAACAGGGTAGTAAGAAAGATCATGTAAAAGCATCAGGCAAATACTTTTATGGCAAAATTATAAATAGCATTCAAAGACAATGTTATGATAATGATAATAAAAAAAGCTTATTTTATGATGTCAGTATCTCTTTAAAATACGCAGGAAAAATACGCAAATCAAGGCCCTTACAATGATTATCTATCACAATGATGTCTAACTTACATGACATACAGTATAATAAAAGATTGAAAACATAAAAGTAGGAAGACTATGGACTACAATTAGTACCGTTATGGGACCACTGGCTGATGGACTACAGTATGGGACCACGTTCTACAAGGTATCTGACATACTGGCATGTTGCTAATTAGTGTGGCAAAAAAAAAAAGTAAGATGAGCTTAAGTCTTTTTCCAAAATTATAAAATATTTGTTTATACTTCAGTTTTATCTGCAAAAACTATTTTGCAGGCTGCTAAAGTACTTAAGCCACACTGCAGTGTGAGGTCATAATCCTAGGTCTGTAATCTGCACAATAATCACATTTCTGGCAGCCTGGCATATTATAGCACAGTAAAAACAGCTAAGTTTTCACAAATTTTCAAATAATAAAATTTTTCAAATAAAAATCATTGTCTAATGGCCGTGATTTTCTTAGATAAGTCTCTCCCAAAATGTGTTTATGCAGCACAGAAGATTTAAAGGATCAATGGCTGACACAAGTGGATAAGCATGAGAGAGTGCCCTTAGGCACTAAGGTATTAGGCATAATATGGCACAAATATGATGGTCCCAGAAAAATAGTAGATGCAGAGGGAGGGAACACATTTGGGTGATCCCTACACACACACAAACACACTAAGCTCTTTCCTAAGAATGTAAAACACAGTGGCTGCAACAATCTCACAAGACAGACATTGAATACATAGCTTAAGACAAAAAATTTTTTTGTCCAAACCACCTTTGAGGTCCATCATTTGTTCAGGATCCCCATTACCACATAACAATATTACAGATATTCTGCCATATCCATATCACGTCTTTACCCCCAAATCTCATCCCATTTACCTCTGATCCATAGAAACAAATCAACACTCTCCCGAAATATCACCTTAAGTGAGCTGGGGGGAATTGTGGTATTAACTTACCTTCACAAATAATTTACAACTCAATAGTGCATAAAATAAAAGAACACTACCCAACAGGGGACTCTTATTTAATACAGGTATGGGATTCGTTATCCAGAATGTTTCTGAATTACGGGAAGACCATCTACCATAGACTCAATTGTGTTCTAATCCCAATTTTTAAAACCGATTTCCTTTTTTATCTGTGATAATAAAACCGTAGCTTGTACAAACTAAGATATAATTAATCCTTATTGGAAGCAAACCCAGCCTATTGGCTTATTTAATGTTTACATGGCTTTCTAGTAGACTTAAAGGAGAAGGAAAGCTACCAATGTAGTTAGTTTATTGTCGATAGATTAGCCACAACAGTGCAAGTTAGAACTCCATTTTCATTCTTTAGAATGCTTTTCTATACCCGAGTAAACAGCTCTAGACACTGTCTCTGTTTGTTTAGGCTAGAAGCAGCCATATTAGCTTGCTGTGAAATCACTTCCTGCGTGAGTCTCTCCCTGCTTGCTCATAGCTTTGCTCCCTGCTTGCTCATAGCTCACAGCATTAATTTGAGGGGTTACTGGTGAATTATATAGACTTTTCTGATACCTTTCCTTATGGAGATCCAAATTATGGAAAGATATATTACCTGGAAAACCCCAGGTACCGAGCATTCTGGATAACAGGTCCCATACCTTTATTCTGTTTCCTTATGATCCCAAAGGACATTTTAAAAGACTACATACTGAAGATGTGAAAAACCTTATAAAGCAAGGTTTGTCTGCTGGTTTTGACACAGCTGCTTGGCTATTACATTTCCCATAACACATAGATTGTTCTCAAGGAAACCTTCATATACTGTTGGTTAACACAGTGTAAATTGTAAACTGATATGTATAATGCACCACACTCTATATGGTCATTAGGCCCAGGCAAAGTCCAAGCTGTGCATGCATGACCAGTCATGGTGATTGGCTGTAAGCAGGCAGCTTGTAAAAGGGGCATTTCAGGCATGTTAGGAAACAAGCAGTGCTGCTGGATTAATGGTTAAAGCAGGAGGGACAGGAATGTTATGACAAGACTGATACCTGTAGTAGCTGTGGGCTTGGCTGTGGTTCTGAAGGATAAACGAGCTTGCTTGGATTTTCCTTGCTGATTTTCGGCAACCACTATAACTTCATAATCTACATTCCATTCCAGAGTTTTGAGCGTCACATGGTGACTATTAGAAGGTACCCGCATTTCTGGTTTCCAATCCACAGCATTTAACTGGACAAAAAAACAAAAGAAAATGTAAGGCTTCAGCCAGATTTAAATGATATAATGAAATGCATGTTTAACTAGCAATTTTTGCAGCTTTCAAAGACTGTAATGGCAATATTCGTAGATCTATTTGTGCTATAAGATAATAAGAGAACTCAAGAATGTGAAGTTAAATGGGCTATGGGAAGCATTATTATGACAGGGGAATAGCATTTAATGGTATTTTAATATCCTTTAAATAATGTCACAACTATTATAAGATTCTACTGTGCAAACTTCATTTTAAAATAACTGCTACAGGATTATACCAACTAATACACTCTTTCCTGTAAATTATAAAGGATGTTGGTAAGTGCTATTTGAGTTCAGTGGTCTGTACCATAGACCAATACATATAAGAGGAATCTAGGCACAAGACTTGAATAGAGTGTACTTAGGGGGTTATTTATTAAAGGTCGAGTTATATTTTTCCCCAGTTTTTGTAGAGATTTATTATGCTCAGAAGCTGCAAAAAGCTTGAATTTGAAAATACTCCAGTTAAAACCTATCAATGTCAAGTAGAAGTCAATGGCAGAGGTCCCTTGAACCATTTTAAGATGTTTTTAGCCTTCATGATTTTCTGTATTTTTTTTTCCGGTGGTTTGCACTCAAAAACTGGATCAATTTGAGCTGATCGAGTTCTGACTCGAGTTGAAGGTAGAATAAACCTCACAAACTCAACCTTTTATAAATACCCCCTTTAATTTGTAACTAATTCATAGAGGGCAATGCATATTGGGTAAAGTGCACTCACTAAAATTAAAATATAGCCTTTATTCATTTGCATTAAAACATCTATTAAATTTATTAAAACACCATTCAGCTTCTAATTGGTATGTGGGAGAACTTGAACCACAATAGTGTTAAACCCAACTGTTTTGATAGAATAGCCAGTTAGGACTTTAACTATATACATACAATCACTTTCACCTTTAACCTTACATTTCTCAATTCCTAATAGTAGGTAGTAATACTGTAGCTCATTGCACGTTAAGGTGAGGTGTGATTGTTGGGTGCTTATTAGTTACCTTTTACCTCAGGTGTCTATTAGGTAGACCCTCCTTCAGCGCCTTCTTTACAGCGCTTTCTTGTTCACAAAAATGGACTCTGCACCTTGCACTAGAGGGAAAGCAACCTGTGCAGTCCATTGCATCCAATGCAAGTGTGCTGTTAAGAGCCCTAAGGGGCACAAATTAACACCCATGGTGCTCTAACACTTGTGCCTAGAGGTCATGGTAAATGTGAATGCAGATGTGGAACCATCAGCAGGTATGGTTTACTAACTAGCACAAATCTGCACCTCATTGTGGTGGGAACAATTAAGATGAAATTCTGGGAAAAAATATTATATTGTGTGTAAAAGAAATATTTGTGGGTTTTGTCACTACTTTAGTCAATAATCCCTTCTATCTCTCAGACATTGGCATGAGCAGATTATATAGGGAATATTGTACCCCATGTTGAAAAATATATAGTGAATAAAGTACCCCCTCTTGTAAAATATAAGGATATTATAAGTTACCGAGGAGTTTCATGACCATATAAAAACACGAGGCCGAAGGTAACTTCTAATATCCTCATATTTTACAACTGGGGGTACTTTATTTATTATAATACACAAATTTCAGTGAGTCATGTGACAGAAATGACATCAGAACTCACCGTTTATAACTGATGACATCAGAACTCACCGTTTATAAGGATATAATTTACAGGATATTCATAGCTTTTGTGTATTATAAGGATATTATAAATCCCGAGGAGTTTTAGATCATGAAACTCCAAGATAATATCCTTATATTTTGAAACAGGGGGTACATTATTTGTTAAAATAAACAAGTTTCAGTTGTGTGACAAAAATGACATCACTGAGTACCAATTATAACTCAAATTTAAATATAATTTACATATAAGTATTATAATTCTGCACATATTTGGTAAAACTATTCTGCAGCCATTCCTATTTTAATTAATATATCTAGGAAGAGAAAGAAAACCACTCTTGAACATAAAATGAAGTCTCATTGTAATATTAACAGTAATGAAAGAAGCTTACCGCTCTGTAGTTGACCAAGTAGTGTCTAATAGGAGAGCCACCATCATCCTGCTTGATTATGTCCACTTTTATAGAGTTTCCATCTTCACTCAAATGCCCTACCAGTTTTGGAGCACTAGGTTCTCCTGGAAAAATTATTAAAATAATAATGAGAAAATAGATAGCAAACACTGTGGCTGGCTGTCAGTTTAAACCTCCAATTATATAGACTGTACACAAACTATTATTTTATTGTCATAGTGATTTAAAATAATTTTGGATTTAGGTCTCTTACTGTCCATCCATTCCAACACAATGCCATTATGTTTAGTTCACTGATCATAAAAAAAAAATGCAATCCAACTGACTGGTGATCTCTGGTTATGCATCTATGTGTTATATTTTTTGGGGGGTGTATAGATAGAAGCAGATTGCATTAGACAGGATCAGCTGAATACATTCCTAGAGCCAACTAACAGATTCTCTCTCATCTAGCAGCTCAGCGTGGTCAGTTAGTATATCACACTTTTATGAAATTAGTGGTATTCAGCATTAAGTACCATGGATAGTAGGCACCGGATACATCTGGGTGCCATAAATTCCTAGGATGGTCACATTACACATGCCTCCACTTGGGCAGCCATGTTTCAACTATCATAAGACACAAATAGCACATTATTTTCTTTAAAAAAAAGTGCATTTTTGGCATTACAGTTCCCTACTCATTTTCAAAGCAGTCAAAGTTGGGTTGCTAGCTGGTATGAGGTTTAATCAGGCCAGAAGTTTGGGTTGCTTTCCTGCCAAAACCCCTAGGATAACCTTTTTTTTTGCAATTTGTCATTAAACCTGGCATTCAAACCAACCCAAAACAGAACTTGAATTAAAACAGATTAAAATAAGAACACATATTCTTCAGCACTTGTTTGACTTAAACAGATTTGATGTGGGTGGGTTGAAGCTTGGTCTGTTGCTTTTTGCACGCAATACTCTGACTGTCTCTTTAGAAATAACCACCCTTGGACATGCAGTAGATACCAAATGTTGCATGGTGGAACAACTCCTTTAAAATACTTGTACTTTAGCCCCCTGGCACTCATCAATGGGTGGTATGCCTGTTAAATACATTTGTACAATTTAACCATAAGCCAACATTGTGCTTGATAAAAGTTTATTTTGTAACCTGTTCACCACTTATTTACACAATAAAGACTATTTAAAGAAGCAAACATATACATGTAAGACATGCCATTGTTGAATGCAATCACATTTTGTTAAGACCATGATATCTCTACCATAAACATATAAGGGGAGGGAAAAGATTCATCTGTTTCTAATGTATTCCACTGTTCACACATGCCAAAAATGACACTCCGGTGCAGGAATTGTAACAATACAGTTGTTTAACTGTATAATAAGCACTTGCGTTTAAGGTCTGGACTGGTGGGCATAAGGCAGCCATGTCCTATGACAGGCAGTAAGTACAGGCTCCTTTACACCCAGCACTTGCCAGAGCTCCCTAATTTGCACATCTGAATGGCTTGCAAGTTATGTGACCATATATTTTCATTAGCAGCATATTTTAATACACCGTATAGTTGTCATGCCTGTCTTTGGTAGGTACATAATTTCAATGACATGGGAAAAAACATTGTATTAAATGTTAATATTTAACACACACACATTTTTTCTTCCTTTTTGCTTCCTCGGTACTGTTGTATTTGTTAGGCCAGTCTAAATTCTAAATAAATGACTCTTTGCTTAATTACATGAAATTCTTATGGAACTTTCATTCTCTTTAGTTTCAAAGTGTGTCACTATATTGTTTCTTAAGCATGTTTAGTCCTGAAGTAAAGGCAAAATGGTGTGCATAGTGCTCTTTGCTAGTACCCTGATCTAATCCCTTAAAAATTGATGACAGCCTTTGCATATAATCTTGCCTTTCACTGTGGATTAAACAAGTACATCTCTCCATTTACTAAGTGCCTACTTAGTCTGTTTATTGTTCAATTCTCTGGGCTGATGAGGAAAAGCTTTTAACAGATTGGTCAAAAAGAAACATCTTGGTCTCTGAATACTGCATTTACTTGGAATTTATCAGGGCAATCAGCATAGCCAGCTACAAAAAAATATAAATAAATGACTGGTCTGTAAACAGAAATAAAAAAAAAAACGCAAGGGTTAGTAATGATTGAATTTAATAAAAAAGAGGATTAGTGAGGAGAGAGAGAGGAAGATTAGTTGAACAAGAATGCATTTGCCAACGTCACTGATGAAAAGAAAATTGTTATATATATAAAAATACAGTTAAGTATAAGAGAATGATAAAAAGGCTGCTGTGTGATTCGGTTGGTGGTTTCTCAGCCTGTAATAAAGCTAAATGTTAAGGGTCATGCAAAATCATGCATCATGCACAAAATGACATTTATTCTCTGAGAGCAGAAACAGGTTAGATGAAAATGTACTGTATAATGGCATCAAGGATTCTTTGGGCTAAATCCATCTGCTATGATATGAAAATGGAAGTTATTTTTGTACGCTGTGTATTTCTGGGATGCGTACTATCAACTAACAAAGTCTTTCAGTGCTGTGAGAAGTTAATTTAGGTACAGTAGCTGCACATCTGGGTTCTTTCTAATTCTTCTAGAATAACTCTCCTACTAAGAACTGTCAGTTTTTTCAAGTGTCACCTTGAACATATTTATTCACATACTCACAGGAGGTGGCTTGATCTCTGAAACAGGATAGCACACGGATAGGACTGGGGTTTATTATTGGAACACTATTTGGGAAATACTCTGGATGCTTTGAACTGATGTACCCCTATTAAATACTAACGTCCAATGTATGGAACAGGATGGACCATCACATCCACTTTCTAGGCGGAGATGGATTTTAGTTTCATTAATATGATTCACAATTACATTGGCACTTAAAATGAACTATATAGCTGTAAACTATGCTTTATAACATCTGAAGGAACAGTCTATTTGTATTGAGAAAATATTGCTTTTATTAGTGAATCAATCAATTAATTATAATCATTTAAATGTACTTCAAATAATAAATGATAAAGTCATTATCATATATAAAAAACACTTTTATCCCAGAACCAGCAACATGAAAGAAAACAAAAGGAGGAGACAGACATACAACAGAAGTATTGGTTTCTTTGTTCTTTGTTTTCTGTAAGCGTTAATCTTGTATGCATGCATGTATTAGTGACTGATGCAGTTAGTGGTGATTAACAGCCCTTAAACCTACATTTATCAGGTAAAGTGTTCACCCTATGAAAAATGTTGCTAAATAATACTGTTTCAATTACTAGGCAAAAGAATATACAGTAATACAGGTATGGGATATATTATCCGGAATCTGTTTTGTCAAACATGCTGGATAACAGGATTCATACCACCATGTTCAGTCCAATGGCAACCTTTTTTAAAAAGGTTGTGCTTCTTTCATCCTTTTTAATCTTTTCCTATATATTTTTTATCTTATTTTATTTGATATAGTAAAGAAAAGATAATTTATAATTTGATCATTTATTAAGGTCTGCAATTGTTTAAAATGCATTGTATATAATGTTGTCCCAGTAGTTTTTGGGTTTATTCTTCAAGGGAAAAATGCAAAGGCAATATGTTAGGTCAAAATAAACCATCTTGCATCAGTATTTTTCCTAGGGAAAAGTCACTGAGACAAAGTAAAAGGAAACTCCATTGTGCCATTGTGCAGAACAATTGTAGGAATTAATTGTAGGAGATCCTGAGTGCAAATACTTTGTACAACTTTGCTTCCTTTAAAACTTTTTAGAGACATTTTTAAACTGTGCTCAACTAGAATAGAGCATGGAATACCACAAGAGAATGCTAGGGTTTAGCAACTCCTTGTAGGCTATACCCATAGGTGGGCCAGTGTTCCACCCATAAAATGCATCTAGTAACATCCCATGTACAATAGATACATAGTGCAGAATGATGGATATATATGAAGCAAAGGTTGGCCTTTATTTTAAAGGATCACTTGTCCATAAAGCATCTTAGTAGTCCCTTACAAACTCATTCTTTCTATAAAAAAGGGAACTTTATAAACAGAAGCTTTTTTTGCTCCTGATTTTCCCCCTAACCAATCAGAACAAAGAATTTTACCTTCTGTTCATCAGCGAAGACGACATCGCAGCACCATGCAAGTCACATGACAAGTCACATGATACGCACGCACATGATTGTTTGAAAGGAAAGTGGAGGGAGGTCACATGGAAAATATAAAAACAACGTAAACAATGAGAGGAGGGGAAAACAGGCTAGAATGAAAATAAAAAATGTATATATTAGGAGACAGAGCTGGAAATGTAAATTTGCAGTTTCAAAGAGAACACACATTGTTTATCTTTCTGTGAGAAAAAGGCAGAAAAATGCATTATTTTGTGCAAGCATAGCAGGACATAGTAAAAAAACATTATCACTGATGTCAACTTTAATAGTCCCAGCTTGTTAAACTCTGCAGAAAGAGCTGAAAATAAAAAGCATATTAAATTTGGGGATAAAGACAAAACAATTTATAATTTTACAATTTATAACAGAGCAGATAAGTAAAGATTACAGCAATTGCAAGCATTTGAAACATTTAACTTTCTTCTAGCTATTATTTAGATACACCAGATCCTACTACAGCACTACAAAATGTGCTTCCTCTTATACATTATGACTGGACTGAAAAGTGACAAATAAAAAAATCATAAAAAAAACGTTATAAAACAATGACAAAAATTGGTATTTTATGTGGAATACACTAATGCAGTAAAAAATTGATGGTTTTCAACCAAATACAAAGCAATGATATGGGATTAGGTTTACTCCCTTATGAAGTAAATGTAGAAGCACTAAGAACCACCCAATGTGGCTTAATAGAGACGTAAAGAAGTTAATAGGAATGAAGAGAAAGGACAAGTCTATGGGGACAGAAATTGCATTTAATGGATATAAACATTATAATAAATGTTGTAAAACGGTAATCTGGAAGGCAAGGATTGGAAATGAGGGGTGCATTGAGGCAGAGGCTAAGACTACGTTTTTAAAATATATTAATAGCAAGAAGATGCCGGTTGAGAGCGTGGCTCCTTTAAATAATGGTACCAGTATGGTTAAACCAGATACAGGTAAATGTGATAAATCAGTTCTTTCTTCAGTATATACAATAGAGGAGTCAGAGTTCCCAGACCCAACTCATAGCTGCACTGTTGTCTCAGCTCAATCTAGTCAGTGGCTGACTCCGGATATGGTTCATAAAGCTTTACTAAAAATTAATGTGAACAAGGCACCAGGGCCAGATGGACTACACCCTCAGATTCTAAGAGAGCTTAGAATTAAAAAGGGATTACGATCTCAGCCTGACAATTATACGCCAGTAAATTTGACATCAGTGGTGGGCAAATTATTTAAAGTCTTGTTAAGGGATCACAATCAAAATTTTGTCCTAGTGAATGGCATTATGAGAAGCAATCATGAAGGATAGGTTATGTCAGACAAATGATGAGGTAAGTAAGATGCTAGACAGTGGGGGAGCAGCAGATGTGATCTATTTGGTTTTTGCCATCTACTGCTCCCCCACTATTACCAAATGGTTTGCATTTAATACAGTTTCCAAAAAACAACTGCTAACCTAGGGTCTGTTGGGCTTAATTAAGTAAATTGCACAGAATCGAGTACAGAGGGTGGTTGTTAATGGTACATTCTCTACTTGGAGTAAGGTTCTTAGTGGGGTTCCTCAGGCCTCTGTATTTAGTCCACTTTTATTTAACTAGTTCATTAATGGCTTAGGGAGGCTATTATAAGTAATGTATCAGTGTTTGCAGATGACACAAAACTTTGCAGTTCAATTAATTCCATTTAGGATGTGACATACTTGCAACAGGATCTTGACAAACTGGCAATATGGGCAGCTAAGTGGCAGATGAGATTCAATGTTGATGACTGTCAACTCATGTACCAGTGGTGTAAAAATATCCAAGCCACTTATACCCTTAATGGGACTGCAATAGGCAAATCTATAAGGGAAAAGGACCTTGGAGTCCTTGTAGATAATAAACTTGGCTGTAGCAAGCAATGCCAGTCAGCAGCTTCAAGGGCAAACAAGGTCTTGAGCTGTATTAAAAGGGGCATGGATTTTCGGGAGAAGGGGGTTATTCGTCCACAGTACAGAGCGTTGGTAAGGCCCCATCTAGAATATGCCGTACAGTTTTGGAATACAGAGCTCAAATGGGACATTATTGAATTAGAGAGGGTCCAGAGAAGGGCAACTAGGCTGGTAAAAGGTATGGAAAATATCAGCTATGAGGAAAGACTGGCCAAGTTATGGTTCTTCACGCTGTAGAAGAGGCGCTTAAGGGGGTATATAACTATGTATAAATATATAAGGGGATCATAAAGTAACCTCTACAATGCTTTATATACCCGTAGATCCTTCCAGCTGACAAGAGGGCACCCATTCCAATTAGAAGAAAGGAAGGGATTCAGAAGGGATTTTTTTACAGTGAGAGCTGTGAGAATTCTCTCCCTGAATCAGTCATACTGGCTGATACAATATATAGCTTTAAGGGGTTGGATGGCTTTTTAGAAAAATTAGGGTATACAGGGCTATAAGACATAGCTCACAGGGGCCAGTTTGATTGCCATCTTGGAGTCAGGAAGGATTTTTTCCCCCTCTGAGGCAAATTGGAGAGGCTTCAAATCATTTTTTTTTGCCTTCCTCTGGATCAACGAGCAATTAGGCAGGTTATTTATTGACTTAAAAGGTTGAACTTGATGTGCATTTGACTTTTTTCAACCTAACTATGTTACTATGTTGATCTACACTCAATCCCATATCATCCCTTTGTATTTGGTTGAAATTTGGTTTACTGGCTTATTGAATTAGTTGGTGGAGGAAGGTCACCATAGTTTTTATTCATTCGTGTTTTACACATAAAATACACATTTCTTTCGTTGTTTAATCACATTTTTTTCATCAGTTTCTATTTGTCACTTTTCTTTTATACAAAATCGCTTTAAGCACTTGTTGCTATTCATTTGTGCTTTTTACTACAACATGAGTTTTATAAGCGCTTCCTTGTAGTCTTTATACCCCTTCCTTGAGTTTTGATTCCTGCACAGAAGGGAAGATTTAAGGAAGCTGCAGTTTCTTTATACTAAGTGACACACACCTGAAGAAGAGTGCTAAACACTAGGGGGATTATTTACTAAACTCTGAATGTAAAAATCATGAAAAATTTGTGATTTTTTTTTTAAATAAAATCTGGCTTTTAAAAAAATCACGAATTTTTCAGAATTTTTTAAACCCAAAAGATGGAAAAGTGTGAATCTGAAAATCCAGCATCTCAGACCTATCGAGGTTGCATATAAGTCAAAGGGAAAAGTCCCAATAATTTTTTGATGTGCGCTGGGTTTCAATTACAAAAAAATAGATGAAAAAGTCCGAAAAATTTGTGAAAATCTGATTTTTCTCGCAAAGCAAATTTTCGGGAAAATGTGATAATAAATATGTGTAAAAAACCCGAGCAGATTTGATCGGAGTTTGTAGCAGAATATATTGAGATAAATTCGGACTTTGATAAGTAACCCCCAATAGACTGGTATTTTTTACCCAAATTGTAGTGGTTGTTTAATAATTTTATAAAAAGTTGTTATTATTATTATAGTATTTGAGATAATTATATAAATAATTAGCGTGTTTCCTTTGCCTAACACTTTTTGCCTGCTGAAAAGTATTCAACCATTCAGTTATAAACTACTAATTGCTAACTTGTACTGGAATCAGCTGGTTTTAAGTGAATGGATTTGTTATTTGAGAAGATAATCCCAAAAGTGCTAAGGATTGATCAGACTTGATATATAATATATCTTTTAGTGCAGATTCTGGATGGTATCTCACATACAATGAAAACAATAATATCTAACAAAAAACATATGGGAAGTGAAACATGGTATGAATATAAAAAGGAATATGCAAAGAAAGGAATGCAATAATGGGTTGTGAAATATCCATCTGTACCATTACAAGATAAATATACTAAAGACTTGTATCATAATTGTATCACAAGTACAAGGAAATGTAATTTTACAACTTTCCAATATAAAATAAAGGAATTTTTCAGTACAAAAATAAAAACTGGGTAAATAGATAAGCTGTCCAAAAAAAAAAATATTTTGCAAAGCAGTTTTTATTTTTACACTGACCTGTTCATTTCATATTAGAATATGAATTGTAATTTAACAACTTTACAATATACATTGTTAAAACTTTTAAGTGGCTTACAAGGTATTTGTCACTGTGAAACAATGAAATAATTGTCAGCTCTTCTGCAGCCATGATTGCTTTTCCCATAATGCCTTGCCTGTTCTGTGCCAGTGCTTGGATTGCTAACAGCAAGTGCCCAATGTCAGCATGTAGACAGAAGCTGAGATTTGAAAAACTCCATGTGACACCTGAAATGTGCTTTAATGAAGCTTATAACTTTAAATACTCTATGGTCACATATTTTTTAAATAAATAAGTTGAGAATATTTGCAGCAATGAAAATATCAATTTGGATGACCTTTGGCAAATAATGTTACAATGAATATTTGGTGTACAATGAATATTCAGTGTCTGTTTGAATAGTATGTTTATATAAACCATTTTAAAAGAAGGTATGGTGCAACCATATTCTATTTTTTGCACGAGTGCAAACACTGTGCCATACATACTGAATATTTATTGTAAACCAAATATTCAGGCTATTAAAGGCTATGCATGCTATGATACATTATAATGCAAATTGTTTTTCCTGTTATAAAACAAATAAATGTATTTGTCTTGGAAAGTAAGGTATACAGGTCTATGTGCCAGAGATCTGCTATTCACTATATTCTGGAGGTGGCACTGTTGCTATAAAGTAAAAAAAAAAGCTGCTTTTGTCCAGCACTACACCAAAACCGTACAAGAGGATAAACACATTTCTATCACTGAGCTTTATACACCTAAAAAGAAACTATGAATATTTAATATTAAGGCTTTTTTAACCTATTGATATTAACTAATAAAGTATCTCATGCTTCTTTTCTTAAACAGAGATTACTGGAATATTCCTCTTTTTCAGCTTTTTCAAGCTTTCTATATAAAATATCACATGCCTGTATTTTTATTCTTCCAAAAGCTAGATACTTTGGTATCTATATTGGATTTGCATAGCCATATCAACCTGGACCACAAAAAAATGTTGTGCATAGCTCTAAAAGTATCAGTTACATTTTGTTTTATTTTTTTTAAATTCAGTATGTGTACAGAGATTTTATTGAAGTCCAGTTTTTATTGCAGTTTGTTTGCCATCAGCTCTCCTCTGCTAAAGGAGAAAGAACAGCTAAAATTAAATAAGCTTTATTAAAAAGGTCTATATAAATACACCAGTAAACCCTCAAAGTAATGCATCTCTGAGTCCTCTGTCAAAAGAAACACAGCTTTTCTTTCCTTCTATTGTGTATAGATTGGCTTCTGTATCAGACTTTCTGTTTTCATAAACCTAGGGCTAGGGCTTGAACATGCTCAGTTTGCTCCTCTTTCCCCCTCCCTCCTGTAATCTGAGCCCAGAGCTATGCGTGAGCAGAGAGAGACTCAGGCAGGAAGTGATATCACACCAAGCTACTATCCTAAACAGCGAGAGTTTCTAGAGCTGTTTACTCCGGTATGGTAAAGCATTCTGCAAAACAAATATAGTGTTATAGCTTGCACTATTGGCTAACCTATTGGAAATAAGCTTCCTTCTCCTTTAAGGAATCTTTTATATGTTGTCTTAACCAAACACCAATCAATCTATTTTGTTTAATATAATAAATATAAGCCTTAGAAGAAAAACTACAAGAAATTGCAAACACGTTGTACAGATATAGTTCTTTCTAAAAATGGGGGGAACATTTTTAAATGCAGACTTGGGGGCTGATTGAAGGCTGTCTGAAATTTCATTTTAGCTCAATCTTGACAAATTAAAAAAATATATGTATAAAGGGGCAGATTTATCAAAATGTGAGATTAGAGTTTGCCACAAAAAAAATTCTCCCACTTTCTATTCATTCCTATAGGATTTTTAGAATTATATTTATCAACAGGTGAAAGTTACAGATCGCCATATAATAAATACTTTTTTAAAAAATTCATAGGAATGACTAGAAAGTGGGTGAATGTTTTTGTGGTCAACTCTAATCTCACATTTTAATAAACATGTCTCTAAATGTTCGTGCCTTCTCACCATCATTTTATTAGTTGATATTTGTGGGGGCTCAGATATCCATTCAAACGAATGCATCAAGATGCATGTTATCTGAACTTTTTTAATCACTCCAGTGATAAATAGAATTCTTGAGTTGCTATACAATTGAAAGTTATGTCAACATTACCTAAGTTGAGAAGAATTATCTTCATGCCCCAAAAAACCTGGCGAGTTCATGTACTAGTCAATGGCAGCGGTCCGTTGAGCTATATACCCCCAAAATGAACACTTAAGCAACAGATAGTTTATATCATATTAAGTGGCATATTAAAGAATCTTACCAAACTGGAATATATATTTAAGTAAATATTGCACTTTTACATCTCTTGCCTTGAGCCACCATTTTGTGATGGTCTGTGTGCTGTCTCAGAGATCACCTGACCAGAAATACTTCAACTCTAACTGTAACAGGAAGAAGTGTTGAAGCAAAAGACACAACTCTGTCTGTTAATTGGCTCATGTGACCTAACATGTATGGTTTGTAGGTATGTTTGTGAGTGCAGTGAATCCTACGATCCCAGGGGGGGCCCTTATTTTTTAAAATGGCAATTTTCTATTTATGATTACCCAATGGCACATACTACTAGAAAAGTATATTATTATGAAAATGATTTATTTACATGAAGCAGGATTTTACATATGTTGTTTTATGCAATATCTTTTTATAGAGACCTACAGTACATTGTTTGGGGGGGTATAGTTTTCCTTTAATAGCCGTGCTTACATTCAAGTTTTTTTCAGAAGGAAAACTTGAATCGAAGAATTGAAAACTTAAATAACCTCCCATTCGAGCTGTGAGTATATTCAAATTTATCAGAGTCAGAAGCCCACTTATAAAAATAAATTATGAAATGATGTACAGTACACTTATCTATAACATACTATCCTTAACTATACAAGTCACATCAACAGGCATGTGCATCTTAAACAATTAATATACTTAGGCAAATATATTCAGTAAAACACATGCACATTCTGCCCAAATTTGAAAGCTACAGTCTTCATTTGCAGACCTAACATGGTGAGAATGTAGGGTGGATCTCACTGGGCTTCAAAGAATCTCTTCCGAATATATTATTTTCTAAATCCACGTACTAACAAACTTTGCACTTTCCCAGAATTCTATAAAACAGCATCTATAAAACACTATTCCACTGGAACAATAACCCAGCAAAACGTAATAATATATACCCAGAGTTCTCAACTCAGTGTTGGGGGTGTGTGGCCAGATAGGCACTCTCTCCCATATTATTCGGTCTTGTAAACTATTCAGATTTTGGAAAGACATTACAGATATGACTACAAAAATGTTCTTTGTGGAACTAACCATAGATGCCCCCCATGCTCTCCTGGGTTCACTCACACTCAAGCTTCTCCACACGAACAAAGACTATTAAACTTTATTTATACCGTAGCCCAATTATCTATTACTTCCAAATGGAAGGCTATAAAACCTCCAACTGTAGGCGAGGTCATCAGCCGCATAAGTGTGATTAAACCGATGGAAAAAATGACCTCAATATATAAAAGGACAGTGCTTACATTTAGAATTAAGGGGAAACTGTCTGGCTTATATAGGCCATAGAGCTGATATAAATATACACAATATACACAATGCATAACCATGCGTATATATACAGTATATATATTGAGGTTACGCTTCAAGATTTCACTGACTTGCACAACACCCTAGTCTTTTTGGATTGTTCCCACATTTGTAATTTTTTGCTTCAGTATTATGTTACTCTTTAACCACAAAATGCTGTAATGTATGACGTAAATTGATAAAACCCAATAAATCTTGTTACACAAAAAAAATAGTAGTATTAAAATGTAGGGTGGATCTAGATCAGGCTGGGTACAAATGGGTGTGGGCCTAGTGGCTTAAATTGTTCAATTTTAAGCGTTATGTTGAAAGACTGAAATTGTCAAATGACCCTTTATGTTACTAAAATTATTAAATAAAACAATTAAGAAATAAAATGAGATGAACCCCGTTTAGCATGGATCAGTGATTGCTATATGCCAGTAACCCTGTCTCAGGTAGATCATATTCTGCCAACATCACCATATTTTTAACTCCTGCTCCCTGGAGAGCTAGGTACAAGAATTCCTTGATGCATAAAGTGTCATGGAGAGAATGAGAGAGAGAAAGATTGGAAAAGAGTCACTTACGTGGCTTTGAAATATCTGTTGTATCCACAAAGGTTGCAGACAGATGGAAAGAAGAAGAAATGGTCGAAATAAAAGAGAATGCATGTGAGATGGAGCTGGTGACAGCGAAAATAAGGGATAAACTCAAATTATAAAGAATACACAAAAAGAAATGAAATGAGCATGAGAAGTATAATTTGTCCAAATGGAAATGTCTCAACTCCAAGTGCTTTCATAATATCTATGCAGGCTTTTCCACCTAAAGAAGACATAACTAAGGGAAAGGCAATAGCCTCAAAATGTTTTTGCTTGGGAATATCATGCTTTATAATACTTTAATATCACTGTCATGCCAATCAGAAACAATGTATTTTAGGCATTGGTACAAAGTGCCTCCTGTACTCACTAGTCCAGGGGTCAGCCACCTTTACTATCAAAATAGCCATTTTGCCCCCTCTTCCACTAAAGAAACATAGTCCGGAGCCGCAAAACATAACACAGTTTATAAACTTTTAAAAGTTTTTTTTTTTTTTTTAAATGTTAACTTTTTACAACAGAATCCAACAAACAAATATGCAGTGTGCATGTGTAGGCCTACTTTGAAATAAATTAAACACTGAATAGCCCTATTAAATAATAATCTGTTCAAAGGCGAGGGCTAAAGACGTCATTAAAATATGCGTCACATCCACGTCTATAGCCCTCGCACCTGCTGGAGCTGGACTCTGGAGGCTTCTCTCTTGTCTTGAGGGTGCGACCGCGGTAAGGACCATAATGAATCATCTTGCTGCGGCACGGTCTTGCCTGTCTATACAGGCCTCGCACCTGCTGGCAGCATCTTGAGTGTGCGACAGCAGTAAGCTAACGGTTAGTTTACCACGGTCGCACACTCAAGAAGCCGTCAGCAGGTGCGAGGGCTCTATAGACGATGTGACAGGCAAAGCAGCAAGACTGAGCCACAGCAAGCAGGATGAAGAGCCGCATGAGGCTCCGGAGCCAGGGGTTGCCTACTCCTGCACTAGTCTATTGCTGCAGGGTAAGTTCTAGTTGGTTGATACCTCCCCTTAATATTACAATAGGTCAACTTCAAAAGATACACTACTTAGCAAAAATGATATTACTAATAATTGAGTTGTCACATACTCATGAATGCTGATACACTTAACACAGAGGGTGAATCATGTGTGACAGAGATACAGTAGGATAACTGCTGTGCAACCAATTCTCCACCAGCACTACAAGAAAAAGTGATGGTGTCCTTTGTTTACTTACTGACTGGCTGAGTAGTGAAGTCCTGTGAAGGTGTGCTGTCTCCCAGTCCTTTGCCATTAACTGCTGACAGCTTCACCATGTATGACGTTTCTGGCTTAAGACCCGTGACTGTAATGATGCTCTCTGCACTCACTGAAAGACATTGCAAAGTGAGTATGTTATTAAAATCTTATAAATTGTGCTGTTTGTCTTAAAGGAAAGGCATAATGGGTATGTGCTATGACCCTAGACACAGAAACGGCACAAAAGCATTCACCTTAATGCTCATTCAAAAAGCACACTGCATTTAACGCTTTCACATATGAATGACACTCAAGTTTTGCGATGGAGGGGGGGGCACATTCATGCGCTTCTTAGTGCTCTTGCACTTGACTCTAGAGTCTCATATTGTTACATCTTCCTAGTGGCACCTTGAAAAATATGACTACACTATTTTAAAACAAAAAGGAAAACACACACCCTATATATTATTATTATTATTGTGTAATGTATAGTTCGTTTTTATAGTCAATTTGAACATTTTACTTTCATTCATTAATTTCAGTGAAAAACCAGTTAAATATATATATTTTTTTACAATATGTCCATATTGTAATAAAAGTTAATGCAAGGGTGAATCTCCCCTACTGTAAGTTAAAGCAACAGCTTTAGAAGATCAGTTTATTTGTCCACTTACCCTCTTTGGCATCATAATATCTGGCATGCCACTTCTCTTGTCCTACAACTCTCCATTCTGCTTTGTATTTCAATATAGGCACACCACCAGTGGCATCTGGCTCATCAAACACAATCATAACAGTGCTAGAATATGGTTCCACTTTACGAATGGCAGGTGAGGATGGGGTGTCTGGCAAAAGAAAAAACAATGTATTCCAATAAATATTAGTGGCTGAGACTAGTAGCAAACAAGGCAAGTGATTATATATAATTTCAAACTTTTTCTGCTGTTACTGACTTTCATTTAATTTACATGAGTTCTAAACAATCAATGAGGAGGTCATGGGGCACCTCTGGCACTTCTGCTGCCCCCACAACCATCACCAACACTCTGCTGGTAGTTGTGTTTTGATTGTCTTCACGATTAGCAGCAATTAGACTGCTAAGAGAAACAGTTAAGTAGGCATCTAATAAAGGTGAACGGTACTAGTTGACTGAGGGATGATGAAACTCAGAAACTGAAACCTTCTGGAATTCTGGAGATTTCTTTTATGTTCCGACTACATTTACATTTTGAAATGTCCTTAGTCTTTCTCTACAAGTAAAAACTGACAGGTCTCATTAACTTTTGGGTGCAGCACCTATCATAATTCTTGTGTGGAGTAGACAGTCAGGAGAGTTAACCATAGTCGTTGACCCTTCATCTGAAATAGAATATTTGCTGAAGAAGGAAGATTTCTGGTTTTTGTTCGAGTTGGTGGGAGCTTCCTTGCCATTTTTTCCATAACATTAAGTTAAAAAATTAAAACTCAGCTGTATACTTCAGAGCAATAGTAGCTTATAGGGCCAAAGTACCATCACATTCCATTCACATCACATAGCCAAAGTACTATCACATTCTGCAAAATTATTCCTTGTCTTTATTAAGTTGTTGTTAAAGCTTTTGAAAGTTTTGAAAGCAACGCTTCTCAGGAGGTTCTTGTTACTCAACAATAAACTCTCAATGATACGCAGTCAGTTTTCCTAAAAATATATATAATTTAATACGTTGATATTTCAGTGAACAATGCTTACATGTTGCACATCTTACCTGCTTGAACAAGTATGAACTCAGAAGACTCATGTCCAATGCTGTTAACAGCTGAACAGTTGTAGTTCCCAAAGTCATTTTCTGAATCAGGGTTTACCTGTAGTAGATATACCCCAAAAGACAGGAAAAATATTAATATGTTTATTAAATATAAAATACTTTATAATTACAAGTTGCAGAAATGGATTAGCAAATTCAGTTTCAGAAAATTGTAAGTAAACCCTTTAAAACTGAATGAATAATGGCCAGCAAAAATGCAATAATAATAACCTGCCTGTGAACATCATATTTTATTAGGTGAATCAAAATAAAAATCTATGGCAATATGGATCCAGTTACAATAATATAATATAATATAATGTGCTCCATCTGATCGAGATGAAGACATCACCAAGAATTGCAGCATGCTGCAACTGTGGACTTACACAGAAGAATGAATTATGTGAGTCTGCATATAAAATGGTTTCTTTAATAATGTTTTTTTGACCTGAAAAATGGGATATGAAAAATCATGTGACACATGAATTGATTTTAGCTTAGGGACTGGACACAGGTAGATAGAAGCAAGATAGGTCTTATATAACCTTACCTTTTTTTTTTGTTTTTTTTGTTATAATTGTATTTTTTTTTTAAATGTTAATACAGTCATGTACTGTACTGTGTATCAACGGAAAGGCATACCTCAAGACTGCTAAAAGTTGGACCATTGTATATTTTGATGTTACTGAAGTTGGAGCTTGGCAGAAGTTGCCCATCTCTGAACCAGGAAACTGCAGCGCTAGGATGGGCAAGAACATCACAAGTGATGTTAACAGGATTGCCTTCCCAAGTATAAACCACAACTGGTCCTCGGATCTTTGGGGCATCTACAAAAATAATATGTGTTAGAATGATTGGTTGTAACTTTCAGGCTAAGAAACAATGAACTGTGCATATTAAATCTTTTTGGGTAGGACATTCAAGTACCCTATGTTACATTTTTAATTATGCAGAGATTTATCAATAAAGAACTGAAGTTATAATAATCTCTACTTTCCAATCCTATATACTGTATACATGAACTACAGCAAACCTTCCACTTTTCTATAATGTATGTCTAACTAAAAAGCACATGCAACAAACACAAGCAAACATAATATAGAACTTACATTGAACTTCAAAGTACATGGCTTGCATGTCTACACCAATTGGGTTGCTAGCAACGCAGAAGTACTCCCCAGCATCAGTATACTGGATGTCCTTCAGAGTAAGAGCTGACATCCGGATGTGATCCTTGACTACTATATGTCCATCCAATGTCTGATGGAAGGAAAAAAACTTGCATCAGCACAAAAATTCATAAGTAAAACAGGTTGAATTGAGTTCCTCAGGTTCATTACTTTTACAGCCGAATATCCCAAGCTAATGTATTCTGCTTAGCTACTTATCCTTTTCTCAAAACATCTAATACATTTTAAAAACATGACTTCCAAGCCATCTTGATTTATTTGTACAAGCGTTTGCACTGAGATGAATAAAAAGAGAAAAAACACTATACAATTTTAATGTAAGCAATAACCAATAAATCTAGTGGACACCCTTTACAACATTGTTATTGCTGTTTAAATGCCTCCAGTACATAAAAGTAATACTGTTGGTAAATCCTAACCACTTGCTGCATATCACATGGAGCAACACTCGGCTTCTGTACGTCTTTGTAAATTAGAGGATGCATAAATATCACATTAATGATAACACAGTATGAGTGGAGTGCTAGAAGCCACAGAAAGGACGGCTCAGTCTTTCAAACTAAGAGTATATTCATATCAGTGAGTAGCACATCCAAGCAAACTTACAGACAATTTTTAAATGTAATTTATTCAGAATTTCACTAAATATATAGATGGCATTTACACATAATATTTTAGGTTACAATTCCAATACACTTGGTAAAATTGGCAGTCCCTCCAATAAAAGTGCAATTTAATTTGTGTGTGAGTTTGCTTAGGTGTGCTGGTCATTTGTTCAAATATGTTGAGGTTTGCCCTGTTAAAACCTGCAGTGTTGTATTGTACCAAGTTCTAACCACTACATAGTATTCAGCAAATTTAGTTCCAATCCATAATATCTTAAAGCACAGCTAAAGTAAGGCAACTAAGGGAAAGCAGTCTACTCTAAGGTTACTCTTGCAATGGTTCAGCATTGCAAAATAGGATGTCTGATCAAATGTGCAGAGATAATTACAGAATAAAATATGTCAGGAATCCTGCAAACATGGGTTAATAAAAGAATTTATTTCTTCATTGCAAAAACACATTAGGAACAAAAAAAGCCTTACTCCCACACGCTATAGTGCACTTAGCCAAGCCTATGACAGGGCTATTTCAGGAAATCCATAAAGGCTATTTGTTGCACCCGATATGTTTTTGCAATAAAGGAGCCTTTTCTATATTACTACCTGTTTGTGGGATCTGTGAGCTCCTGCCATATCATTCTGAGTATGGAATACCACCTTGAGCTGAAAGTCTGGGGTATATGTACCCCTACCTCATATTTATGCTTTTAAACTTTCAGGCCGTTACACTAAGAGATATAGTTTATACAAAGACAAATACAGATAATAATTAAAGAAAAAGGGAAAGGCTTTAACACAGGGAAGGAGAGTGATTGGTTAGGGACTAATACAAGACAAACAGACACAGCAGTATGACGTGGGGAAACCCCTTCATGTTTTTAGGTCACCCTGTTAAGTTTCAGCGGACACCCCTTTTTCAGTCAGACATATAATGCACAATATTTACTGATGTGATTCAAACATATTAACCTATACTCCAGCCAATGATACTGAAGCAGAAATGCAATTAAGTAATATCAAACATCACAAGAGGTAAGGATCTTACCTATATTCTTTTTTTAATTCAGCTGTATTACAGGTATATACTTATTATGCTAAAGCACTATATGTATTTACTTTCTTACCAAAAATACATAGACCTGAATAAGTCACCAAGTGGGGTTATAATTTCCAATACTGGGTCTCTCTTGCAGTCTTTGTCCCTATACAGGATTTACCATAATTAAAATTGTGTTTGTTAGACACAATGTTTAAATAGCTTACACTAATTGCTACCATTTCCCCCCCCCAACATATGTAGGACATAACTTTTTTTTAGCTCCAATTGTACTACTGCCCATGCACCTATCTTGAATGGGCACAAAGTATACTTTGGATTAGGGAGAAAATGGTGGCTAGTAGGGTGCCTAACTAACTGTTACCTCCTGTGTTTGGGCCTCTCCTTGTCATTTAGGGAGGAACGCCACGGGCAATTTCGACACGATCCGACGGGATGCGCAAAAACTTAGGTCGCAGCGTTGATCCGACGTGGCACGACTGTAGGATGCAGACGCTGAACCTGCATCCGAAAGTCGTGTCGCATCAGATGAACGATGCAACACCAACCAACATTTCCATTTCTTACCTTTCCGTTGCAACTGACGTGACACCGGCGGATTTTCGCAGCGTGTCAGATCGTGGCGAAATCACCCCTGGAGGTCCTAAAGTTTATTGAGTTTAATGGTTTTAATTTTTTTCCCCTTTCATTGTTGGTCTTCAACTCACTGGATACAGACCACCAGGGGAGCATGAGATCAATTAACACAGGCTTTCCTTGGCAGTGATCCTTTAAAATTACCATCTTATTACCTAACACTTCCAGTAGCTCTTGTGATCATTTGTTCATGCCTTTACAAAAAACACTTTGCAAGCCATATCTTAGATGGATATTACAGTATTACTGATAAAAATTATATTAACATTTTAATTATTTATTTGTAAATTCTGCATTTTATTTAACTTTTCTTTTAACTTTTTTTTATAAATGCATCATAGGTAGTGGACAATTTTACAGTCTCAAGGTTGAAATTTGCACTGTAGAACATTTAAATGCGTTTGTTGTGTATATTGAACTTCTGAAATATAAATCTTCTAAGCTCTACGGGTCAGGGGCCTCTTCCTCCTTAGTCTGTTTGTTTACCTTTTATGTTTACTTAAGTTGAATGAAACCTCTTTCCCCATGTCAAGACACCTCATCTTTAAAAAGAGAGTAGCCTGTCTGCTCCCGGGCATCCCTTGTGCCTGATCTGATCCTGATCTGTGCCTAATCTGGACAATGTAGGGGGAGCTGGCAGCTGTGCATTCTGTATTAAAGCACTTGCAAGTGCAGTTTTTTGTAAGTGATTAAAGTCCTTGGGAGTGTCTAACAAAATGACACACCCAGTGATTTTGGTTTTGTTCCTCTTTAAAAAAAAATGTGCAGCTGTGTGTATACAAGTACTGTAGCACTATATGAATACAGAGGGTAATATACCCTCTGCTTATAAAGATATTTTAAGTCACCGACTTTTCTACAGGTCACATGAGGTGACTACTATCATTATAAATTTAAGCAGAGGTACATTATGCATTGTAATCTACAGTTTTTGTGTGCAGTGCCTTGCATTCTAAAGATTTCTGTCTTTGCTTACATACTACTAAATGACACTTATATGTATCTATTGTATATTATGCTTTTGTCCCCCCATGCTGATTTCAGCTTCCTCCTTGTGTTTCCCTGTTGTTCCTTCTTTGGAGGTAAGTACTTTTATTTTAATTTATTTGCTTTATTCTGCTCCTTGCCTTCTGTCTGTCATGGTTGACATCATCAGTTGCTGGATAAGGGGACAAGAGGATGGGGAACAGCAGGGTCGGGGAGAGTAGGGTTGCCACCTTCTGTTATTTTGAAGGGCAAATAAACAAATAAGGAAAACCGGGCAGGATTCCCCATGATTGACACGGCGATCGGCCCCTCGCCGTTACAGCCCCGCCCCTCTGCATCACAGCAATGCCCCCTCGACGTCTAGGCCCCGCCCCCTGCCCGGACTCCACCAGGGGAGACGGTGGCAACCCTAGGAGAGAGAGAGACCAAGACTGGGAATTGAAGGTGGGAGGGGGAGCAAAACTTGAGACGGTGTGTGGAAGTGTGGGAGAGCGAGACCGAAGAGGGACTGTAAAAGCGGGAAGGGAGACCAGTGAGGAACCATGGAAGGGGAAGTCAGACAGAACTGACACAAGGAGCAAGAGCAAAACTTGAGACAGTGGGTGGCTGGGAGGGAGGGGGAGCAAGACTGGAGAGAGACAGTGCAAAGGTAAATGGAAGACCAGAGACGCATCATGTGAGGGAGAAGCCAGAAAGAGCAAACAGGCAGGGGCAGGGAGCAAGACCTGAGTAGGAAATAAAGGCGGACTATAGCTGAGAAGGATGTAAGAGCTGAGCTGGGCAGTAACACGGAAGGGAAACAAGAATGGGGGAGAGCTGCAGAGTGAGAAGCAACATCAGGAAATGTCTTCCTGGCGCGTAGGAATGTGTCATTTATAAAGATATAATTTAGAGTTTGGTCCCATAGGGAAAATGTCCAAACAGTAGATTATAAAGATATATATATATATATATATATATATAAACATCAGTTCTATAAGTTCAACCAGAGGGCAACACCAATCGTACAAACATCTAATAAACTCACAGTCTATCCATAGCCCATAGAAATAAGTTTGTATTAGCAGACATAATAAAAATTAAGGTGCTAAAAAACTATCACCAGAAAAGAAGATAAAAAGAGAGGGCCTTGAAAAATTAAATACAAAATAAAATACCATAGCAATAAATCTACACTTTTTTTTTTCTTTTTGGTTAAGGGTTCAGTAATCCTGACAACCAAGTAGCACTTTCAGTTTCTGCATGTAAGCAGAACATTAAATAAATAATGAAGGTCAGTGTAAAAGTTGCATAAAACAGGCCCATCTAAAACATATTAATATACCGCACACCTACTAAAATAAAGCAATGTACTTTAAAAAAAACTAAATACAATTTTGGCACAAAGTACTTGTTAAATTAAATTAAATAGTGCTTCAAGGAAAGTAACTTTTTCCAGTCACTATTTTTCTGCTTGCCTGAAGTTAATTAATTGGAAATAATATGGCTTATACAGGTACATGCTGGCACTGTGTCATAAACAGTATTGGCAGAATACACCTATACTACAGAACTTTAAAGGGAATGATGCAAATGCCAAAGTTGTAGAAGAACTTTTTCAAATGAAGTAATGTAGCACAAATGAACCATTTTCATTTGAATAAAGTTAGCCATTACCCTAAATAACCTCAGGGGATTCTGAATCAATCACCATTGCTATAGAATGAATAACGTGATGGTGATTTATGGTAGTTACAACTGTGGCACCTTGAATGTGCTTTGGAAATATTATAAGAAGTGGCTAAGTTAAATAACCACACTCACATTCAACTACAGATCTTGATCGGTAAGAAGTTATCTGCACTTTATAAACATATTTATAAAGAAGAGATGGGGAGGGTTTCATCATATAACTAAAGTTTAATTTTACCGCCCAAATTCTTAGGATTTGGAAATTATAATAATCACAGTATCCATTTATGTTGCTTTAGTAATCTCTGGTCATTATTGAAATGAAAATAATTAAGACTGAGTAGTTATACTGAAGCATTAGATATGAATAGCACATGAAAGTTTGGTGGAAAGATGAAATGTTACTGTTTTGCAAAGAGCTGACTTACTGCAAAAGTAGAAGAAAACAATTTAAAAAAAAAACAAGCTGGGTTGGTGCAGTTTCAAGAATAAAAAATGCATTAAAAAACTCTACTTCTGAGATTCAGCCTATAAAAAGTAATTCAATTATGCAATATAATTGTTTTGGACCCCATGGAATACTACTGGAGACTTTCTTTAATTTGCATAGTGTCAATTGATCTTGAAGACCACTTTAAGTATTAAGCCTCAAAGAGAATGTTATCCTTTTGTTTGTTCTATCTTTCCTTGAAAGTATGTTCACAGTATTCATTGCATCAATAAGTATCTTTAACAACTGCAAAGCTGGCACAAAGGCCCAAGGAAGATCACTCCTACACATTGCTTTACAAACCGGTTAATGCAATTTCCTGACTAGAATTGGCCATTTCAAGAATCATACACACTCTATCTAGTATTATTGATTCCCATCCTACTTTACAACCCTAGTACTCTCATGCTCAAAACATCTGATTGTGGCATAACTATAGCTGTGCCCAGGAGAATAACTATTAAGGAAGCAGACTCTACAGTACTGGGACAGACCACTGGGTCTGCTGCACAGAAATTCCCAGTCTTCAGCCACTTTATAACTGTAAAATTTGTGCGCCCACAGTGGACATATGTGAGAGGGTGAGGGGGTTTGTTTTTTTTTGCAGGGGGCCTGTTGACTACTAGTTACACCACTGGCCTGGCAGACATGGTTCTTGCACTCTGGAACACAATGTAAAGAGGGTGTCAAGCGGGTAAAAAATTACTTCTCCACCAACAACTTCTCCAGTCATGCCCTCCCTTAAACCAAGCAAGATTACTATATCACAGAAATGAAAAATAATAATCCAATACATTAGACAACATTGTACAATCTCTCTGGGAGGCTTCATCGATCATCCAAGACATCCATCTTCTCTACACTATAAGAATACAACTGATAGCATGCTTAGTTGATTTACTAAACTGGGGGTCATTTTTGACTTTGCTCCTTTCCCTTAATTTAATTATATTAATACCTATCTATTACTAACGAACCCTCCCAATACCCAACTTTCTCACTTTCCATATTAAACTTGGATGTAAGAATGCTCCTACTTTCCCCTAAGAAAAACCCCACATCTTTGCTGTAAAAATCTTTATTGTGTCTCCTTGTTGTGCAAAGGAAGCTAGGAACTGTACACATTGCCAAATACTGTCCGGTTTGGCCAAAATGTGTCCAATTGACCACTGTACGTGACCAGCTTAAAACAAGCAACATAAAACAGTTTTTTTTTACCAGAGATACTAGTTTCATTAGTAAGTTGGTATAGATGAACAGACTAACTTATAAAACCTTAATAATATTACCAAGGGTTTTAGATTTAACAGTTTATAAATTACAGCACATTAAATAGAATGTTAAATCCGAAAATAATTGTCTAAGATTCAAAGGGGGCTCTGCGCAAAATAGTGTTGGGCTTCTAAAAGCAGCAGGTATCCAATTTGATATATGACTATTCTGACTGGGGGAGAACAATGAACTTCTGAGAATCCTTTAGGATTTGATATCTGTTTAATCAGCCTTTGGATTCATACATGAGGAATTCTGCATGTTCTACAACATAGGTTTTTTAACTCATACAAACACATATAACGTGGTATAAATTGTACATAGTTACACAAAAAATAATATCCTAATAGACTGGATTAGCCGAGTGCTAGTCTTTAATGTATATATTAACTAAACCCATTGTGTGTTTTATACAATTGGATGTAATAATCTTAGGATCTGTACGATAAGACTGTCACATTTTCTTGAACATACTATACCAACCAAGCTTGTTTGGGGTATTACTAGACAAATATCATCTACACCACTATCTCTCTACTGCTATGAAGGTAGGTTAGGCATTGTGGTACTGCCACACTAAAGTTAGATATTTCTTTTCTCTCGCTCAATATTGCATTTAACAACTAGTTGATTTTATACCTCTTGTTTCAGTGGCCGTGTCCACGAAGCCTGAAAAACAGATATAGAAACACAACAAACACAGAAGCAATAAAACAAATTTATAGTTATTAAATGTGGCGAGTTATGTATCAATCTGCATTCCTTGAATTGCATGCGGTTAGATGGATGGGATCGGTTACTGGACCAACAGGTTTTATCAGCATGGCAACCTGGATAATACTGCATAAATTCTGAAGCCGTTTATTGCTTGAAAAAAGCTTGTGATTAAAGCAGCATTACTTTGCAGAATATAAACAGTTCTGCTTATAGGCAAAAGGGTGTTTGAGTGAAAGCTCCTGCTTCTATTAAATAATGTTGGTGGCAAATCATTTCAGATTTTTGAATTTTTAAGCAGAACAGTAATTTAGGTAAGTCACAGTATATTTATACTTATTAACTATATAGTCAACTTACCACAACCAAGCTTTTATTTCATGATATTTATTCCCTCAAATTCAAGGGCAATAAATTTACAGGCCACCAGTGTTACAGTAGTGCTGCTTCATTGCTTTTTTAACCATTGGCTTCTTAATTATCCTGGAACATTGTCACTTTCACAGGAAAAGCGAATCAACCACAGCTATGTATGTATTTATAATTGGTGACATGCACAGAAGTGGTTATAACAGTATGTCATGCTCACAGACTGATTTCATGTGAACAATCATGCCATTCCACATTACCATTTAAATAATTAATTGTGGTTCCTACCAACGTAAATTAATGAAACTACGAGCCAATTGTCTCTAAACTGCAACCATTCAACTCTTTGCAAAGCTACAGCTCCCTCAATTCAAGCTGGAGCACCAAAGGTTGGACATCAACATAGTTTATTAAGCATGGTGGATGGCTATTAGAATTTTAGCCAATATTGTCCTTGTTGCAAATACATTTTTACATACATTTTTCTTATTTAAACATTTTAAAAGTTGTAGAGCTACTGTAATGTGGACGACAGCTGGCGAAAATGACTGTGAACATTTGTGCTATGACATGCCATTGGATACTTGTGGATTCAAAGATAAATTCACCAAAGATATAGTGATGTATGGCTAGTGTATATTGGCTCTCTCTTTTTACTCTCTCCAACTCAATTCAGACTTGCCATTATTAGTAGTGCTCACCCTTCCAGTCCTTGAGTAATGGCACATGTTACACTGCTCTTAATGCTATTACTATTTTAACACAGGATCACTGCTTTCTGGAGGGACAAGGAATGTTTATATCTCGAAATTATTCTCTCAGCTGGCCAATGGCAGTTGTCATAACCAAAAGTCAATGTACTGTCAGCTCCCTGTCAGATTCTGACCAACGGCTAGTAAGGATGCAGTTAGCAGTGAACGTGACAGCTGGGCAGAACTTTTTCTGATAAAATATTACATTGGTTCAAGGGTAAATAATTCTGTAGTTCACAACATGTTATTGTGGTATATACCTTATGTTTTAAAATGGTGGCCACCAACACAAGCCAATGACATAGACTGTTTTCTGTAAATCTACAGGGACAAAGGTTGATCAGTCTGATGAACAAGTGGATCTGTGAGACACGCACTTTACTGATCTTCCCTCTGCTGCTCCAGAAATTGTTCACTACTACTGTGTTGAACTGGTTTGGGAACCTACTTTTTCTGCAATAAGATATAGTCAGACTCCAGAGAGAATTGATACAAATCCATTACTGTATTTATCAAAAAATTATACTTCTCATTGTTATAGCTGAAGTTTGCCCTAAGAAATGAAGCCCTAATATAATGCAATTCAATTAATGTGGTTCTATTTCCTATTGTCAGTTGATCATCCTTGCTAACCAGATGGTAAGTTTTCCAAAGGGAGCTTTAAAAATGGCTTGAAGAAAGGGTTATTTGCAGTGTTGTCTGCATCCATGTTCTTCTCCCTTGTAGGTGAATTCATAGAGCTGGTACCTCCTAAGTTAGGCAAACTACTGTACAACAAGATGGAACAGTCACATTAAAGACAATACAACACATGCATTACAGGTGGACATGTCTAATGGAACAGGCACTCACACATGGTACGCAACAAGACGAGGCAAACAAGGAAAGGACAATCTAAATGCAGTGTTACACCTGGCAAAAAAACATATCTACTTCAAAAACCTTTGTAAATGTCCAGTGTAAGTATCTTGACTGAATACTGCAAGTATTTTAAATACGAGTTCCCTGACCATTATAGACAAAGCCCAAACTCTGCATAATGTATTTTGCTTTATAGCTAAAGCCATTTCCAGCTCGCTTTGATACAAACTGCATAGTCTATAATATCATAGATGCCTACATACACACATAGGGGCAAGTTTACTAAGCTCGAATGAAGAATTCAAATGAAAAAAAAAATAGAATTTTGAATTTTTTTGGTATATCGACCATCAAATTGGTCAAATTCGATCAAATCGAATGATTTGAACAATTTGAAGTAAAAATCGTTCGACTATTCAACCATTCGATAATCAAAGTACTGTCTCTTTAAAAAATACTTTGACTTCATACTTCGCCACTTCAAACCTACCAAGCTGTAATGTTATCCTATGGGGACCTTCCCCAGCACTTTTTTGATCAAAACTTTTTTTGATCGAATAAAAATCCTTCGATCGATCGCTTAAAATCTTTCGATCTACGTATTTGCGCTAAATCCTTCGAATTCGATATTCGAATGATTTAACTTCGAGGGTCGAATTTGAGGGTTTTTTAACCCTCGAAATTTGACCCTTGATAAATCTGCCCCATACTGACATTTACCAATTTAATTTAATTGGACCAGTTTGATTCTTCAGCTGAACTTGAAGTTAAGCAAATGGCTGAACATTCTCTGTAACGCTCTGAATAGAAACAATATAAAATATAATAAATAAGGTTAATTTTTGTCAAACTGGAGGCCCAAAGATGAATTTGGTCCTTACAGTTTTATGCTCCCCAGCTTGCCCACGAACATCATCATTTCATCAGTTTATCATATTATAGGCTCCCTATACTAAAAGAACTGCACCATATCATAGTCACCATGTTACAAACCATGATCAAAAATGTTCCATGGTCAACAGTGTAACAATGATGCCTCAAGTTAATCATTAGGTATCTACAGTGAGTTTAATTTTGTCTAAGAGCCAAAATGAGGCTTCTGATTTTGCAGAGCTGTAGAAGGTTGAAACAATGAATATGCATAATGGTTTTAAGAAGCATTATGGCTATTATTTTACTGAAAATAAGTTCATTTATGGACCCCCCATTTATTTTCTGTAAAAAAAGTAGGAAATGGAGAAAATAGATGCAAATATGCATTTTCACTGTTATCCATCAGCTCCTTATCAGTATAAAATGCCATGCTATATAGCTCCCATTAGAAGTCCTATAAAAGGAGTGGGTTCCGGCCAATGTCACATGCAGGGATTTTTAGCTGGAGTGTTTTAGCTAGCATATTTCAGCTTACTGAAAAGTGCCTGTTGCTGTCTTTTGTGACTCCAATTAACATGAATGGGAAATACATGAAACTGCCGGTGTGAGCACTTTTCAGCTCAAAAACGCTCACTAAAGCATTTTGGAGTAGACAGACTTTACACAATCAATTCCACTCATTTTCCAATTTAAAAGAAAGGTATAATTTCTGGGGGGTGCCAAATCTTAGGCACCCCCCCCCCCCCCCAGTGATTATAACAGCTTATCTGATACCCTGGCATCTGTTCCTGTTCACTTAAAGTTGCACCAGCCTGGGGTCATTTTTTAGACGCTTATTTTTCACAACCTTCTTCCGCTTCTTTCATCTTCTATTTGGGCCCAAACAGGCAACCACACAGTAGGGTAAATTTAAGTTCCGTTTTTCACTGAACTGTGCTTGTGCCTATCTGAAACAAAGAGGAGATGGAAGTAGAAGCAGAAGAAGATGGCAATGATGAGCTTCTACAGGAATACCGCAGTGATGGTTAGGAGTACTTTACAGCCAGCTGAAATACACTTGGCAAAAAGCAAATATATGCCTCTGACCTTGGGGTTCAGTCAAATTTCGCAATGATCAGTGACTTTACAGGCTTTTAGCATTTGCATAAAACCAGTGGCTTTACCATTGTTTATTATTTTTAAGCAACTAGGCAATTTATAAACAATGGTACAATACTAAAATGGGCATTGCTTTAAATACACTAGTATTTTCTGAATTATTTCATTTAAGAACTACAACAAAACAAAACCAAAAAAATAAATAAAAATAAAATAAATAAAAATAAACATAGTAATATATATGTTGATATATAGTTATATCAACTTTAAGCAACAGTTATGTTTAGAGCTTAAAGGAATTGTACAGTGTAAAAATAAAAACTGGGTAAATAGATAGGCTGTGCAAAATAAAAAATGTTTCTAATATAATTAGTTAGGCAAAAATGTAATGTATAAAGGCTGGAGTGATTTTATATATAACATGTCAGTCAGAACTCTACTTCCTGCTTTTCAGCTCTCTTGGTTTACACTGACTGGTTACCCTGGTTACCAGACAGTAACCAATCAGAGACTTGAGGGGGACGGCACATGGGTCATATCTGTTGCTTTTGAATCTGAGCAGAATGCTGAGGATCAATTACAAACTCACTGAACAGAAATGCACCATGTGGCCCCCCTTCAAGTCGCTGACTAACTCAGAGTTATAGAACTGAAAAGCAGACTCCAGCCTTTATATATTAAATTTTTGGCTAACTAACTATATTAGAAACATGTTTTATTTTGCACAGCCTATCTATTTACCTATTTTTTATTTTCACACTGAACTGTTCCTTTAAGACTGTAACAAGGCTTCTTTCACGCTCATAATTCACATAACTTTCCTTTAAGGTTTTAAAATATACATTTTACACCCAATGACAGAATTTTACGTAAAACTGCTCACCTAAATAGGGCAAATCTCTGTTCATAGCAGAGATTTGTCACTTTCCCAGAATTTAAGCATACTAAATGGAAGTAAACTGCCTACTTTTAATTCTCCAACATATTTCTGGCACAAAAACCATTTTATGTGGATCCGTGTGGAAGGATAATTATTATGTAACAGTGAGCGGCAGAAGCAAGACATAAAGGCAGGTAACTGAAGCAAAATTATGCAAAATGTTGCCTTTGGGTATCAGGGTTTTCTTTAAAATCATCACAATAATTAAATGTAGGTGTAGTATGAACATTAAATAATGCTTGTATAATTCTGAAGATCTACAGTAACAAAAATGTTATAGATGACAACCAGACTTTTTTCTTCCATAGTTGTTCTAGTACTCAAAACACTACAACACTATAGGACAAATATACAATGTAAAAACGTGTAAAACCAAACACAAAATGTATTATTTTCTTTCTTAAAATTTGGCATGTAAATGCCAAGAATTGACTTAAACAACTTCTTATAATAGTTGATGGGCTTATGGTAGAGAAGAGCTATCCTTTAATTTAAAATGCTCATTTGTGCCTTGGGCTTGAGTTTCCCTTATGGAGAAGACAGTTGAGACAATTTCTGATTTTCTTTTTTGAAGGTAGAAATAAAGAGCAATGTATTAATATTGTAGTTGTCTCGAAAATGAATAGCCTTACGTTCACACTCAAACACTTGAAAACTAAGTAATGCTAATATGAAAACGTGAAAATAACAAAACAACGTTAAAAAAAATATAATCTGCTTTAACTACAGAAATCCATAGAATATTACGAAAATGGTCATTACTCTTAAACTGGGGAAATGCTAATATTTTGAAAACATGCACTGACCTTAACTATGCCATTTCAAACTGTTGCTAGCCAACAATCTGATTCCCTGACATGTCTAAGTTAATTCCTTAAGGACAAACCTCAAGAAACACCAGAGCGCATGCGCCTAGGAAAAACACTGCAATCATGTATGCAAAGGTCTTTTAAATCTGTTTAATGTCATCAGCTCCTAAAAATATATTAAATAGACTGCAGATGGACAATAAACAGAGTTTATGTGGCCATACATGGATTCATCCTGTATTAGATCTGGCTATTTATTCAGGCCAACAATTGGAACAGCAGGAAGTGGAGAGAGATGATCTGTGGATGCACCATGTGCTGGCCAACATAGTGCATCAACAGATGAGATTTGCAAACTGGCCCAATCGATAACCTGATGATACCCATTATACCTAGATACGAGTCAGGATTGTATGGGAAGCATACATGTACATGAAAATGTTATTAGTACATGTACGGCCAGTTTAATACATGATGGGTGGCAGCAGGAAAGTATAGGTGGTGGTTGCACAAATGTAGCAAGCTGCATTGATGCCTATCTACTGCAAGTAGTCAGAAAGCAATGGGGTGTGCCAAAAACATTTTCTGCACATGTGATGTACATTGTTCTGTCTATGTTTATCCAAAGCCTTGAGGATACTCGGTGCCATCACACTAACTGCAACATTTACAATATAAAAATGTTTTCATCTTTCCCCCTTTGCACTCCCAAAATGAATTAAACTGATCCCATTACAACAAAAGTGAAAAGGCCTAGTCTATGTTTCCATAGCTCTTCAGGAAATATAACTGCGCTACCATGTCATGATTTTCTGATCACCATGCCTGTTCCCAAAAATACCAACAATGAGCCACGGCTTGCATAACATTTCTAAATGTACAATACAGAAATCATTTATTTTTCCATATTAAAGTCCAGAATATTTAAAAGTAAAAGCGAAACACAGGAGACTGTTAAATCAGAAAACAGAGACAATAACTCAAGCAGAACACAGAGCAACAAGCGCTGTATACAGCAGGCTGCAACAGCGGTCTGCCCCACAATAACACCCGAGCCTACAATTTGCTCTGGTGCACAATGCCAGACAGAAGAGGTGAGAGTTTCAAAAATAGTCAGCAGTTTTGCAGAGCTACATGAAATCTTCTATTTTGTTTCAATCATTTGTTTTTACACTGAACCAAGGAAGCTCAATGGATAATGTCTATCCTTGAGAAATGTCTATTTGCCAATAAGGTCAGACTAAGTTACTGTAGATATGAAATGTATTTTTACAGTTATCATATTTACATTGTTCGCCCCTCTAAGAAGCAGAATTGTCTTATCTAAAATTGCATCTATTATCTTGTCTGAAATGTAGAAAGCACGAAATATAATATCATTTAAAAAGGAATAATTGATCTTTGCATTCGTTTGACATACAACTGTAATTTGAAATATTGTAGCTTTTCGGCTTCTAATAGATTATCATAACGTGCCAGAAAATGATAGGGAATAATTTGATGCTTTGCTGTTGGCAAAACTGGTGATTATTTTTGCCTTTGTCACAGTGACATTCCATCCGCACACAATCGCCGTGGTGCTTTAAATCATACTTACATTTGTTAATGTCCTACTCATAGGAACCCATTATGATTTCTAATATTAAGATCCAGCTATGATGTCACTGCTGGTTGTCCTTTAGTTGTTAGATGGTTCAGTGTGTAGTGCTGCTTATTGTACAGCCACTGCTCAGTGCAACAAGAACACTGCAGGATGCCTCATTACCCAATGTTAGCAAAACCACCATCATATCTAAACATGCTCATACCCTGAAAAACTTTATGATTTAGCCTATTTCTGCAGTATAAATGATTAGAAAGTCTGTACTACAAAGCTTCACAATCATATAGGATATACAAAACACATAGTGCTCAATTTCTCACTGGAGTGGAGGAATGGAGTGCAATGTAATGGATAGCTTACTATTAGATGGGTTACATATTAAATGGACACTATAATTTGGAACACACAACTTTAATAACAATAACAGCTTTTTAAATGTATACTGTATGTGCATTTACTTTTTGTTAAATGAAAGCCAAAATCTGTACTAAAGTGTAAGGGGCAAATTCACTAAGCGCCGAAGCGCCGAACGCTAGCGTTTGTCATTTTCGTTACTTCACAAATTCACTAACGAACGCTGGCGTAGTTTCGCTAGTGTTACTTTGCACCCTTACACCTGGCGAAGTTTTGCTACGCAAATTCACTAACGCGCGCAGTCTACTGAACGCTACCTTTTACGCTAGACTTCCTTCGCCACCTCAGACCTGGCGAAGCGCAATAGAGTAGATAGGGATTGTTTCAAAAAAAGTCAAAAATTTTTCTAAGTCCCAAAAAACGCTGGCGTGTTTTCTACTTATGGGTGATAGGCTGAAAAAGATCGAAAACATTTTTGGGGCTCCCCTCCTTCCCCCCTACATTTCCTGACTCATGGCAACTTACCTAGACAGTGGGCACATGTGTAGGGCAAAATAAAATTTCTATTTTCTGATTTGAAGGTTTTCTTGGCATTTGTAGTGCTGATACGTATTCCTCCATTGAAATTTGAATTTGGCGCCGTATGCTAGCGTAACTTCGCTTTACATAGCGAATCAACGCTAGCGCAACTTCGCAACCTTACGCTACCCCTGAGCGCAACTTTGGATTTTAGTGAATTTGCGAAGCGCTGGCGAAACAACGCCTGGCAAAGTGTGGTGAAGCGCGGCGAAGTTACGCCTGGCGCAACTACGAATCTTAGTGAATTTGCCCCTAAGTGTCTCTGAGCACAACATGAAAGTGTCTTTGATTATATTATTATAATATGTTTAAGGGATAGTTTCTTTTCTTATTTTTCTGACTCAGCCTATAACATAAGCAGGCCAAATCCCTACGTAGGAATTAGCCTCCTCTCCTGCCTGCACCTGGAACCATTGTGTTGGCTAATTCTGAAGTCTGAATACTAAATCTTGTGTTTCTTTGCCCAGGAATCCACGGATGCCTCACGTCTTGTATTAAGTATCAGAGGCAAAGGCAGCTAAGGTAAAAGTGTGATCTGTTTCGTTGCAGTCAGACAAGCACACACCAGCAGCTGATTTGCTAACAATGGGCTGAAGCTCCTGTGGCAAACCTTTCAGTGACATCTTTAACCTGTGTGCAGCAACAGAGACCTGACTTGTCAGTATTACCTTTTCCTCACTGCTGATATTGCGATGGGCTGTTCTCCAGGTGATACTAGGAATGGGATCCCCAGATGCCTCACATGTCAGAGTGATCTCATCTAATTCCACAGCAGTTTTGTTCTCCACATAGGTGATTTTTGGTTTAGCTGTAATAAAGCATTTAAAAAGAATTCATTAAAATGTGGATAAAAGAAAAAACATCAGTTACAAAATATATTTGCTGATCATTCAGAAATGTCATAGCCCTTGGGATGTTCTTCTGCTCCTTATCATAGTAGTTCTAATTCATCTGATTGCCCTGTTGTCAACTCCAACTCCCAGCATCCTCAGCTGGTTCTACCAAGCTGTCTTGAAGATGCCTGAAGTGCCAGTTCTTAAGATGTTTAAGCGTTTGACTATGTAAAATATCTAGAAAAAAAAGGAGCACCGCCTGTACAGTATGTATTTATGCATCGGTCTCAGATGTACATTGTAAAAATGTACAGGTATTATTAGATCAGGGATGTCCAAAAGGTAGATCGGCATCTATCAGTAGACCTTTAGCTGGTCATCAGTAGATCTCAAGACAGATGTCAATAAACAGCTTGTTTAAATCACCCTCCTGTTTCATGCTTTTCATTCAGATATGTATGTTAAGGTTATATAAAAAATGGATGTTTAAACATAACAATATACATTTTCTCATAAATCAGTATTTAGGTAATGTTTTCTATGGAAGAGAATGCTAACAATGCTTTTATGGATGTAGACCATAATGGGACAACATCACTAAAAGTAGACCCTGCATCAGTAAATGTTGGGCACTCCTGTATTAGATCTAGTATCCAAAAAACATTACTTATAAAGCTTCAAATACAGAAATACCATTCTCCGTAGAGAGAAGCTGCATGAATCCATATCCATAGTGACAAAACAATCCTATTGTTTTTTCTTCTTTTTAAAGTTTAAGTGTTTTGAGTAACAATAAGGAATGGTGCTCCAAATTACAGAGGGACCCCTTTTCTATAAAACACCAGTTACCAAGCATTCTTGATAACACATCCCATATCTTTAATACCTCAGGCCAAGGGCACACTGAGGATAAGTGGAAAAGGCTAGAGAATATATTACATTAAACACAAGGACTTGATTAAAATGCTGCCATGCTAGTCCAAAGAATCTTTTCACATTGGCCATTACTTGTACTATAATCATAAACAAGCAGACAAAGCTAATCTCTGCAATGTTGTACCATAAACTTTTAGAAGTACGATGGCTTCAGCCTCGCCAGCCTGGTTGTTGGCAATACAGGAATATTCTGCTTCATCCTCCTTCTCCACGCGATAGATTGTCATTTCTGATTTATCTTCATTAAAGCTGATTTTTTCTTCTCCATCCTCAATTGGTTCACCTTTTCTGTAGCCAAAAATAGATATATTTACCCACACAAAAGTGATAGAAAAATAATGTCTATACACCAGAATGCTGTTGCATGGGCTCAGGCCCAGACTCGCAATCTGTGTGTTCTGGCAAATGGCTGGAGGGGCTGCTATAAGATGCCATAGACAATCACTATTTAGTGAGTTGGTTGGAGGCTGTTCGGGCCTCTGTGTACTTGAATTTCCAGGGTCAATTTTGAATCCCAGTCCAGGCCTGACTGGGCTAGGTCAGTAAGAGTTTTGGCACTGTGACCTGGAAATAAGGGGCAATTGATAACAAACTATGCAAATATTTGCACAGAAGAACAGAAAAAAAACACAAAAATGTAGGGCATCAACTATATAAATATGCATCTGCATTTGTAAATCTTGTATTTGCCATTTGTTGGTGTCGATGTGAGTGTAGAAGATGTAAATGAACAGTGCACTTGTGATTTTTTTTGGTACCCTAAAATGTAGAACTGCAGAGTTTAAGCACTGCCCTTTATACAGTACATATCATCATAAAATATTTTTTTCGATAGATTCATAGATGATAGATACTAATTTACTAGATTTTAAGGGTTATATAAAAAAAGGTCACTACATTTGCCCTAGCAGCCAATCAGCAGGTAAAATTTACTCGTTTGAAAGCAAACATAGTATTGATTTCTATGGGTTACTGCTACTGGGCAAACTTAGTGCCTTTTATTACATATGAGGATCAACCTGTTAAAGTTGTGCCATCAGCATAACTTAGTGCTGAAACATCCCAAATGACATAGACCAGTGATCTTACTTTAGCCAGCTAATTTCAGGATCTGGGAATCCATCTGCATCACAGCTCAAGACAACGGATTCATCCATATTTGCAGTGGCATTCACTCTTATCTGCCGAGCCTGAATTAGTGGAGGAACTATGGGGAGAAAGGGAGAAAGAGACCTTAAAAAAAAGTTATTTTTCCAAATGTTTTCATTTCCACAACTTTTACAGGAAACTACTGTGTTTAACATTTCCTATCAGTGTAATATTTTTTATCACTAACAAAACATTTTGCTCCCTCAAGTCTGTACATAAACACTTTTCAGAATTAGTCTCTGAACACATTCTAGAAGTTGTGATAGAATTAGTAAGGCTGTAGTTACATAAAGCATAGCTGTCCAGCCCAGCTCTATTAGTTTCATCCATTGACACATGCAGTAAATGTTTTCAGAGGCCTCAGTTGGACTGGAAGAAGGAAGACAGTCAGAATATGGCCTATATTATTCTCTGGTGAGTGTCTTTAGTGATACAACACCACTGAATAAAACTACAGATACTGTATACTGCTGAACGGATACTGAGACTGGGTAGTACATTTAACTCTATATATTCTCTACTCTTCTATCGTTGATGACGTTGCTTTATTAAGAAAGATTGTTTTGTTGTGCATTAGTTATCTTTGTTGTTTTCTTTTATATCTCACCATTTACTATAACCTGGATGTCCTTATAGTTGATCTCTCCACGTGCCAATATTCGCCCTTCGCAGCGATAATTTCCTTCATCTGTTTTCTTAATTCCCCTGATTTGCAGGTAATTGTTGGCCAAGACAACAAACCGGACTGTGAACAGAAAGTAAAGTTGCAGCTGATGGATTGAAAAAAAAGTGGAAGCAGGAAAGATAGAAGAGCCAATACTTTTTCTTGAGAAGGAAGGGCTGGCACAAGCACAGGACATGGGAGTACAATTACACGTGTCTCAATTGCATGTATTCCATGTAGTACAGCACAAAATGGAAAGGGAGATCTTTATTTACCTTTCACAAAGGAACAGAGCTCCCTTGCGCCCATGCAATAAAGGAGGAACCAGTATCAGACTAGGATGCTAGGGGCCCACTAGAAAACCTTAGGCTGAAGGTCCACTTTCCAAACTATTATACCTCCTCTCCTCAATCAACCTCTTTATTCTCCTAGTCTCTTTTCTCTACATACTATATTACATTATTTGCTCCCATGAGAAATAGTGAATGACCATGAAAAAAGGCCAAATGGTTAGAAGCACTGGTATCCCGGTGGGCCAGTCCAAATCTGGGAAGAACAACTGGCAAATTGGCCAGATGAATGCAAGTATGCATCAGCTGCAGCAGAGGCTAGTGAAAATTATATAAACTTATATAATTTGTCTGTTTCAAATTGCAGTCCAGAAGTGCTTAAAGGGGACGTTCACCAGATTGCTGAAATTACAAACTGGAGTGCTGCTGAATAAGAAGCTAAATAACTCAAAATACACAAATAATAAAAAATGAAAACCAACTGCAAATTTTCTCAGAATATCATTCTCTTCATCATACTAAAAGTTAATTTAAAGGTTAACAACACCTTTAAAGAATGGCAAATTCACATGCTCTTAATGTATAAACCATTTTAATGATACACATATTAAGTTCCACACTATTTTTCACTATAATCAGACACTGCTGTTGACCCTCATCCTTACCATCTTTTTTGAAAATAACATCTTTGCCTTTATGTCGCCAAGTGATGATTGAAGGAATGGAGCTTGAGACATCACAAATAATGACTGCATCTTCTCCCTCTGTAAACTCCTGAGGGGTAGGGGCATATTTAAAGGTCAATTTCTCTGAAAATTAAAAAAAAAGTGGGGATAACTTAGTAGCATACAATAAGGACATTTTCCATTACAATACTAACTCAGAGAAGCAGGCCAATCCCCCTGCCCCAAGTGTGCCCCACTGCTATGCTAAAGCTATGCAGATTTTGAAACAAAATGGCACATTACATAGTTGTGTTGGCTATAGCTTTACAAAGCTTCATTAATGGCAAAATAACAGAAATGTATTGTTTTATCTTAAATGCACATCATGACATGCTGTGGCTGTGTTTGTTTTATCTTTATTTTGCAATGACTATGGCGCAGCAATGAAATCAATGGTACCAAAGAAGAGTTCTGGTAATGCTTACGATAAATCTTAAGATTGACGGTGCCTTCAGATTCTCCCTCTGTCTCGCTGGAAGCTACACATTTATAGATGCCAGCATCTTGGCTGCTGACATTGTAGATGGTGAGTGTGGAAGTATATTCATCGTTTTTCACCACGGAGATTTGCTGCTGGTTGAGGAGCTTCTCGCCAGTTGGAGAATACCAAGAAATGTCAGTGGCTTCTCCGCTTACTAATCAGAAGAAAAGGGGAAAAAATTATAAGAAGCTATTAAAAAAGCAGTGGTTTCTTTCTCTGTCGATGCACAACAACATATCATCCCTCCTTCATCAGAGCCATCAGTGGGGGACAAACTCTTGCTGTAAGACAGTCACACTTCGGCTTCATGTTGGACAAATTCTGTAAGCTTATATAACCCACAATACAATTCTGTGCTTTTTATGTTGGTCACACCTATTTGCTAAACTCTAAAGTGCAATTGGGTGTAACCAAACAAAGAAAAAAACGTAAGCCACTGATTTCTGCTAATTTAGGGCCTTACCATGTATGATCTAGGACAAGGAGGATATTAGTATTAGACCATCATTTTTATTCTTATGTACTGAGTGCAGCGACACTGCTACAGAAGGTTCATGTTAACAAGTAAAAGATGTTTAGCCATAGAACTAATTTTCAGTAACTAAGTATCCCAGTATTTAACATTATGTATAGCAGCCCAGGTACCCCCATATATGATCCTGACTGTGAATCGGGGCTCTAGTGTACCATGTGTGACAGGGGGAATCCAATTTAAAGGAAGCCGGTTCACACTCAGATTACTTTTTTTGATACTTTAAGTGGAATGGAAAATTTAGCGTAGTGCTTTTATAAGGTCACATGCCCTTTTGCTGGAAGAACTATTACAATATGCCTCAACGCCAATCTTACACTTTCTGTTAAGTAGACACTTGATAGGATCCCTTTACTAGGTGAACGACAAACATTTAGAAAACGTACTGAATTTCACTGTGTAGTGCAGTCTTTAAAAGGAAAATATACAGTATCATATTAAACAGGGGATTTATATCTTTCTGATTATTCCCTATAGGGAATACACAGGATATACCTTCTCTGCATAGTTGCATTACACAATAATGGATTTTGCCATAAGGCTTCTGCAGAAGATGCAGAATGATCTCTGTTTTGCATTTTCCCTCACTTTATAGCTTGTTTTGGACCAGAAACCTATGTGTTAAAGGGCAAGTAAACCTTAATTTACCGGAGGTGCTGATACGTTAGAGACTACTGAATTCGATTGTCAGGTTTATTACCCATGCCATTGCTAAAAAAAAAAAAAACATTCCTGGGAACTTTAAAAAGCAGCACATGACCCCCATCTTATAATCAGCCACTTTTCTCCAGGGGCCTTAGTTTGCTTTGAGGGCAAGCACATTTATATCACAATTCTGCCAGCCAATCAGATCCTCCTGAAACACATTTACACAGGTGACATTTTTTGATGCTTTATATAGTTATTCTGCTGTGACCCCATTTGACTACAATTGGGAAAGGGTGTTTGTAAGAGAGAATCTGGGGGCATAGCATGGGCAGGGCGTGTGACTGAATTTTTGAGCAAGCAAGGGAGTGAGATCATGGGGGATGCACAAGATAGTGAGGGGGCACTGGTCCAAGTTGTGTGGCACAAATATTACTTGGCCCAGCCTTCAAATCACAGCTCAAGGTATCTCAGATTTGTACTGTAACACATGATTTTTCAAGTCCCACCAGCTTTCCTCAAGCATGCTTGGTCCGTAGTTCTAGTGAACCTCCACAAGGAACAAATGGCAGCCTAAGCCCTAGTAACAGTAGAACAGTTTTTTTATTCATTTTACAGCAATATTCTGAACAGCAATTCAGGGGCAATTCTAAATCACTCTCACCCCATACAAAATGGCACAGTAAATTTAATTAAATTAAGCTTTTTACCTTGACACAGGAAGAATTTGGACTCCCCGAGGCTTATTTCTCCTTGATCTGGAACAATGGTCACTTCCAAAGCCACTAAATGGGGAAAAAAGAAATGTCAAATTTGGACATCGACAGGTTCTCAATCTATCATTTTGGGATACAGTAGAAAAGCAAATATATAAATATATATATATATATATATATATATATATATATATATATATATATATATATATTAAATTCCGAATATATCCTGATCTGTGCAGGGGTTCTTGCAATGATCCGAAGATTTTGTGGTTTTCAGGCATTTTTGGGCTTCAAATCTGAAAAATTCATATTATTCGAATTTTTTCACGATTTTATCTATTTTTTTCCCGCACATGAAAATATTAAGAAAAATGTATTGATAATTAGGGGGAAAAACCCTGTGCAGATTTTGATAAATAACTTCTACATTTTAACCTGGTCTCATACCTCTTCTTTAAAAAATTAGGGTTCGTTTTGCAAAGTGGACCATGTGCACACCTTCATTTGGCTCAGGGGATCATTGTGTAGAAACGATAAAATGGCATTTTTTAAATAAGATGGGGAATGCCAGCCTCAATGTTTTTGGCTTGCATTGTTCTTTAAGCTGCATTCTGCTTCCTTGTGCCTTTACATGGTCATAGAATGCCTCTGAGATCATAATACCTTTACATTTAACATTAGACTATTTTATTCCCTTTATAAACCTTTCTAACATTTTGCATTTATAAACTATAATCTCATCATTACAAGCCATGGCTTTTAAGTGCAAATTATAGACATTACTAATAGTACCGTAATGCATATAGAGTGCACAGAATACATACAATAAATAGGAGTTAAATAAAATGTGTTTTTATTGTAATATTTTACCCCTACTGGGGTAATCATGTGTACGGATTATAATGTTATGTACCAGTTAAGTAGAATAGAATTTCTCCTAAAGATGATTATGTGTAACCCATTACTACATGTACAGTATGTCCTAAATACCACAATTTTGTATTTACAGGATAAGATTTACAGGACAACTTAAGTAAACCTTTAAATAAAGTGAATGTAAAATTGATGAGGGTGCTATTCGAAGTACTTTTGCAATGTACATTCATTATTTATTTATTTTTTAATTCCAAGATATTAGTCTACATGTACGTTTAACATGAATACATTTTGTTCCAACGCCATCACCTGCTGGTCATTTTCTGACCATTCTGACCACCAAGTAGTCAAGGAAGTTGTCAGGAGAAAGAAAGAGGGCTAGTCTCTGTTCTTTTGGTTAGGTAAGATTTGAGAAATGCTTCTAATTTTTTTCCTAACCAGAAGAACATCTGAACAGCCCTCTTTCTTTCTCCTAACAACTTCCTACTCGGTTTTCAGAATGGTCAGAAAATGACCAGCAGGTGGCAATGTTGTAACAAAATTAATTCATGTTAACATGAATTAAAGTTCTGTCTTGCATAAAAAAGGGCATTTACTCAAGGGATGAAAACATAATTATGCCTCTTTATAGGTCCCTGGTAAGGCCTCATCTGGAGTATGCAGTTCAGTTTTGGACTCCAGTCCTTAAGAGGGATATAAATGAGCTGGAGAGAGTGCAGAGACATGCAACTAAACTGGCTAGAGGGATGGAAGACTTAAATTATGAGGGTAGACTGTCAAGGTTGGGGTTGTTTTCTCTGGAAAAAAGGCGGTTGCGAGGGGACATGATTACACTTTACAAGTACATTAGAGGACATTATAGACAAATAGCAGGGGACCTTTTTACCCATAAAGTGTATCACCGTACCAGAGGCCACCCCTTTAGACTAGAAGAAAAGAACTTTCATTTGAAGCAACGTAGGGGGTTCTTCACAGTCAGGACAGTGAGGTTGTGGAATGCACTGCCGGTTGATGTTGTGATGGCTGATTCAGTTAATGCCTTTAAGAATGGCTTGGATGACTTTTTGGAGAGACAAAATATCAAAGGCTATTGTGATACTAAACTCTATAGTTAGTATAGGTATGGGTATATAGAATTTATGTGAAAGTAGGGAGGGGTGTGTGTATGGATGCTGGGTTTTCATTTGGAGGGGTTGAACTTGATGGACTTTGTCTTTTTTCAACCCAATTTAACTATGTAACTATGTAACAGTACATGTATCCTATAATATTTTGGAATTAAAAAATTAAATAAATAATGAATGAACATTGCAAAAGTGCTAAGCGTAGTACTCTCACCAATTTTACATTCACTTATTTAAAAGGTTTATCCTTTATGTTTATCTTATATAAACAACACTATGGGACAGATTTATCAAGGGTCGAAGTGAAAATTTTAAGTAAAAATTTCAAGCTATTTCTGTGTACTTCGACTATCGAATAGGTCAAAATTTGATTCAAATTTGAAAAAAAAAATGACTATTCAAATATCGAAATCTATCATGTATGGTCTCTTTAAAACTTAGATTTTTTTTAAACAAATTTCCATTAGTCTTTTTTAATCGAATTTCGAAGTTATGGGAGTTCAAAAAAACTCCCATTACTTCGAAATTCGACCCTTGATAAATCTGCCCCTATGTATTTGTCCAACACAATTATAGTACAAAAAAACTAACATTAAAATACATAACTAAAATATTCATAAAATAAAATATTCACAGGTGCAGACATTTAGGACGTTATTTATCAAAGGTCCAGTTTGTGAGGGGTTTTTTTTCTACCTAGAATAAACTCACAACTGGAATGTTTGTGTATTTATGAGAGAAACCAGAATGTAAAAAACTCGATTGAATGCAATCAGGGAGAAAAAAATTGAATACCTCAAATTTATTGAGTTTATAGGCTAAAAAACCTTGAATATTCTATTTTATCGAGTTTTTGACCCCAAACCACCTTCAAAAAAAACACAAGGCAAAAAAAATCTTCAAATGGATCAAGAGATTGGATGGATAAGAGATCTGTTATTGACGTCTATATGACCTCGGCAGGTTTTAGCTGGTGTTTTTTTGGATTCTGACTTTTAGTGGCTTTGGGGCATAATATTAAATTAATAAAAATGTTATCTTTTTAATCCTGAAAAATTCAAGTTTTTAGTGAAACTTCCCACGAAAAACTAAAAATTTTCAGCAAAACACAACTTGACCTTCTACTAATCAATTTGGCTATAAAAAATAAGGTTAATTAAACAATAAATATTATCTTTGGCTCTTTGTACTGTTAGGCTCAGGAGACACGCTCAGATTCGCGGAGATTAGTCAGCCCAGCAAGTTCCCTCGTGAGCCAACTGCGGAAAACAAATCGTTCCGAGTGCCATCCCACCGGCGGGAAGGCAGTTCAGGGAGATTTATCGCCCCGAAAAAGGAGATTTGTCGCCGTTCAACTAATCTCCCCGAATCTGAACTTGTGCCCTGACCCTTAATTTCCCCAGGAACTCCCATGATAATGAGAGGTCTACAAGGTATTGATTTGGCCACTGCTAAGCACTGTTTCATAACAGTCTAGATGAGAAAATGCTACTTATACAGAGACATATTTTGAGTTTAATCCCTGTGGTATTAAGTAAAATTGAGAGGTGAGCTGAAAAAAGGGCATTCTTGAGCCAATAGCTGCAGTGAGGGACCAAGGTCCTGAAATGGGGATTGATGACGAGGGGATGACATAACACCCCCATTTATTAGTAAATTCAATGGACAGATAATCCTTAGATATTGATTGGTAAAAATAGGAATGGATTAATGATTAGATGGCTTAAGGGTAGTAGTGATGGGGAATGTGACACTATGCTGCTTTATAAATGGCCTAAATGTATCCTCTGCGTTCAAATTTAAATTTACACCGTAGGGGAATAAGTGTCATTGCTTTAGAGCATAAAAACTACCAGAAAAAAATAGGCCAAGGTGCCTGTATTCTAATAAGCAGCAAAATGTTACATCATACACCACGTTTGTGCTGTATAAATGTAAGCCCCTAAAGCTCATCTCAATTTTCAAACAAAGATAACAATTCAGGCATTTTGCCTAACTTACCCCCCCACCTGCTCATTGAGAATGATATGAAAAATAGCCCATGTAGGCACTTCCATTAACAGTAACGGGGAGGATTTGCCATTATTTAGCAAAAATTCTGGTTGCAAAAAGTTGGCGTGGGTAAAGTCTCGACACAACCATGTGACAATTCAAATTGTGTGACTATTTCGAATCTGACACTCAAATCGTACAACTTTTCCGATTGTCACCCGATAAACCTCGACATTTCTGTATTATCGAATGAAAATCAGTGCAGATCACGATGGCAAGACACATCTTCAAATTGGAAAAGGGACGTCTGCCATTGACTTCTGCATGACTTTGACAGGTTTTAGATGGAGTATTTTCTGATTCAGTTTTAGCAGTTTCAGAGTATTATATATCATAAAAAAACTGTGTTTTTCTTTCCCCCTTTAAAAACTCAACCATAAAAATTTGAGGCTTAATAAATAGACCCTCTTACAGTGTGTCCTCATTTAACTAGCATAGATTAGCTACACCCACACAATTTACAAGCTTCAAAATTACTTATTGGTATCTTTCCACATCAGGGTTGTCCAACCTGCGGCCCAGGATGGATATGATTGCGGCCCAGCTTGAAACACTCGGTTCCCGAGGAAACGTCATGGTGCAAAGGATATAGGAGGAGGAGGAGGGGACTCTTCGCATTGCCCAGTTAGTAATAATAATATAATATTTGTATTTTCTTTACTGTTACAAATCAAAAGTGTTTGTGTATTTCATGTGTGGCCCCAGACAATTTGTCTTTTTCCAATGTGGCCCAAGGAAGCCAAAAGGTTGGACACCCCTGTTCTACATCTTATGCCTATTATGTCCCCTCTCTACTTCTTAATATAATGTGACAAACAAGAGAAAATTAAATCAGTATCCGTCAAATATTTTTCCCTAAAGTGGTACATTAATTATTAAAAAGAAACACACAACCTCTATTTTGACCGTACTGATATAGAATATGGGGGGGGGGGGGGGTGTTTAACAAAAAAAGACTTGACATTAGCAAAGTCATTAGAAGAGGACAGTAGCAGTTTCAGCAACAGTTCCCCAAGGCCCTAACTGCAGGAATTACCATGGTGACAGGACCCTGACATTGAATGTTCCCTGTGCTCCTATTCTAATCTAAGGCTGACTGCCAGTAATGAAGCATCAATATCATTGAAACACTTCTCTCCAGCAGTCCATTTCAAGGATGGCAATGTACATTTCCACTCCTCCAGATTTCCTTTTTTTAATGATTTTTTTTTTAAATGGCACTGTTTTACCTGCAATGCTGTAATATAACAGTGATGGATGTAATGCTTAGCTGCAATCTCCATTATTACATTATCAGGGAAAAAAATAAACTATCCCAAAGGCCTGCATTTATTCTGAACACAGCTTATTTTTTTTATTTTGCATATTTTTATTGACTTAAAGGAAACATATTAAACACAAATTAGCTGACACTATGACGTGACCACAACGTCATCTCTTCACAGTGAAGCTAGGAGAACGTTGTGCGCCTGCGCAGGTCACGGGAGAGCTGAAGCGAGCATGCGGGTGCCTTGAATTGAATTATTCCTGTAATGCAGCAGGAATACACTTATTATTACAGCTTTTAAATTATTTTACAAAGTATTTAAGCTCAAGAGTTAGTGAAAAAGTCAATGAAGAAAAGACTGCTGGTAAGAATATATTTATTTAATAGCCAATAATTACATTTTTATTTTATTTTAGGCTTTGCTTCTCCTTTAATAATAAGTGAACAACCGAAAGGGTTTCAAAGTCATATGTGACATTTTTTACAAATGGAAGTGCAGATCAGCATCTCAGGAATGACAAGTCCGGCCACTGGTGGCTGTTGAAGACTGAGGGCATGTCTGGAATGCCAGGGCTGGGTGTCAGAAACAAAGAACAAATGGCCACTACTAAGCATTAATGAGGGTAGCAGAACGCCTTCCTACTAAAGATAACAGGCTTCAATGAAAAAAAGGAAAAAAATTACCATTAAATAAGAATATTTGTTGGTGTTGCACTGTTTACAGCAAGATTGCTGAATTCCTCTGGTTCTTTCTCTCATTTTCTGGTTCTTTCTCATTTTCTCTTCTCTTAAGAGTTTCTGTATTGGCCACTGGAGTGCAGTATTACTACAGCAATGTCTTATTTTATTAAATAAACTAATACTGAAAGCTGCACAGTAATGTAGCCTCATTATTGATTTACAGTGCAAAGCACAGAACCACCAGAATCTGTATGCCGGTGATAATGCTTCCTTTTAACATACGTGCATTTTTCTGCATCATTTTCAGAAGTGCAACTCTAGAAATATACTTCTAGAAAAAGGTAACAAATTTAAAAGGCAAAGGAAAGACATTTTTCTCAATGGTGCCCACTGTACTGTCAGTAAATGTGCTTGTAACCTGTCAGATTTAGTGCATTAGTGTTTGCTGAAAAAAAGATCAGCTTTTCCCAATACTAAATGCCTGCCATGAACCCAGAAATGTCCATTAACACTGATTTTTCATGGGTTAAACTCCATCCTTCACCTGGTCACCAGAGTCTCCTGCTCTCTGTACTTTGTACACAAGTAAATGTTAATCTCCAGAATACAAAAGGCACTGGCATAACTGAAAAAAGGCAGGTAACATAGGTAAAGTGTAATTGGGGGTGTGGCAGAGGGTGATCAGAGAATAACATGGCTTGTCAAGTGTGTCCACACAATACTATACTCCCTACCCTTCCAAAATATGGCCCTGTAGATGACATAAAGGTGTGTGAAGCACTTTCAGAAACATAAAGTGGCCACAAATACACAAAATGCATATTAAGCATAATAATAAGCACTACAATGTTTTACAATTATTCATAAAAACCAAAGGTAACATATAGGTATGGGACCTGTTATCCAGAATGTTAGGGACCTGGGGCTTTCTGGATAATGGATCTTTCCATAATTCGGATCTTCATACCTTAAGTCTAATAGAAAATCATGTAAACCTGAAGTAAACCCAATATTATTGTTTTGCATAGAATATGGATTAATTCTATCCTAGTTTGGACCAAATACAAGCTACTGTTTTATCATTACAGGAAAAAACACAAGCATTTTTAAAACTTGGAATATTTGGGTATAATGAAGTCTATGGGGAGTCTTTGGGAGACGGCTTTTCCTTAATTTGGAGCTTTCTGGATAATGGGATTCTGAAAAACGGATCCCATACCTGTGCTATACTGATATAGATATATAGATATAGCATTACGCTTATAATGTACAGTAAGTGCTCACGTGCCAATATGTAAAAATATATGTTAAAACCAATTACATTTGCATTATGCACTTTTTTTTTTTTTTTACAACTTTTTGATATTACGTTTGGTTATTTACCAGTTGTAGTGAAATTATAGGTGTGTTATTGTCCCTTCACAATTAATACCTGATTATACACGTTTAGTTATAATGAATGTAATGAAATACTTTCTATAGTTGCTGATCAGGGTCTCACAATTCTGTGGAACCCTTTTATATCCACTCCTACAGAATTTTTTGTACCAAGAACACCCATTTTTAAAGCCTTGGATGTAGGTCAGGAGTTTGATGCTATTTTCTTAACTACTCTGCAGCTGTGATCATTGCTTTGCTGTGCAATCCAACTCACAAAATGGTTGCCTGATCATTTTTCTTTTTAATGATTTACTGACCCAAGCCATGTTGCAGCAAAACATCCCCACATATTACAGTTCCACCACCAGATAAATGGTCCTTAGGAGTTAAACTACACAGGAGATCTTGTAGGATTGTGTCAGATCAACAGATCATAGCCTACAAGTCGGATGAGTCACATGGGTCAAAATACAATGGAACTAGAAATATCTTATATCTGTGCAAACTACATGGAAGCTTTGCCATCCAATGCAATGCAATTGTTAGTAGATTGTCCGACGACATAAAATCTGATGGTGTCTAAAAGACTTTTTCTTCTCATTGAGTTACTAAACTCAATTTATTTCTGGTCAATGTTTTTTTGGGCAAAAACTCAAATTTTTAGAGGAAAAGCAAATGTCTGAATCCAAAAATCCACCATCTCATATCTGTCGAGGTCATGTATAAGTCAATGGGAGATGTTCCTTTTACAAAATGAAGATATTGTGATCTGCATGGGTTTCATCCCATAATCCAAAAAATGTGGGGTTTTCAGGCGATAAGCAAATCTGCCATCAAATCCACTAAAAATTTTTTTACCCGACCAAACTTTTTAGAGTTACTGCATTTTATATTCATGCTTTGAAAATATGAGATAAATTCGAGTTTTAGTAAACAACCCACAACAATGTCAGATGTAGATGCATGAACAAATAATAGCATCTGACTAAATCTGATCTGACTGGCATTATAGCTGGGGGGGGGGGATCATATTTTGTGTAATCCTACAGTCTCATGGTGTTGCATGAAAAGATTTTGTGGGTCAGATAGACAAGATTTGATGAAAATCTCCAGTGTAGTTAGCCCTTATTATGGAAAATCTTGCAGATGCCTTCAGTGTTAACCAAGTGCTTTTTGCTAATTTTTTGATGAGCCTTCATGTTCTTTTGAGTGAGAAGTCCTTTACACCTTCCACTATGTTTCCTGTTTAACCACACCCACTTTCTTGTAGTGGATGTGGATGCTCGGTCATATCACGTATGGGGCCACTGATTCGAATAATAATAATCACCTATGCATACCTGTAAGGAGAGGACCCAATCAATAAATTGTTATGGTCCTCTCCAAACAAGATTTTTTTTATCCTTATTGCAAAGGATATTGTACATTTAGTATCACAATAGCCTATGACATTATGCTTGTCCAAGAAATCACCCAAGCCACTTTTATAGGCATTAACAAATCAGCCATCACAACATCATCCGGTAGAGCTTTCCATAACCTCACTGCCCTCACTGTGAAGAACCACATACTGTTGCTTCAAATGAAAGTTTAATTCCTTTAGTCTAAAGGGGTGTTGCCTCTGGTGCATTCATCCTTTTCATGGGAAAAAAGATCCCCAGCTATCTTTATATAATGCCCTCTAATGTACTTGCAAATCCCCGCGCAGGCGTCTGTCTTCCATCTCTGCAATCTCTCAAGCTCCTTCTTAAAAACTGGATCCCAAAACTGCACTGCATACTCCAGGTGTTTTCATTCCTTAAGTTAATATTTAAATTAAAATTCTATTGCTAAATCGCTTGTTTCTACATGTCTGAACAAAAAAAAAACAACAGATTTTTTTTTTGTTTTATGCATTTAGTGCTCTTGCTCTGGTCAGATACGAACCATACATTGCCTTTACTATATCACTGTCCTAAAAAAAACTGTAATAGTTTTGAGCTAACTAATGTTGAGGTTAAGACAGAAAAATTATGACAAGATCAGCTCTCAATAAAATATGGAACATGACATCTGGTCAGGCGTGGCTCCTTTTCATGACTGGCATTACATAATGTATTTTGATTAATATAATTTACAGGAATTGTTATGTCAGAGATACCGACACTGACATTTTAGAGCTGTTATGAGGTGGAGCAGCCATGCTGGAACGTTTCCATGGCAATTATTTTTAAATCCTGTGAATTCTGTCTTTCCTAGAGCCTGTATTGCTTATAAAATGGTAAATGATAAAGAGTAGCATCTGCCACTCAAATAATGTATAGTGGGTTGGTCCTTCTGTTATTGAAAATGAACCAACAAAGGAAATGTAGTGCTTATTTACTTAATTCAATTTCTTAGAGGGAATCCATTGAGCAGGGCTTGTTCATGCTGAGTTTTGGCATTGGGTGTGGATATATGCCCACTTTTTCAATGTGCCAAGTTGGCACATGTTGACTTTTTCTTCAGACCGCTTAATTCAAGGTTTTGAGAAAAATGATCTGTGTCTAGTACTTTATTATAGTTATAGTATCTCTGACATCATTACGTGAATAATATAAGCATATATTTTCTATGTATTTAAAACGTTTATGTCTTACATCTATATATACACACATTTAAATATCTAGTACTACTATCCTTTCCTGTCAGAATTTCTTAAAGTTTATGTTACCATTAAAGTTTATGTTCATGCCCCACCTTTTGCATGAAGCCCTAGTATATCTGGAATCATATTTGGCACCTGATCCCTTTTTATGCTTCCCTCTTTAAATAAAATTGATGAGGTAATAATTTTTTTTGTATTGTTTCTTCTACTTGAAGCAGTGGGTAATTAAAGGGCTCCCTGTGGCGTTTTGTACGCTTTGCAGGCAAGGCATCAAGCTATGCCCAATTGAGCACAACTTTTGGTAGCTTGCCTGCAATTTTTAAAGAGGTATAGCTCTGTAGAGGCTTTGCACATCACACCTTCTTTAATGAACCAGCTACATGGACTCACAGAGAAAGATTCTAATGAGACACACGTGAACTAAACCATGCCTATCCACCCCCCCTGATACTGCTAAAATCAGTCCTGTAGCCAGAGCAGCCACTTATTATCCAGGGGGCAGATTTATCAAAGGTCGAGGTGAATTTTCGGATTCAAAAAATTAGAATTTTGAGCTATTTTTGTGTACTTCGACGAGGGAATAGTACAAATTCAATTTCAATTTAAAAAAAATCTGAAAATCGAATTGTATCATGTACTGTCTCTTTAAAAATTTGACTTCGACCATTCGCCATCTAAAACCTGCCAAATTGCTGTTTTAGCCTATGGGGGACCTCCTAAAACCTATTTGGAGTCAATTGGTGGAATCAAAGGTTTTTTTGGGGGAAAAACTTTGGTTCAAATTCGATCAAATGCGATATTACTTTGATTTGTACGATTCAAATTCAGCCGAATACGGACCTATTCGATCGAACAACTGATTTTCAAATTCGAAATTCGACCCTTGATAAATATGCCCCCAAGTGTGAGCCAAGGTTTAAACTCAAGAACCTTGGTTTAATACTAGTTTAGACTAGTATTTAGGACTATTAACCTGAGATTACTGCAGTCTGACAATTTGCCCAACTGAACTGTTATTAGTTCCAGAGTTTATTTTTTAGGTTGGAACCATAAAAGAGCAGGAGCACATATATTAATAGTACCATATGATAAAGATTACAAACACCATAGGAAACTACATATTTTCCTGCTAATGAGAAGCCTAGGGCACTAAGGGGTTAAGCACAATAATTATAGCAGAGAAGCAAGAACAGCTGCATAAAATATTCAGTTCTAATACTTCCCTCATAACTGGTTTTGCTTAACCTAGAATGATTAATCAATTATTACTTAGGGTAGACTATTTTTCTGTCATATAAATTATATTTAATGCCAATCCATTATTCTCTATTATGCAACTGCAGTTAGACCTTCCTGATTTGCTAATGTTAAGCTCAGGCATTAATATAAATATATATATATTAGTTAAAGCACCTCAGGTATACTAAGACTTATAGCAAATTAAACAATGAATACTAACTTACTCTGACAATCACTTTAAATATCACATATATTTCAGCTTGGGTTAAGTAACCTACAAGCCATGGGAATGTAATATTCATAATATATATATATATATATATATATATATATATATATATATATATATATATATATATATATATATATATATATATACACACACAGCTGACCGTCGAGTGTATTTGCGCAGCGGTCGGCTTTTGTAAAAACCCCTGTGGGTCTGTGTTCTGTAACTTGCATGCTATTTCCAAAATGGAAATGAATGCGTGCCCATACTGCTGCCTTATAGTGGACATTATGACACAAATGACCCCATCAGATGACAACCTCCATGACTAAATAAAATATACATTATAATACACTGTATGCTGCTAATTCACTATTGGTTGTTTGCTTTATAGAAACCATTTTAATTAATGCAGTTTTCTGATTGCCAAGGAGGAATGAGGTTAGTGTATTTAAAATATAATACAAAATGTACACCAGAATGCTTGGGACCTGGGGTTTTCTGGATAACAGACCTTTCTGTAATTTGGATCTACTAAAAAATCATTTAAACATAAATTAAACCAAATGGGCTAGTTTTGCCTCCAATAAGGATTAAAAAATAAACCTTTTACCAAAAGTGTTCCTCCATAGATTTTCTTAATTGATGCAGATACTGCAGAATACTCTATAAACCCCCAAACCTCAACCTTGAAAAAACGTGCATCCTGCAGGGGTTAAAGAATTGGAACCACAGCTGTAATAAAAGGTGATGAGCAGAACTCCAAATCCAGCATGGGGTTTATCTTTGACAATACCGAGTATAAAAGTTACCCCCCCCCCCCCCCCAGTGTGCATTATCTAGAGCAGTGATCCCCAACCAGTGGCTCTTGAGCAACATGTTGCTCTCCGACTCGACTCCTTGGATGTTGCTCCCAGGGTGTTTTGAATGCCTGGCTTGATGCATAAAAAACATGTGTACTGCCAAATAGAGCTACCTTTAGTCTGCCGGTCTACAAAGGGGCTAGAAAAAGACAATTACAGACCATATTTGGTACACTGGGAACTTTTTGCATGCTTATGTTGCTCACCAACCTTTATTTATAGTTGAATGTGGCTCTCAGGTAAAAAAGGTTGGGGACCCCTGATCTAGAGATGATTTATGCTATGGATGGAAACAAGAGGGTACAGATTATAAACAACTAAATGCTATTCTTCCTTTTTTATCTTTACAAGCACTTATACCACTTTTTGCATCCTGAGGTGCAACTTTGAATAAACGCATACAAATTCAGTGTACTTAGTAATAGGATAATGCGATTTATGTAAGAATATCTAGAAACAGATAAAGTCCTTGATCATGGACAATTAATTTCCAAAGCTCACATCGGATTTCTTTGATAACACATTTGTTTTGACTGCAATGACTGCATCTGAAAACTACAATACTCTCTATGGGAAAAACAGTACCCATTTAGATTCACTAAATCCTGACTTAAAGGTCAGTTTAATTTCAAACCACTTGTTTTGTTCTGAAGACTTGCCATCTAAGAAAAGTAAGGATAGTTAATGATGCTCAGAGCAACCTCTCATAGTATATCCAAGGCTCAGGATAGAACAATGTGATGATTCGCTAGATTTCTACTGTCAGGTCATTTCCTAAATGTGTTTATAATGCTCTTTGCAAAACCGCAGGGAGGAGGACAGATGCTTGCACCCCATAACATTAATGTGTGTTTATTTATATGATAGCGTGGCTGATCCTATGGTTTGTCTACTTATCCACATTCCTACTCTCTGTTCTAACCTTTCCTATAATTATGAGCTGCCTGATTATTGCCTGCAGCTTCCAGAATACAGAACAGATGTAATTAGAGGACTCTAGCTGAAGAACATAGTCACATGGAAGATGTAAGAAGCAGACATCTTTTGTATCCGGTAGTGTAGACATATCAAGGACATACATAAAAAGACTTAGGAGGGGAAAAATGTAAGGTTTAACGTCATTGAAAGAGTGGTTTTAATAAGGAGTTTAGGAGGGGTATAAGACCAAGATTATATTTAAAGCCTGCTATGGTACAGTATAATACACCTGATTTTTAAAGGACCTCTGATATTAAAAACTGAAAAATCTCATACACATTAAAACATTCAATCCAGAATGATCCAATCTTTTAGCCAGCATGGCTATAGACGCGCCATTTTGTGCTGTGAAATTTTGAGCGGCTAGTAGAAATGAATTTAAATAACAATGCAGTTGTGCAACTGTATTATTCACAGCAGGATTTTCCACAACATAAGACATTAATACAGCTTTAAACCACTTTAGGTTTTATGTAGGCTTTCTCAGATCTCTCTTTAAAGGCAATATTATTATTATTATTATTATTATTAACATGCATTTGTATAGCGCCAACATATTTCGTAGCGCAATATGTTTGAAACTATACACAATGGTTTTAACTTATTTGTAAATATTAAAACCTGTAATGACATCCATACTTGGAAATAGTGACCTATATATAAATAACCTTGATGTGGAAGTGTAGCATTATTTTGCCTAAAGCATCAACTATTTTAATTAAATATATATATATATATATATATACTGTATATATGTACAGCTGTCAAGAGCGATAAAAAAAGTGAAACATTTTGCTATTGCTTCAGCTCAGCATGTAAGCTAGGCATGAAAGCGATAAGTTATGCTTACGAGCAAGTGAAATTAACCAGTGATGAGCAAATTTTTTTTTTTGCCACGGATTGGGAAAAGTCAGCGCAAAAAATGGCCTTTGACTTAAATAAGTTTTTAACATTTTTGCTGCACAGGCCCCCCTGCCCCAGCCATAAAGACCTTCTCCGTTCCCCCTTGCCCCCCCCATCAGCATGTACGTTCTTATTGATTTTTGTTGTGATGATTTTTCCCCAACAATGAATGCAATTTTTTCTGATTCAGGTTTTTTCAAGAGTATGATAGTGATCTAGAAAAAAAAAATTCTTAAAGCACAAATTTGAAAACTGATAAATCACCTTGCCCATTTTTGCAAAACATAAATAGAGGAATGCAATAAACAGTGAAATGTGTTCTATTTGTCTAGTAACCCAAAGCAACCAATGAGCAGGAAGTATTTAGTAGTCAAGATTGGTTGTTATGGGTCACACAAGATCACGAAAAACCTTTTATTACATAACCACAATACTATATTCTTTTTGCCAAAAAAATAATCACTTACACAGAAAAAAAGCTTGTTCATATTGTGCACATTTCAATTTTTTTTTCATCTCAATTTTTTCAGCTTTTTACCGAAAAGCAAGACTTTTTCAAATTTTTGCCCAAAAAGTCCAAAATAGTTGGATTTTCTGACTAATTCCAGCGCTGACCACAGAAACTTCCAAATAGGATAGGGACCTCTCCCATTGACTATCAGTGTATACTGTACAACCATGGCAAGTCAGATTTTTAGTTTTATTCAGACTTTAATAAAAATCTAATGATTTGGAAAGTGAAAATATATTTCAGTTTTTGCTGACTTAAAGGACGATGATGCAAAGTGCATTTTTACTACCAGTACTTTTAGTGGCAGGTCACTCTGCATCAGCAAGAACACACAATATGCATTATTTCACCCTATAAGCAGAACGACTGGACCACCGTTAGTAAATGATCCTTATATAAAGTGTATTAAAGGCATTTTCACATCCTGGTGCTATTTGCTCTTTAATGATAAAATAAAAATGTTATTACTATCATAAAACATATAATAGATATTGAGGTCTGTTAAAATTGTGCTCTTACACTATGGGGCAGATTTATCAAGGGTCGAATTTCGAAGTTAAAAATACTTTGAAATTTGACCATCGAATTAAAATACTTCGAATTCGAATAGCAAATCCAAACTTTTTTCCAGCAAATTTGGCCATCGAACGATCGAAGTAAAATCGAACGATCAAACGATTAAATCTTTCGAATAGAATGATTCTATCGTACGATCAAACGATTTTTACTTCGACTTCAAAAACTTGTTGTAGTAGAAGGTCCCCATAGGCTAACATAGCACTTCGGCAGGTTTAATTTGGCGAAGTATTGAAGTCAAAGTTTTTTTTTAAAGAGACAGTTCTTCGATTATCAAATGGTCGTATATTCAAACTATTTTTACTTCGAATCTAAGTCGAAGTAAATTTGAAGTCGTAGTATCCTATTCGATGGTCGAAGTATCCAAAAATTACTTTGAATTTCTAATTTTTTTACTTCGAAGATTCCCTCAAATTCACATTGACCCTTGATAAATCTGCCCCTAAATATATTTGTGTGTGTGTGTGTGGTGCTCGTGTGTAATTTTCCCACTATTTTTAAAGCCCAAATATTCACTTGCAACTGTTTGTGGAATTAGCATTTGAGCAAGAGGTTTATGGAACATTACAGATGCAAAAACCAGACAATAAACACTATGGGGCAGATTCACTAAGGGTCGAATTTCGAAGTAAAAAATACTTCGAAATTCGACCCTCGAATTGAAATCCTTCGACTTCGAATATCGAAGTCGAAGGATTTAGCGCTAAACGTTCGTTCGATCGATTAAATCCTTCGAATCGAACGATTCGAAGGATTTTAATCCAACGATCGAAGGAAAATCCTTCGATCAAAAAACGTTTAGCAAGCCTATGGGGACCTTCCCCATAGGCTAACATTGACTTCGGTAGGTTTTATCTGCCGAAGTAGGGGGTCGAAGTTTTTTTTAAAGGGAAAGTACTTCGACTATCGAATGGTCGAATAGTCGAACGATTTTTCGTTCGAAACGTTCGAATCGAAGTCGAAGGTCGTAGTCGAAGGTCGAAGTAGCCCATTCGATGGTCGAAGTACCCAAAAAATACTTCGAAATTCGAAGTATTTTTCATTCGAATCCTTCACTCGAGCTTAGTGAATCGGCCCCTAAGTGTATGGGATACACCAGCAGCTTTTTTTGTTCCAGCAACCCCCAACCTTCCAATTGTTATTCACTAGCTCTCCTTGTTATTCTGCTCTTCCACTGTTGCCATAGCAACTCTACTGCATCCTCCCATCAACGCTGTAGTCCGAAGCTTGTGCAACATAAAAGCAGCAGAAACAAGGCTCAGGAAAAATCATTATAAGGACTGCTGGTTTCACTGCATTATTTTAATTGTTCCGTTGCTACAGTTGAACTATTTTAATTGTCTAGTAAGTGAAGGCAAGCTGAACATTTAGTCCTTTAACCTATGTAACAGGGGTGTCAGTTGAGAAACATTTTTAATATGCAGACACTCAGCTACCCCCCCTATTAAAAATATTCTGTCTTTAATATTTTAAGATTCAAGAGCAGCCAATATGCCAGGAGAGAAAATGCACCCTTGTGATTTAAACCTATAGAATGTATATGCAACTGAGAGAAAACATAGCATACACAAGACTTGCTAAAATACTGAATGCCACAAATGTTATACAATGTACACAATTATTATTTAGGGCTGGTGTTAGCTACTTTATAATATGGCCACCTTTTCCCCAGTGCCTTTCACCAGCCACAGCCAATACACCAACTTTGTTTGCAGAAGTATAATAAAGTGTATTGTCGTTATTGGGATATTGAATATACAATAGATTCAGACTGACCAAACAATTTCTCATTTACTTTGCTCAGAATAATACAGGTGCTGCTAATTCAACAATCCTAAATTACAGGACACAAACAATTCAACGTAACCAGAGAACACTTTGTTATTGTGTATTAAAAACAGTTAAATCACACTTTCTAATATTAAAAAACCCAAAAGGAAAGCAATTTATCTGAGGTTACTAATCCTTTACAGTTAAAATGTGAGGAGCCTTGCATATACAGAATATATTGCCTATACAGTATATGCCAATGTAGGCAGAAAAGGAGATGTTGGAGAGTATGTTGAAGTAATGGCAGGGAAGAACTGAGGGACATAAAAAGGGAACACTTTTAATATAATAATTATATAAGGAGGGTATGGAAGCCAGTGGGATGACTTAGAACAGTAGGAAGGACGAAGGAGAGCAGCTGGTAAGTCATATGAGTCTTTCAGAAAAACTTATTATTGACTGTAAAGGAGATAGTCAGTATACTAAAAGGTCAGATAATATAAGATTGTATTAGGTACATTAACATAAGGGCGTAAATAACAGTATTGGCATCTGCCTGGTAGTTTGGCTACATTATATTATTATTACATATTTATTATTACATTATAAGTGAGGGCAACAGAACTCGCTGCAAGGCATGATGTGGTAAATATGAAAGAAAGTCCTATACAACACCTAAGATGATGGTTTCTAACATTTGAATGAATGAAACATTGTTTATGTAGAAAAAGATGTAGGTGTGGTTTGAAACAGAGATGCGAAATCCATTAGGATTACACAGTGAGGAAGCTAATGATGAAAGATACTTGGAAAAGTGGCAGATGCCAACTATAGAAAAAGCAACTGACACAGGCAACCACATTTTAAAAGGAAACAAAAGAATACAATTAAGACGAATTGTAGCATTTAAGGTTGAACAACTGTGATGTGCCTACTAATTGACTGCATGGCTATTTTATTCTAGGAATGTAAATAGTATAGGTCATTATATATATATATAGACTCAAAGGATATGCGCACATGAATCAGTTTTACAATATAATATTTAATGTTTTATTGACATTTTATCATTGCAGCATTAATGTTAAACTATGGGGGATGTGCAAGGCTTCTCTGACAATCACATGCATGTCACATGTAATAAGTGATTGGTACATGACTGTATGAGTTGCAGACTAATTGTATTTGACTATGTACAGAGAGAACCATGGCAAAATATGCATCTAGTTAGTATTTTAAACCTCTTCATTTTACTAATAACATTCACAGAGGACAAACAGCCATTTTGGGAAACATAAGGATAACATTTTGATGTAAAACCCAGGAAAAAATTATGTAAAATCAGAGAAAAGCATTATAAATTGGTAGGATAAAATGCAGGTAATCTTAAAATCAGGGTATGTAAAATTGGGGCTTCACTATATTATAATCGATTCAAATATGAGTGTCTGGAAGCAGAATACAGCAGTGTCTCTTGCATGTACTCCTTTATTTTAACAAATGTTCATTTAATTACAATATTCCAGTTATGCATAAATTATATCAGGCACAATAATATGTGCCACATATCAGCGTTATATCTGAGATATTGTGACCAATGCAGAGTTTCGAGAATAGAGACCTAGAAAGCTTTTCACACACTGTCGGCTTGACATTTGAGTTAGGAGGAGGTTAGAGCTGAAAAGCAAACCAAGTGGAACACAATGATTCCAAGAAAAGAAATTAAATTCCCCTTGTAAATGTTTGTCTATCTTGGTTTCTCAAACAAGCATAAGCAGCAGTCCATGGAAAAAGGTCTGTTATATTCTAATTAGTAGCAAAATACTACCTGCAAACAAATCAAAGACATTCTAAGAATCTTCTAATTTTAGATTTGTGACTAAGAGTTCTGCCTTCTCGTGGGTACTTCAGCTATACAAAGTGGCTGATTTCTTTCATTCTATACTATCATTGCAAGACAGGGGAGACAGTTGGCCTTTAGCAACATAACATCTGATTGGCTGATGCTTTCTGTCATCTGTTGAAATGGTAGAAAAATGGACAACGGCGTCCTTCATTTTGCCTTCAGTTTGTTTTAATCCAATGGCGAAAAAGCAGGTCAGTGTCATTTTCAAACCAGCTGGAAGGCAATCTGATCATACAAACTATTATTCCTATCCTTCTTCCTAACACCTTTTGTTGATGTACATATTTATTTTAGAAATTCAAAGAGAGTTCAATACTCAAGGCAAATGTCAAGGCCCTGGTAATGTCATTTTTTTTGTATTTCTTTCTTTTTTTTATTTCCTGCAATTCTAAATAATCACCTCCTTGGGTGGTTTAAGCTATTATAAGTAGAGAAAGAAATAAACAAAGGGAAAATGAAGGCTATTAGTAACGTATCTTAAAAAGCCAGCTTTTATAGGCTCATATTTTTCTTTTCTTTTGATTATACTGTAGAAGTTAAAAAGGATGATAATTATACCCCATGCATAGATACTGTGCAGCTGTAAGACTTCAAAGAGTGCCCAAGAATTACTCCTATAATGATTATTTAGAGAAAAGAAACTTTCACAGGTATATCTGTCTGACTAATATGGTTTGTAAAGCAGCATTAATTGCTGGGTTTGTGAAAGTGTAACTCATGGGATATAAACATAGTTTAAAAGAGTCATTGACTTAGCCATACCTGTTTATTGAGTGCACAAGCACAAATGCTGAGTTTTTCTTAATTAAAAAAAATATATATTTTAGTTAATTTACATGTGCCAAACTGTCATTTGTATGACAGATCAGATGACAGCCTGCTGGGCCAGACTCTGTGCGGTACAAATATTGCAGTTCCTTTAGAAAAATCTAAAGACAGCATACATACATGGAGTTGTGGTTGTTATGTAACCGACAAGAGGCACCGGGGATGACATTTTCATTCTTGACAATTTGGAAACCAATTAGATTGCAGGACAGTGTGCTGAAACCACACCCCAAGGTAGCAGTATATATATATATATATATATATATATATATATATATATATATATATATATATATATATATATATACACACATATATACACATAGCTGAGCAGTAAGGATCCAAATAGTCCAAACTGGGCATGTATGAGTACCGTAAAAACATCATCTAGTAGATGAGATGAGAAATTTGCTAATAGACAAAGGGAAGTTTTTACCCAATAAAGCATTGCATTATGCACGTCCAGAAGATCAAACATATCAAATAGTTTATGTTCTATCATGGCAAAAAGAATGTATATCATTAAAAATGTCACTTCTCAGAGCACTCCATCCTAAACCACATTTTTTTTTTATAAAACTGAAATTACCATTACCCACTTTATCAAAGGTTGAATTTCAAGTCAAGGCAAGTCAAGTGGATTTTAGTTTCATTTCAGCCATATACAGTAAATAAAGTACATAGTAAATTTTAGAGCTTTGTTAGGTTTTTTATATCTTGAATCAACTTATAACTCATATTTTTTCCTATATAAAAAAAAACTCGAATGGAAAAAAACTTGAATCAGTGAATTTGAGGTGAACAACCTGAAAACTCGAATGAATCAAGTTTACGCAGGAAAAACTCGAAAATTAATCGAAAAATCCACTGAAAAAAACCCAAACATCGTGAAGGCTATTAACATGCTCAAATGGTTCAAGGGACTGCTGCCATTGACTTCTACATGACCTTGACAGGTTTCAGCTGGAGTATTTTTGGATTCAAGCTATTTCCAGCTTCGGCGTATAATAAATCTTGAAAAATTGGTATTTTTTATTTTTTATCTACAAAAAAACACAAATTTTTCAGGTTAAATACAACTGGACCTTTAATAAATCTGCCCCTAAGTGTAACAATAGAAGGACTCTTTCAAACAGACAACTGAAAGCCTATAAAGAGTAAAGTAATGACTGCATTATAAACAAAGATTCATTCTTATGTAGTGCCATCACAAACATTAGTTTCAAATATGCAGCTAAAATGAAGGCTTAAACTTAAATATGTCCATAATACAAAAGCTTTTACCATCAATATAACTGTTTTGATTCCACTGATTTTTCTATGGGGCAAATTTGTACCTTGCACTATTTATCTTCACTTTTGTGATTTTGGAATGTAGCGTTAGTAATGAGTGAATAATATAAACATAGAGGGGATGTTCTTTCTCCGAATAATGTTACTTCTTCAAACAGAAAATAAAAAAAGTTTGAAAATTTGCTGCTTACAGCATGAATGCTTTCTTCGACCTTGCATTCCACTGTAAATTGTAAGTGTGTTGCTAAGAAATTATGTTTATCTAAGGACAGACATCTTTTGTCAAGGGTAACAGATGAGTTTGTCAGAACAGAGAGCCATCTCTTTGTTTCATATTCTTGCCTTCAAGTACAGAACTCTTACAAATATAAGCGCTATTAAAACAAAATATATCAACTCAGCCTGTGGAAATTTGAATATTTATTTGGCATTGTAATACTTTCTAAATTCTATACCTGTTGGCCTCATACATCTACACGTAAATTTTGTAGTCTACGGGATATACTTCTATGGTGTAAGATCTGGCTACAGGTGTGGCATGTGATAATACAGTCTTTAGATGGCACTATATGATAATGCTGCATTCATCAATCAGAAAAAAATATACAAAACTAGTGTTTTTCGGCATACAGTCTTTATATGCATGGTGGTAGGTGCAGAGCTACAATTATCAAAATGCCTGTGGTGCTGTGTAATGGTGTTTTATACAACCACTACCTCAAGGACTAGTCCAATTGCCCTTTGGGGTCAGGAATGCTTTTTTTCCCGGTTTGAAACAAATTGGACACAGGTTCAGGGCTTCCTTTTAATCTTGCTGATCGTGAGGGATATGTCTTTTTTTCAATCACAGCTGGCCTTTAGCTATATACGGGGCCTTATCACAAATGATGGGGGAGGCTGATCGAGAGATTACGGTATGATATATTAAATAAAATGGCATTATTGCAGTTATTATAATATGTCATCAGCTGAAAACAGCCAGCAACACAACTGAATTCTAAAGGTGGTGGGAACTGTGAAAGCATTTGAATATCTGATGCTTTCCAAACAAAATGTAACTAAAAGCAACTCTGTTGATTTCTGCCAAAGCAAAAGACAATCACAATGTAACCACTGATGCAGAATAAACTTTTTATTTTGCAGGGTAAAAATTCCAAGTGTTCAAGGATGCTGAAAATCACAAGAAGAGGTATTTCCTAGCAAAAGAGTTTTTATAGAATGCCCAAAGACCTCTATATACAGTATATCTCTCTGTTTATCTATCATTCTTTACATGAAGTACATCACTTCCTGTTTTAAAAAAGGTGATTTGCAGCTCTATGATTAAGAGACCTGTGAAGAGGCAGAGTAACAAAACAGGGTATTGTGCAAATTGGAATCTTGGCTGGAGGGGAGCTGGCTACTGCTACTGTGTTTCGGTGATGGCCAGATAATGTTTTCAGTAGCAATTATATTTAGAAATAACTTTGAATTAAAAAAGAAATGTTAAATTAAGTTGCTGAGAATGTCTTGTCGTTATGCAAAATCCCCTTTAAGGCATTTATTAAACCAATTTCATAAAATTAGGAATCAAGCTGAAAACAATACATGGATGCTAGGAGAGGACAATGGCAGAGAAAACATAGTGGGGGACCATTATGGTGGAAAGGTTCTGGAAAATAGTGTTCTTCCCTTAACATAACAGAATATATAGTTGACCTGCTTGACCCGCTCCCTATCAGTCATGTCAAAAAAGTGACAGGGGCTCAGAGAAAAGGTTGCACAGATTCCAAATGTCATTTTGGGTCAGTGAAGAGATGACAAAATGTATCCTTACAACTGAAATGTTTGGACAGGCTGAATGCAAACAAGCAATTTGTTATGTTGGACTGTTCAGATGGATGAAGTTGCTTTAACTTTAGCTCATAAGCATAGCAAGTGCATCCCTAATTAACCCATTCGGAATTCAATGTAAAAAAAAAAAAAACTCAAATCGAATTTGGATAACTCCCTAGTCAAAATTGACAGTTTTGACCATAAAAAAAATTAAAAATTCGAAATCGTTTTTAAATCTGCCGTTTAATATTTACATGATTTTCTAGTAGATTTAGGGGATTATTTACTAAGCTCCGAATACCCGAAATTCCCCGAAATCGGAAAAATTCATGATTTTTTTTGTGTTATAATAGGCTTAAAAAAAAAAATCGTGAAAATCAGAGCTTTTCCCGCAAAGGTCATTTTCTGGAAAATGTAATAATAAATAAGCGTTAAAAACCCGAGCGGGTTAGATCGGAGTTTGTAGCAGCCGATATTGAGATAAATTCGGACCTTGATAAATAACCCCCTAAAGGTATGAAGATCCAAATTATGAAGACATCCATTATCTGTAAAACCCCAGGTCCCAAGCATTCTTTATAACAGGTACCATACCTGTATCTTGTAAGAGTTTCTTATGGAGAAGCATGCCTACACTGACCAATTGCCTTTCCAATAGGGCAAAGCTAGCTTGCATGTTAGATGAGCACACCCAGCACCACGGGGGGATCTATAGCTATTATCTGGTTAGAGCTACCGCATATTTTAATCACCAAATGTAACCAACAATATCAAGCACCTTGTAGCTCTGTAAAGACGCAGGGAACACCAACACCCAAGATGTGTGGTAAGCCACTTGAAAAGGAGAAAGATATTTAATGAATTGCATGAATTGAAAGCTTGGCACTTTGTTCATAAATAAGATGCCTTTTGCATTCCATTTATATATGCATAAATGCAGCCAAATCCATTAGAGCAAATACCACAGAACATAAAACATTCAGAAACGGTGCAATTAATTCTACGGGGTAAAGATGTCTAGAGCATTCCATGAGTCATACCCTTTATTGTTCAAGATGAACTACTTTTATTCACTGAAGATAAATTGTTCCTGATCCCATTAAAATGGGTCAGTAATGGTATAAGTAAAAATCCATACAATCTTATACTCCCGGCAATACTGTGATGCTGCCAATACCAGATGCAGTGCAGTTGGTAGCATTTGGAGGAGCATTTGTCTGAGACTATTTGCTGAGCATTTGTCTGTAGCTGTGTTTCACTCTAAGCAGAGCTGAAGGATTGCATTAGATTTAAAGGAGCCGTATTTCAACATGAGTGCAATGAAAAGGGCTTGTGCTGAGTATACTTTTTTAATGTCATTTTCATCACGAAACATCTATGTTATTTCCTGAGCTAAACGGAATTTGAAACTACTCCTTGTTAGGTAGACTATTAACAGTGCTCAGATAATCCCCCTGCATAAGGGACTCCTGCTTACAAAACAGTCACAATAAAGGGGGTGGGCTGTAAACTAATCTAATCATCTATCTCACAAGGACCAAATATGGAGTAGCTTCAGTTTCATTGTTTGCCCTCAGAAATAACAAAACCCAACAAAAAGTATGTTCACCCCACGTTGAATTGATTGAGTTCATGTTGAAAATGAAGCATACTGCAACAGAAAGAGTTACCATATTATAAAGTTAACAGTAGATACAGGGCCACAGGCTGAACATTTCACTTCAGTTACAATCAGTAACTCTGGCTTTTTTAAAAGGATATGTCTCACCTTAAAGGGAGCCTGTCACCCTAAGAAATAATTCTAAATTGTTTTCTGTCATGTTAGTTGAGCAAAATAAACGTTACTTTCACTATATATCTTATTTAAATTTTGTTTACTTCAGTCTTGGAATTCACGATCACAGCAAGCAGCCAGGTGCCATATTGTGGACACTGTTATTAAAGGAAAACTATACCCCCCCAAACAATGTAGGTCTCTATTAAAAGATACTGAGTAAAACAGCTCATGTGTAAAACCCTGATTCATGTAAATGAACCATTATCATAATAATATACTTTTTTAGTAGTATGTGCCATTGGGTAATCATAAATAGAAAATTGCCATTTTAAAAAATAAGGGCCGCCCCCTGAGATCGTAAGATTCACTGAGTACACACACAAACCACATGTAAGGTCACATGAGCCAATTAACAGACAGAGTTCTGCTTTTTGCTTCCTCACTTCTTCCTGTTACAGTTAGTGTTGTAGTATTTCTGGTCAGGTGATCTCTGAGGCAGCACAGATAGAGTCACGAAATGGTGGTTCAAGGCAAGAGATGTAAAAGGGCAATATTTATGTAAATATATATTCCAGTTTGGTAAGATTCTTTAATATGTCATTCAATTTGATATAAACTATCTGTTGCTTAAGTATTCATTTTGGGGGTATAGTTTTCCTTTAAGACAAGTTTTGTATCACACCAAAATCTTGGGTACATGGACCTATGCCCATGCACAGACTACACAATTACAGACCGTGAATGTGGGGAGTGCAGTGACATTTAGAAACTGCTAAATGGTAAGTGAAAGTAATTTATTCACACGCCTCTATGCCGAAGGCATAGTGGAGGGCAGACAATATATGACTCAGATTTCGTATACATTTTAACAGGTATGAATGTTTTAATTAAAAGGAAGAATTGGGGGTTCATATGCAAAGGACTTTTAATATAGTTTTTTTGTGTCGGGGTGACAGGTCCCCTTTAACACAGTTAGGGGGTTATTTACTAAAATCCAAATTTATCTCATATTTGGTTTTGAAAAACCACTACCAAACTCCCATGCCCAATTTTAGATTTTTTATTAATAAAAAAAAACTTGATTTAATCAGATTGTGAAAAAACCTTGATATTTTTGGGTTACTGCCCGAAAACCCCACATTTTTCGGATTTTCAGACTAAACCCTGCGCAAAACTTGAATAATTTCAAATTGAGTTTGGTGCCTCTCCCATTGACCATGACAGGTCTAAGATGGCGAATTTTCGGATTCTGGCTTTTTTTCGGGGCATAATAAATCTCGAAAAAAAATCCATTTTTTTCCATTACAAATACTAGTTATTGCCCTAAAAAATCCCAACCAGATAAATTCCAGGTTTAGTAAATAACCCCCTTAAAGTTTGCATTTGTTTATAAAACACATACGGTACAAATAATCTTTTATTTCCTACTTTTAATCCTTTGTCATAAAAAACATCTGACCTCTACAGCGCATTATATCTAAATTCATACAAAACACATTTATTTTTTGGTGTTATGGTCCTGTAACATATATATATATGTCAACAGTGTCTCCAAGTCCCAGCAGAAACATATAGAGATAATGTTGGATTTTTCTACACTATACTGGGATATTCTGCAACCAAGCAATACATGGTGGCTATTCCAGCGATCACAACAGAGCGATTGTCTTCCAGCTTCTGCTTTCTTCATATTTCCCAGGGCAGACACATGCGCAGAAGAATGATATATCCAGCTTTTTCTTTAAAGTACGGCTCTTCGCTCAACTGCACATGTGCAGCCGCAAGAAGAAAGAAGAAGCAGAAAGACGATCAATCCGTGGTCCTCGCTGGAATAACCCCAGGCCGGTGCAGTTTACTGCTGATAGGTGCACTGGCCCAGGGTGTCAGGTAAGTAAATGAGATCACTCAGGAGTGCATAACTTTTGGCACCCCCCAAGTGTAAAAAGACTTCCCTCCTCCTTTAAGAAGCAGTGCTCCAATGGCTAAATTGGTGTTGCTTACCTTTCCCTGCAATATTAGTTTATGGGCAAACCAAATTCACAAAAGAAATACAAAAATGCATACATCTTGAACCCCCAAAAAATAAGCCTCTGGACACATCTATTTTATTTATTTTGGTGGTTTTTAGTTAATATTTGCTGTTTATATATGCTATTTGCCTACATCTGAATTTGCTGTCATGTTTGTTGGTTTCTTGGATCGCTCAATCAAAATTACAATTATCCGTAGAACTTGAGTTTTTTTAATGTAAAATTCATGAAGTCCAAGATATATTACCAATGCAAATGTATGAACTTCCGCTCGCTTATGTGCATATTAATTTCCCAGGTGGCAAAAGGCCTATTTCAACTGCTTTGCCAGATAGGAAACCACTGGACAAAAAAGGGGTCTTTCAACCACTAATTGCTTGCAAAAGGAAGCTGTAACCTATATTTTTAAAGTAGGGTTGAGTTTATACTTATGTTGCAGACTTTTTCTTATCTGCCTAATTCTATTTATACAGGCGTGTAAATTTAAATCCATCCTGTTATTTTGTATGCCTTGATATTCACAATCTGTACAGCTGTAAATTCTATATAAATAAACGGAAATAACCTTTAGACGGCATTATACTTGTAAATATACAGGAAAGGTATCTGATTCCTGATAAAACTGACCATATTGTGTTTATGTTATAAGGGTGTTCTGCAGTAAGATCAACAGGAGCAGGTACTGATGTGAATGATGCATAATCTCTGTAAATCTCTCCAAATCTGTAGAATCTGTTAGCGCTCTATAAATAACGTATAAAACGCATTTCTGTAAATATTTCATGATCTACAAGGAATTAAATCTACTTCAGAACCAAAGAGTTTGAAATCCTCAGTCACCTCTGCATGGCACATTGTGGGTCAAGCTATTTCAAGTTAAAGGTTTTAGAAAAGGAAGAAGAAAAAAGAGAAATCTGAAGTAAACAAATGCTGACAGAGGTGATTCCACTGGGACAAGCAGTAACTTTAATTAAATCTTTTTGCTGGGAGCTCAGCAAAAGAATCACATGTATAATAAAAGAAGCTGACACATGAAACAATTGGTTGTTTCTGTCTACTGTTGTCAAGCATAATGATAAGTATTTTTTTGCTGTGACTGAACCATAAAATAAAATGCACGGTAATGAAAGGCCATGACCAAAACAGTATATACAGCTTTACAATGGCAATAACAATATATCAGATGTTTCAGGTTTTTTTTTCAATGTCCAATCCATAAACCATTTGGGCAGAAACAAAACAAAATGGCTTCCACACAGTTATAATACAATGTAAAATGAACTAGGATCATGTGTAAGCCTAGGTAAAAAGGTTCTTTTAAACACATTTAAACAGCATATAGTAAAAAATACAACATTTCAGCTTGGGACCTTTTTCAAGAATAAAGTGCATGTGTTCACATCTCCATTCATCCAATATCATTACCCATGTTAAAGAAACAGCCAATAGTTTCAATAGAGAATTAATGAACAATTAACCATATAGAGGTCCTTTCCACATGGTGTCACTGATGTGCATTTACAAGTGCAGAGTTGGATGCAGCACATTGAAACACAGATCTGGAGTGCTGGTGCTTCTATTGATTATACATACATCTATTAAAGGAAAACTATACCCCCAAAATGAATACTTGAATGACATATTAAAGAATCTTACCAAACTGGAATATATATTTACATAAATATTGCCCTTTTACATCTATTGCCTTGAGCCACCATTTCGTGACTCTATCTGTGCTGCCTCAGAGATCACCTGACCAGAAATACTACAACACTAACTGTAACAGGAAGAAGTGAGGAAGCAAAAGGCAGAACTCTGTCTGTTAATTGGCTCATGTGACCTTACATGTGGTTTGTATGTGTGCACAGTGAATCTTACGATCTCAGGGGGCGGCTCTTATTTTTTAAAATGGCAATTTTCTATTTATGATTACCCAATGGCACATATTACTAAAAAAGTATATTATTATGATAATGGTTCATTTACATGAAGCAGGGTTTTACACATGAGCTGTTTTACTCAGTATCTTTTAATAGAGACCTACATTGTTTGGGGGGTATAGTTTTCCTTTAACCATGCACCAAGGAAGCAAGGAGTTACTGTGCGGTTGCTTTTCATTATATATATATATATATATATAATATATATATAATGAAAAGCATCTTTAGATATTATATATATATATATATATATAAAATATCTAAAGATGCATGTATTATGCTCTTTTAAAATTTAATAAATAAATAAATTTTTTAAAAATTCCAGTGTGCGCTGCTAACTATCTATGGACTGTTAAATATTCGACACTGTGGCAGCACCTGGTATATTGCTATCTATTGGTGTGCGAACAGCATATTTTTTAGTTTTTTGTGTATATATATATATATATATATATATATATATATATATATATATATATATATATATATATATATATATATATATATATATATATTGAAATAAGGTAGGTCTCATAAGGTTTAGGTTCCCCTTTAAATAATTGAGGGGTCATAACACATGCAGAAAAGGCAGCAATCAGCCATGTTGTTGCACTTTGCACACTGTATGGTGCATTTGAAGAATGGCCACTGGCCTTTGTGCCCCGTTTCGAAGCATGTCCCCTGAATCAATCGTATATGTCCTCACCCACCTCCTATCCGGCCCCAAACATATGCTTTATTTGGACACGCAAGGAAAAGCAGCCCATATACGGGCCCTGTCATCACCAAGTACCCAAAGGCCGGAGTAAGGACAGGACTGGTTGTGTCCCCTAGATTGTGGCTGAACCTGCTGAAAGGAGCAGAGATCAGATTACCCTGGGGCACTAATGTTTCTTAGGGTAAGGGCACACGGGCAGATTTAGGGAAATTACTCGCCCCGGCGACAAATCTCTTCTTCTTCAGTGTGACAATCTCCCCGAACTGCATTCCCCTAACTTCCCGCCTGGCTATAATGAAAAATTGCCAGCGGGATGGCACTCGCTGTGATTTGTTTTCCTCGTGAGGCAACTTGTGGCGACTTCGGAAAAACAAATCGATGTGAGTGTCATCCTGCTGGCGATTTTTCATTATAGCCGGCAGGAAGCTAGGGGAAGGCAGTTCTTCACCCCGAAGAAGAGGCGATTTGTCGCCGGGGCAACTAATCTCCCCGAATCTGCCCGTGTGCCCTTTCCCTTAAGTGAGTGAATTCTGTCTTTGTGAGTGCTACTATAGCACTTCTACTTGATCTTTTTTTCTCATTCCTCATAGCTATTACATCAATGGTGGGACAGCCTGGTGGTCAGTGGGAGTGTGCCCAGTTTAGAAATGGCCTAACATAAAAAGGATGCAACAGAAATAAATCCCCCCCACAAAATATCCTTGTACCCGAAACAACACCGAAGGGGGTATATTTATCAATGAGTGAAGTTAGAGGTCACAACAGTCCACTGGAGTGAAATAGCGCCTCTCTGCATTCATTTCTATGGGATTTTTAAAGGCGTATTTATCAAATGGTGAACTTTCACTTTCACCCTTTATAGTGAAAGTGAATAGTTTCTCTTCAAATAAGAGTAAGAGGGCTGCAGACAAGTAGGAATGTTTTGACATCACACATGGCACAGTTCCTAGGCTGTGACATCCAATTTTTTAAAGTACTTTCATGATAAAAATTTCTGTTAGTCTTAGTGAGTAAAAAATATAATTCTAACAGTTTAGTCCTTTCGTTGCCCAACAAAACCTAAATGAGCGGTTTTATCAACCAGAAACACACACTCAATGAATTGAAGAAAAGGCAATTAATTGCTACATGGAAAAAGTAATTATTTTTGCATAAAACCTTTCGAAAAGCTAAGAGTGGCCATGTTCTCTCTATTTCACAGTGCTTGACTATTTCACTTAATGAGAATCCCTTTACCGAACAAAAAGTACAATTAGCGCTGTGATAATTCAACTCTGTCTCTTTTACTGCATTTTCAGAGTAGCCCTGTTTATGAGCTGGTGAGGTATTTTTTTTTCTTTTGATTCTATTAGCTTACGGCTTTTGTTTTACTTTTTTAGTTTCCCCTTATGAAGCAAAATAGATGGAAGCTTTAGATAACCGTGCAATATTTTTATAGGTTTGGGGGAAATATAGGACATTCTTACAGGTTTGGGGTCATCTTGAACTGCTCACCCTAATGGTAAGGATGTTCATAACCAGAGAGCAACAAATAGTATTATATACAAAAGCACCATCTTAAATAAACTGTGGATTTTGTTTATTTCCACACCAGCATCCAAGATCATAACTCTGCATCCCTTGTCAAGGGGACCACTGCATAAGGCATGAATATAGTAAATATGACCTTTATTGTTTAATAATGAACTGTTGCAGGAAGAACCTTTATACGTGAGACTTTACTATGCTCTCCAGTAAACATACAGTCTTACATCAGAAGGTAGCTTTCGAACGAAAATATATAGTACACACATTCACTTCTAAAATTCATTACAAAACGACTAAATCTATCTTTTTTTAGCCTCTAATTAAGTTAAATACAAGGGGTTAAAATCATTATAAGAGGCTGCAAGAATATAATTATACATTAAAGGAGAAACATCACTAATTGGAAAAAAGTCCAGTAAAACTGTAATGGACAAGTAACAAATGATATTTTACAAATATATTTTTTTTTTTATATGTTTTTGAAACATAAATGGTTTATTTATATGTTTTCTAAAAATATTATTTTCCTTCTACTAAAATCCCAACCATGCTTTGTGTCAGCAGTGCGCTACAAATGTGTGACCCATTTTGGAATCAGCCAATGAGAGCAGGAGAAATCTAGGAGCCATCCTCTAAGGTCTTTGGTACCTTTGTGGTCCCAAGCCTATACTCCATGTACAATCTTCCAACTAGCTTCAACAGTATACATTAACAACTCTAGTGTCAGGAAATCTAGGTTTTCGGAAAGGCAAATATCGGTCTTAAACTTGACTCCATTAACAGACTGTCACCCTTGATCCATGAAACAAGATGCAGATTGTGATTTGAATAGTTATCTTCAAAATAACCCTAAAATGGGATACCACTAGGAATAGAGTAGGCCAGAGAGCAAAAATGAATGAAGGTTCTACATTTGCACAAATGCCAGTATGCTGTAATTATATCTGCTGTGAATTTTAATATTAACCAAAATGTGTTACAGTGGCTGCAGCTGTAGCAACATACAGACAGAAAAAAATGGTTTTAGCCAAGTGAGCGTTGCCAGAGAGATTAGCTCAGCCTAGGTAATAGAATTTTAGAAGATTAGAATTCTGATATAAGTTATAACCTTAATTTGAACAAATGCAGATTATTAATTACATCCAGGCTCTATTCTAGACAAACATAAGACAAAACACTTTTATTCAGATATGTAAAAGTCTACCATTGCCATACAATCCATCAAGTTGGACTGAGAAAAAATATTTTAAAAATTACAGTACTAAAAATAAAACCACACACGCTGGTCTCATTTCCCACAGTGATTAACCTCACTTATACATTTGTTCCGTATTATTCCTTCACTGAGTTCCAAACATATTAGGTCGTGTTTGGCTGCAGGTCGAAATTAACAGTATTGGGAGTTTCATTCGAAACCTTAAGGGAATTTTCTGCACAGCTAGAGAATTTGTTTTGTAGCTTTGTCTAATTTGTCTGACTTTCTCTATTGCTGTTAACCTCACAATGCCTGAAAACCAAATGAGATTCCAAAAAGAATAGGAAATAATCTTACCTTTTATAGCAATTACAGATTCAGTGGAGAACAAATTCAGCAACAGGACAATCGTAAAGGAAAGAGAAAAAAAGAAATAGAAGACAAATTAGCCTTTTTAATTTAATAAATCCCATAACACACTATAAATATTGCAGTTGGGAAAATACACATGATTAAATCAAGAAATATCTGAACCTGAGATATCCAAATATTCATTACAAACTTTTAACTGAAGGATATTTAACAATAACACACTTATTTCATTTGTTATTGTTGCATTTTGGGAAATCAGTTGAAATCTGTAACATACTGCGATGAGTCGATCAACAAATAAGGACCTTTGCTTATTCTATAGAACCAGCTATCTACTGCAATGTTTTGACACAAGTCTATTTAACAATGAAACACATGGGGCAGATTTATTAAGGATCGAATTGTGTTTTCCATGAAAAATTCAATCAGTTTTAAAACTTATTTTTTGTTTTTTTCGGGTCAATTAAAAAAGTGTTTGTTTTTTTTTTAACTCAAATTTTTCGAGATTTATTACAAGTATGGGATCTGTTATCCAGAATGCTTAGGACCTAGGGTTTTCCAGATATGGATCTTTCTGTAATTTGGATCTTCATACCTTAAGTCACTAGAAAATAATGTATACATTAAATAAACCCAATAAGATGGTTTTGCCTCAAATAAGGATTAATTATATCTTAGTTTTGATCAAGTACAAGGTAGTATTTTAATATTACAAAGAAAAAGGAAATTTTTATAATAATCTGTATTATTTTAATAAAATTGGAGTCTATGGGAGATGGCCTTCCCGTAATTCAGAACTTTCTGCATACCGGGTTTCCGGATAACAGATTTCATTCCTGTATACCCCGACCCTGGAAATAGCTTGAATCCGAATCTAAAATCTACACCATCTAAAAACCTGTCAAAGTCATGTAGGAGTCATGTAGGAGTCGATGACAGAGGTCCCTTGTTTATATTCATGATGTTCGAGTTTTTTTCAGTCAGTTTCTCTGCAAAACTTGATCAATTTGAGTGATTAGAGTTTTTCTTTCTCCGTAAAGCAGATCAATTCAGGTTTTGACGTTTTTAACCCCCGAACTTGCTGAGTTTTTTCTTAAATTAAAGACCATTCGAGTTATGAGTTTATTTGAGTTTAAAAAAGTGCACATAGCTCTAAATTTTGTTCTTAGATAAATAACCCCATTACTCTATTTACAGTACTTCCTTTTGTTAGATATCTGTAATATTATAGGATAACTCTGGATTTAGCTGTATTTTGCAACTGCAAACCCAAGTTTAACAAGTTATGTTAAATGGGACCTTATAAAGAAAGAATTGTTCAGTGTACCTTCCTAAAAAAGCAATACGTTTTCCGAACGAAAGAGGTGTGATTACCAAAATAATGTGTTATAGAAATGAAAAGAAGTAAAACCCCTCTCTATTCAATTGACCACCAATTAAAGAAAATTCAAATATTAGTGCAGCAGTGTCAGAGTTTATTAACAGTTTCATTAACGGTTACTAACCCAGTGTTGCCCAATAATTGAAGCAACACTGGGTTAAATGGGACCTGTCACCCTAAAACATAATTCCAAATCCTGTTTCATGATGTTAGTCAAGCAAAATAAACTTCACTTACACTATATAGATGATTTCAATCTTCTTTATTTTAGTCTTGTAAATCACAATCACATAAAGCAGGCAGCAACCATTTTGCAGACACTGCTATTAAGGCAAGCTAAATTCTTGCCAAAAATCTTGTTTATACAACATAATGGGGCACCTGGTGCCCATGCCCATACACTGGCTACACAATTAAAAGTTGGAGACGGAGGGGGAATGTAAGGAAAGCAGTGACATCTAGGAATTGTAATGGAAAGTGAAAGTAATTGCCAGCCCCGCCTCTATGCCCAAGGCAGGGATGTCCAAACTTTTTGCAACGAGGGCCATATTTAGTGAGGTGAAAATGTGTGAGGGCCGACCATTCAGCCCGACATCCATTCCGAGGTAGCTAGCTTGTGATCAGGATCATTCACTCCTGGAGATAGACGCGTACAGGTCTGGTTTACTAACTGTTCTGGTGCTCTAACTTCATTCATATGTGAATTATAAACTAAGGGATAAATAGCATGGGGCTCTGTTATGCCCCAAACAGTTGCTACTTGGGGCATGAAATATTCCCTGCAACTACCAAACCTCGATAAGCAATGACATTTTATACATGTTCTCATGAGAACATGTTCCTTTAAAAAGTTTGAAGGCAATGGAATACAGGTATAGGATCCCTTATCCGGAAACCCGATATCCAGAAAGCTCCGAATTACGGAATGGCTATCTCCCATAGACTGCATTTTATCCAAATAATACAAATTTTTTAAAATTATTTCCTTTTTCTCTGTAATAATAAAACAGTAGCTTGTACTTGATCCCAACTAAGATATAATGAATCCTTACTGGAAGCAAAAAAAGCTTATTGGGTTTATTTAATGTTTAAATTAATTTCTAGTAGACTTAAGGCATGAAGACCCAAATCACGGAAAGATCCGTTATCCGGAAAACCCCAGGTCCCGAGCATTCTGGATAACAGGTCCAATACCTGTAGTTAACATAGTTGTGTAATTAACAATATGACTATGAATTAAGAACTCCCACTGTCTGAAGGTTTGAGGACAAATATATATGCAAATTAATCTTTTCCTAAGGGTTAACTCGGCCAACAGTAATGGCAGAAAGAATAAAAGTTATTTTGCAAATACCGTACATGGATAGACTGCACTTTTATAATAATATTATAATGTATGACAATTTAGCAGACCTAATTTACAGAACAAACATACTTTATTACTACAATGCGCAGGTCTTGAGCTACTCAACCTAGATTTCTGGATTGCAAATGACCCCATTAATATGTTTTCACTGTGTCTGAGAATAGTTACGCTAACGAGCAAGTTTTTCAGCTTTTTTGTTTTATAACTGCTTTCTCTCCAAATTAATTTCTGAACAAGAATGAGTCTTTTGTGCTTCAGCATTGGCTTCCAGCAAAGCCCTACACTTAGGAAATTGCACTTCTACCATGGGTGAAAGAGTAGCAAGACAAGCCTACTCTTTGTATCTATGTCCCCACATCCGCATCACAAACACAATGCCATTACTAATTTTGCATTGATGAACTACACAGAAGTAAGTGTTCAGCAAAATGCCCTCCAGAGTTGAGTAAACTGGGTGAAAATGTGAAAAAGAATAACTAATGTGACTAACTCATTAAGAGCCAGAATGCATTATGCAGTGGAAAAATTATTTGAAATAGGATTTACTGGGGATGAGCCAAAAAGCAATTTAAAGGACGACTGTCGCTGGGAAATACCTATACATAGCGGCCTACTTACTAACATAATTTTAATTACAACAATCTTCAAAAATCAAACATTTTGCACAGCTTTGTACAAGAGGGATGCTTTCCCACTTGCTATAGCTAACAGAAGGATGACTTTCTTGCTTGGCTTTACTTTTCAGTGTAATGTTTCATTTGATTCACTAGCACTGAAATCAAACACAAAGCTAATATTGCTTTTTTTCCAAATAATATTTCTCATTTTCATGCAGAAAAAAATCATTGCACAAAAATCTTTTTTTTTCTTTTTCTATTGCAGCAACATTATTTCAAGTAATACAGACACTGCTACTCTGAGAACTCAGTGTTTCTACTATATGGTAGCACTCCATAACCACTTGATTACAGAGCATATTATTAATATTTAAGAATATAATGACAGGTTGTCATATGCAATAAAGAAAAAGGGATGCTTAAGTGAATTTTCCCAGTAGTTTGCATTTGTTCTCAACATAAATTGACTCAGGGCTTGTTTATCAAGAGTTAATCAGTACTTTTAAATAACAGGTTAACACTCAAATGATGGATCCTTGGGGCTCTAACCTGTAGGGCCTATGGACCTATAGACTAGAACACCACAAGTAGAGGCAATCGGAACACCAAGGATCACTTCAAGCCACTGACTACTGACAGCAATGGGAAATTAAACCTACAATTATCTTGTGAAAACATGTGGCTTTGTCAGATCTCAGATCTGGTATAATTCATGTACCGGTACTTGTAAAAGAAAACCGACCCATGGCCATCCACTAGTGCCTGGAGCATCTCATCATCCAAAAGGGGAAGAAACTATTCATTCTTTGTGGTGTATTCAAATGTGGTAATTAATTTCTCATTAAAAATATTAAGCTTTACTGACTGAAATTTTTACTGCTTTTAATATTGCTTTCTAACATTGATATTAATTACTGGGAGCAATGAACCTGCCGTGCAGAATTGCTGCAGGTCTCAACGCTCTGATTTTTTTTAGATCAGAGACCTGCGAGTGCCCCAAAGGATATAGCACTGACTTCATTCATCAGGCACTATACTCATGAGGGGAATAAGGCACCTTGCGCCTCCTTCTGCCCCCTACCTGTCATCTAATTTGCGGATCATCTGGAAGAAGATGAGAATTGTAAAAAGGCTGGGGAATGATAAAGGACTCCTTTTATATTTTAAGTTTCTGTACCAAGTCTGGCAATTAGTCGGGGGCTCTCCTGACTTTTTTGCGTGACACCCTAATTTTATTTCAGTTATGGCACACTATATTGAAACATTTGGGATATACGTTATATACCATTTTTGTTGGTTTCCTCAGTTTCCCAATGATTGTTTTTTTCCCTACCTACAAAAAAATAAAATAAAAAGCTTAACAGGTTTTAGGTGCCAAGCTTATTATTATTACTTTGTTTTTTTAAAATATGCTCGGCAGGAAAAGTATTCTAATGTGGAAACCACACAACATATACAGTATACAGGTACTATATACATCATAAATTAGTACCACAGTCTATTTTTTTTCTTTCTTTTTCATGGACAAAACAGAGATAAAAAGTATAATTTTATGGCTATTGTTTGGCATTCGGTAACATGCTCTTTTGGACTTTACATTTGCTCTTTTAGAGAAACCTATCAGTGTATTACAAATCCTGCCTTCAGTCTATTCCTCCATTACTCCTAAAACTAGGCCACTGTAAAGATGTCTATTAAGGAGCTTAATTGAGGCAGAGAATCTGTCAAGTACCCAGACGGGAATGCAAGCTTACAGCAGAGATAAAGCAAGCTCTGGGAAACATGTTCTTTTCATAAAGGAACTCATTAATGCATCTACAGTGAGTGTCCATATACAGTAGATATCCCAAAGCTGCTTCTATCAGTCCTACATACTGTGATATATTATTCAGCTAGCATATGGAGCAGACATTAGTGCTACATCTGCAGCACACCATTCATTTTATGTGTGTCAGATTATTCATGAATTACCACTCTATCTGCAAAAAGAAATGGCATTACTTAAGCAATATTACAAGAATATAAGCACCTAGTAAACTAGATAACTAAGTGAATAAACATACAGAAATTTAAAAAAAAATATTAATGTATGTGTGTGCATTTATATATAGTGGAAACCATGACAGTCTGGCTCTGATTCTACACCCCTTCATCACTTCAACATGCCATAAGGCTGAATATGTCTCTGTAATAAAAACAATGACGAAGGGCTGTGTTGATTTGAAGAGGAGTGTGTTTTGTTACTGTCACTCATACCACAAATACTATCCAGAACACCACTGTAATACACACCCAAGGCTGGATGGCATCTGCCATACCTTGAAAGCCAGTTTAGACTTGATATTAAACAGGGTTTTCACCTGAATTAACTTTTAGTATGACATACGGAGTGATATTCTGAAACAATTTGCACTTGGTTTTCATATTTTATTTGTGGTTTTTCAGTTATTTGGCTTTTTTATTCAGCAGTTCTTCAGTTTGCAATTTTAGCAATCTGGTTGCTAGTCTTCAAATCACTTTAGCAACCACGCACTGATTTTGAATGACTGGAATATGAAGAGGAGAGAACCTGAATAGAAAAATTAGTAATAAAACGTATCAATAAATATAAATGTGTAGCCTTACAGGCATTTGTTTTTAGATGGGGATTGTATGCCCCTTTTGAAAGTTGAAAAGAGTCAGAATAAAAAGTCAAATAATTAAAAAAATATATATAAAAAAATAAATAATGAAGGCCAATTGAAAAGTTTTTCAGTATTGGCCATTCTATAACATACTAAAATTAACTGGGGTGAACCAGCCCTTTCGGCAGTCACCTGTTCACTTCGGGACTAAGTGAATGCGGATACATAACCAGGTAAGTGACTGACACCAACTGTGACTCATACACAAGGTAACCAGGTTTCATTTAACACAGTTACACATCCACTCGGGTTGAAAAATACAACTATATTACAATTTACTGCATCTCCAAGTCTCACAATAAACAGTAAAAAAAACTAACAATACTTGGAAAAAGCAAGAAGGCCACAACTAAGAAGGGTCATCACAATGTGGCAGATAATTGCAGGGCTGTCAATGCAGAGAAAAAATGAGTCAGGAGTCAGAGATGGCTTTCCTTATAAATGAATTGTCCCATTGGTTTCAGCAGTTTAGTTGCACATTTTAAAAATAAGAAACTTCACAGGGCTAAGCTGACCTTAGGTCATTTTCCACAAGAGTTCTAGATAAAATAGATGATACAATCCCTTTGTCCAAGTGTGATGCAAACACAATTTAAAAAAAATCTCGACATTTAGCTAGCAAATAAACAGTAACAAACATTTAGAAAATGCCATAAAAAACTACATCTATACAAGAAGATGTTAATCTGAGTACCATCCAAACACTGACTCAGAGATAAATACATATTAATAAAACAGGCTATGAGTGGTTATTTGTCCCACACAATGTGTTGTTGTTGTTATTCTTTTAAAATGAATAGTCTGCCAATGGTCTGCCACATCTGTGTGGGCAGGATTACTTTCCAAAAACTGGTGCTGGTATTTGATTTTCTACTTCTCTTTCTACTAGCTAAAAAAAAAGTGAAATTATTTATACTCATACCTGGGGTGCAATAGCTTAATAAAATTTCTCCTGTTTGTAATGTCATCAAGAAAGGGAAATTGTGGAAGTCAAGACAAGATCTGGAAGAACAGGAAAACTTTTAGGGGCAGATTTACTAAAGAGCGAAGTGGCTAACGTTAGCGAGTATTTGCTAGCATTGCCATCCGCAGGGACATCAGCAATTCATTAACAGGCGCAACCACCAATTTGCTAGCGAACCAGACCGCCGTTAGCGCAGTTTCTGACCCTATCGTCAGGCGTATTTCCTACTCTGCAAATTCAATAAAGTGCGGATTTTAAGTGCGGAGTTGTGGTGCACACTGTTCCATAGTTAAGTGTTGCTTGCACAAACATCATTTGCTTGAAAGAATCAAAACTGTGATACTGTGAAACATGGTGGTGGATCCATTATGCATTGTGGTTGCTTGTCACAGGTAACATCATAAGGGTTGTGTAATAAAACATGAAAACACCTATAGCAACCAATCAAAAGGAAGTATGTACAGGTCACCTGTGTGAAATCAAAATCTCATTGGTTTCTATAAGTTACTGCACCTGAGCCTATTTATCTTGCTATGTAATATATTGGAGAAAAACATCAACGGTGATGTTGCCCATAGCAACAAATCAGATCTTTGCTTTTGTTTTCTAACTTGAAGGTGACTGTTAGCATCTTTTAATACATTTAGGGGTTAATTTGTAAAGGGAAGAATGTATTTCCCTAAATATGTGCAAATTTTGCAATGTGAAACAGCCAAAATGATGAGAAAAGAAAAGCTCCAACACAACGATCTTAAATATACCTCAAAAGCCACCAAGATCTACTTGAAAAAGCAATCTGAAGGTTTTGATATGGCCCTTACAGTCCCCTGACACTGTTCCCAAGCCACATGCCGCACCAGTGGGGGAAATTCAGGCACTGATTCAAGTGACTCTATTTCCTATAGGAGAAATAGGTACACTGCAGAACATAGAAGAAGGTAGACAGTATAAGAATAGAAGTGAGGGGGAAGAGATTTGGAGGGAAACTGGAAAACAGAATCCCCATTAGAAATGATTTTCATGTTTTATTTGAGACTGGTTTTCCAAAATTGAAGTTTAACGTTTGTTGTTCCTCTCTCTGGTGTTTCAGTCTGGTAATCCA